>NW_019392733.1:470796-918650 GCF_000648675.2 Cimex lectularius
GCTCTGAAGATGATCTCAATAAAGATCGAAACGTTGGCACGATAAAGAAAATGTTTTTCTGAAGCCTACATCACACCAACCGCATCTCACGATTTCTAAATAAATATCGATTAACGGTCACTAATCACCACACCTATTAACATTTTTGTGATTTTAGTCTAAAATCATATTTTTCACATGAAATCGTAATTGCTCAATTTTAGCGGCATTAAAAAACAAATCTGACCTTTATTTTGCAAACTAAAAAAATCTTCTGCAAGATAACAACATTTCCGTTGAAAAATTCGCCCTTCCGAATAAATAGCAGCCACTCAAAAATAACAAATGACAAAACCCATTTATTTTGGAAATACTGAAACGTGGCGCTTGCAATAGTTTTCCATCAAAATGTGGATTTCACCAATGTTGCCTAACTTTATAAGTATTCCAAGGACATACTCACTTTCACGTTGTTTAGTGAAATCTCTTTTGCAAGGTTGAAAAACGTGATATCGAACCAAATGAGAAGAGCAACCCAAGAACATCGTATATGTCATATTTTGTAACAAAAACATTTATTAGCTGGTAACAAAAATCAGATTCATTTCCCTTTCTTCTTTCACGTAATTTCAATTTTTTCTGTGAGCTGTTCCTTCGTTTCGATGGGTGTGCTGTACACTGCACTTTTCAGAGTTTCCCATATTTAACAGTCTAATGGGGTCAAATCAGGGCTCCTCGCTGGCCATGTCACAAGAAGAATGCATCACATTTTTGTTACCAACTAATAAATGTTTTTATTAAAATCATGTACGATGTTCTTGGTTTCCGCTCTCACTGGTTCGATAAATTTCCAGTCTATCGGAATCGGGCTATAGCCCGGGAGACCCCGGTCTGAGAAACTTCGACTTCCCCTGGGATATCCACTTTCCAGTAACCTCGACGACTCATTCTCACAATAATATTGCGTACTTCTGGTTCAAGATGATCTCTTTCCATGGTTAAAGAGATTACAACTGCATTTAAATAGAGAAAAGACAAGAAAAGGTGTTCGTTTTCGAAGTATTAATCGATTACCTAGCCAGATAATTGAGTATTATTTTAATTTTTTCTAGGTTTATAAGTGTGAATGTCAAAAAATTGATTTTGTTGTAAAATAGGAAAAAAATCTATTGTACGAATAATTTGTTAGCGTTCAAAAATGTTTTTTTTAAATATTTTAATGTTACAATCAATAATTATTTTTAATAAAATATTTCACGAAAATTATTATTGAATCGTGGTAAACAGTTTTAGTTACACAATAAAATTAAAGAGGAAAATCCCCTAAAAACCAAATGTAGGAATAATTTTTTGACGTTCAAAAATATTTTTTGACATTTAATGTAGCGCCTATTTTCTTTTATACATAATATGAAACGTATTATTGGATCGTCCAATTTTTGCCGAAAGTTACAAAATAAAATTTAAAAAAACCAAATGTACGAATAATTTTTATGACGTTCAAAAAAATAGCACCTAATTATTTTATTATAAAATAATGCACAAAAAGTACTATTGGAGCTCCTAATCTTTTGTGAAATAATGGTTTTATCTATAAAATAAAATTCACGAGGAAAATTTAAAAAATGTACAAATAATTGTTTGGTGTTCAACTTTTTTTCTATTTTGAGGGACCACTGAATTATTTTTTTCATAATATAATAAAGGAAACATATTATTGGATTGTCTTGTTTTTAAAATGGTTTTCAGTCGTAAAATGAAATTATAGAAGACTTATAAAAAAACGAATGTACAATAATTTTTTGGCTTTAAAAAAGTTTTTTAATTTTATATAGCGCATATTGTTTTACATAATAATAAACAAGATATTATTGGATTGAATAGCATTTCGTCTAAAAAAAAAGATTTTGTTTATAAAATAAAAATAAATAATACTTCAGACAATATAATATAAACTTACATTCTAAATTAATACAATATACGTATACCAAATAATACTGACTACATGAAGAAAACATGGTTTGTAATTTATTTCTGTAGTATCAAGAGCTCTCCATTGAACTGCATCAATTGTGTAAATTAGTAAACAAAATAAAAGTAAAATGTACTAGTCACTGTTTCTTAAGGCCTTTTCTTTATGATAAAAAATTCTTCCTATTAAATGTTCTATTCTGGCAGAAATTTCCTTTTTATCATAAACCGTCTGACGGAAGAGCGGATGCCTTCGACGTCCTAGTGGGAAGATAACTCACATTCTGTGGTATCCCATTCATTATTAATTAGAGTAATGGCGCCTAAGCTTCTGGGTAACTGTCTTTTGCTTCTAAAGGGAAAACTTCTGCATAAACGGATGATTAATTAATTTTCTAATGGAAGAGGAATACAGAATTAAGGAGGCGAGGGTGTTTGTAAAATGTGCGAGATGAAGATGATTTTAGCCTAGAAAAAAAACGCCTTAACATTAGTTATTAATTCAGTATCAGTAAAAACACCTTTTGAATATTTAACAAATTTGTAGCTCAAAAATGTAAATGGTAATTTCTTTTTAAAATTTAAAGGACCAAGTAAAACAATTAGGGCAGTTAATTTTAGTATTTAACTTTTTCTTAATTAAAAACATAAATATATCTTTCACAATGTTTGTTTTAATGATCATAAAACCTGCTAAAAAACCAATTGAACATTCGACATTGTTAATCTAACAAAACGATTTTTTTTGTAGTTTTTAAGCCAGCAAACTACATTGGTCATGCCCTCCAAAACGAGTTAATCGTTAAATTTAAGAATTTTCATTTATGATTTTGAACTAAAAAGTTTATTCTTTCTCAATTAAACTTCCATTAAAATAACTCAAATATCTGGCAGAGTAAGATAAAATAAAATAATTAAAGCAAGCTTTAAATCGGCTGTAACGCAAGGCAGCAGTTTTACTATTATCATCTATTCAGTGTCGCTGCAAACATTAAAGCCAGAAACACACTTACCCGATGCTACGGCATGCGACGCTACCCGACGCCTTGCCACGTTTTGGTGGGGTGTGCACATCTATCCGACGCAAGCTCACGTCGCGTACAGTCCACGGCGTTTATCACAATAATCACCATCACAATCGCAACGCATCTTTTGTTCTTAATGCACTATTTTGAGCAAAACCTTGTAATAAATTGTTAGTTAAATTTTATGAGCACAACCATCTAATAAATTGTTTGTTAAACTTAATTGTTTTAAATAAAGTTACTCCTAACCATCATAATTAAACAATGTTTATAAAAACTTATGCATTTTTGATCTCGTTTAATTTGGTTTACATTAAAATAACATGTTGTAATTAATATAACGACAAAATTACATGTACTTAGTTTGAAATAAACTACAAAAAATATGAGTGTCCTGTTCTGATGCTACCCGACATTACAAAATGGTGTAATTTTACGAGCAAAACTATGAAATAAATTGTTAATTAAATTTTATGAGCAAAACCGTGTAATAAATTGTTCCAATTTTAGTATATGTACCGCCGAAGCGAGTACAATAAATTGTTAGTTAAATTCATTATATCAAAAAATCGTATTCCGGTGTTTTGATTAATTTTCTACCAAACCATTAAAATTAATTTTTTAAATAAAAACTAATTAATTTTTAATCACAGTTAATTTGGTTTATATTAAAATAAGTATGTTGTAATTAATATAACGACAATAATACATGTAGTTTGAATAAAAATATGAGTGTCCGGTTCTTTTGTCTTCGACTGTACTCGATGCGACCCGACGAAAATCTGGACAGTGGGGATCGCAGAGCGTCGGGTAGGTTAGCGTGGCATAGCATCGGGTAGATGTGCACGGGGGTAATGCAACCTTATGGAAAATCGGAGTTTGGATTTGCGTCGGGTAGCGTCGCATGGCGTATCGGGAGTGTGTTTCTGGCTTAATACTGATGCATCCTTGCATGTATGCAGATCCTTTCATCAAACCCAGGCCTAGTAGTGGCTTGAACAAAACTCCAGGACCGCCTCTCTTGTTTAATAGAATGGTTAAACAAATGAAGGAGCAGACATGAAAGCAAACTCCAGTAAATAACCGTGTAACCTTACAACCAACCTCCCCTCGCAGCTAATTTGAGACTTTACATCGACAAAAGACTGACTTGGAACCACTAAAACTCGACTCAATATAATAGAGCTGAACTGACGATAGATAGCTTTTATCACTTAAACTAACTTCTTTTACTCTATTAACACTTCATAATTTCGTATTAACCTTTCCTTTAAATCATTTAAAAGATTTAGTAGATGGCATGAAATTTAAGTATGTAAAGTAAAATTCGTGTAATTTTGCAACAGTGTTTTAAATATTAAGGAATTGGGGTCAAAGAAGACAATACGAAAATAAAAAAAAGTATGTATATTTTTTAGTACAATAAATATAAAATATTTTTTCTATAAAACAAATATTTTTTGTTATGTTTTAAATAAATTTCAAAATTCTACAACCTTCTGGTCGGAATTACACTGTCGGGATCAACCAAGCGTTCCAACGTCCATTTAATCCAGGCGCTCCAGTGCAAAATCCTTAAACATCCAACTTCGTGTCGACGTTACTATTCTCATCTGCCCTCGAAACCGCGAGAAGTCGATACAGACAAATCGTGCAAAGTTTCGTTGATCGGGTTTCAATTCCCAGTTAAAAAGTTTGGATTTGTGCGACTTTGGTTGTATTCCCTCCATAACAGGGTTAAAATATTCCACGATTTTAAGATTAGTACACATAAGAACGAGTTCATCAATTTTACTTAGGGTCCCCACAACCGAGGAAATAAGTGATTAATTGATCCTAATGAAAGCTATTAATTAATACCCTCAGAGAGCTTTCAGGTCATGGTTACAATTCATATCAAATTGCAAAGTTAGTTTAAGCTAAATTGATTTTGCGGGAAGGTGGCTTCCCAAATTGACCAAAGTTGTTTCCCTACAAAGTGCTCTCAGTTCTATATGTACAGTGAGATAGAGAGTTTACTATTCGACCTCTCCATGAAACAAACTTTTTATATGTAACTGAAGAAGTCGTTCGACTATATTCATGAGGGTCAAACTTGATAATTGTAAAATATGGCATTATACAGAAGGATGGGAATTGAAACAATTGTTTATACGAGTATGTACTCTCTAAATAATTAAATTTTTTTTTGGAATTTTTAGAAAGTTAATTTGATATAATAGATTGAAGGTCAGACATGGAAGATGAAGGTGCGTTTATTCCCATAAAACTAAGCACTTTCGTTTGTGTTTGTTTCTTCTTATTTTTCCTGGTCTGAATGGCTTTAACGTAAATAAGCCAGTGTCTCACATTCCGGTCTCTCCTTTTTCTTGAAAGGATCGGCATGTTTCTGTCTCGGCTTTGCCATCTTGTATAGGAGCTTAATCTTGTCTGCTGTGAAAAAAGAAGTTCATTTGCCTTATTTTTTAGAGATCCCTATACCTGGTGCTTATGTGTGCGCCTAGTTGTGGATACCCTGGATTCTGCCCCTTATTTTGCTAGTTGGGTCAGCCTGTTTTCTTCTATTCTTTCCCATTATTCAACCCATTTTAACCATTTCGTATTTTCATAGGAGTATTAAGCCAGAAACACACTTACCCGATGCTATGCCAAGCTAACCTACCCGACGCTCTGCGATCCCCACTGTCCAGATTTTCGTCGGGTCGCATCCAGTACAATCGAAGACAAAAGAACCGGACACTCATATTTTTATTCAAACTACATGTATTATTGTCGTTATATTAATTACAACATACTTATTTTAATATAAACCAAATTAACTGTGATTAAAAATTAATTAGTTTTTATTTAAAAAATTAATTTTAATGGTTTGGTAGAAAATTAATCAAAACACCGGAATACGATTTTTTGATATAATGAATTTAACTAACAATTTATTGTACTCGCTTCGGCGGTACATATACTAAAATTGGAACAATTTATTACACGGTTTTGCTCATAAAATTTAATTAACAATTTATTTCATAGTTTTGCTCGTAAAATTACACCATTTTGTAATGTCGGGTAGCATCAGAACAGGACACTCATATTTTTTGTAGTTTATTTCAAACTAAGTACATGTAATTTTGTCGTTATATTAATTACAACATGTTATTTTAATGTAAACCAAATTAAACGAGATCAAAAATGCATAAGTTTTTATAAACATTGTTTAATTATGATGGTTAGGAGTAACTTTATTTAAAACAATTAAGTTTAACAAACAATTTATTAGATGGTTGTGCTCATAAAATTTAACTAACAATTTATTACAAGGTTTTGCTCAAAATAGTGCATTAAGAACAAAAGATGCGTTGCGATTGTGATAGTGATTATTGTGATAAACGCTGTGGACTGTACGCGACGTGTGCTTGCGTCGGATAGATGTGCACACCCCACCAAAACGTGGCAAGGCGTCGGGTAGCATCGGGTAGCGTCGCATGGCGTAGCATCGGGTAAGTGTGTTCCCGGCTTTACGCACTTAAGGCATTCCAAGACTAATTTGGAGGTAAAAATGTAAAATCTCATTTAGTGTCTTTATAATTGCGTGAATGTCAGAAAGTATGTACCATGGTCCTCCCTTATTTTCCATCATTTTCTTCTTTTTTAATTATTATTGGCCATAATACAAAACGAGGTAGGGTTGAACAATTCGTCCTTTCTTTCATATAAAAACCTGTAATTCAGACAATCAACAATTACGATTGCCCCTGGAGCTTGCACGCGTTAATTTCTAAAAACCCGCCAAACTTTGCCCATGGAATCATTGTTAACGTAAATTTGGTGAGTAGGTACAGTGTGCTACGAAAAAGAGGTGATTCATTTCACTGAGTGCGCTGTTTTGATCCTTTAAAAGAGTCCTATTTCCCATCTCTAATTCTGTCTCCATTAGAGGTGAACAACCTTAAACTGGTCTTTCTCATAAACGGACTGTTTCTAAAAAGTCACATATTTGTGCAAAAGTCCGTGCCCGTCGAGTTCTAGATATATTTCTCGGAATTGAATTACAACCCGATCGTATGAAGCCCGTTGAAATAAGAGCGGAAATGGGGAAAGAGAAAAAAAGTCCGAAACTATTCTCTTCACGAGATTATATCAATTTCCCGTAAAAGCAGAGGAAATCATACTGAAGGATCGAATGGACGAACAAATATTGCCACATTTTATTATTAATGGACGATATTTGATAAATGTCAATATTTACTGTTTGTATTTGGGAAGATCAACTTTTAATCTCTTACTAAAAAAAAAACCGACGAAAATATTTTCTGTTTATTTTATAGCGTTCACAAGAGCATATTTAACATTGCCATCGAATCTTTGTACATAATTCTTATTGCAGTTAACAATTTCAATTAAACATATAAAATTTCTATTGTAGATATGACAGGTTTTTTATTTGTAATAAACTTTGGGGACAAAACTTTGATCAAACAAATTGAGGATAAATATTTAAAAAATAAGTACTTTTCAATAGACTTTTGTTTTATTTGTAGGTGTTATTATACCACTGTTTTTATTCTGGTAACTTTTGATAGTCCTCTACGAAATACACACTCGTTCGTTATGCAAAAGTATATGCACATTAAAAACAATTAAGGATGACAAATGTGTTTTTAATTTATCATTGCTATAACTTTATTTTCAATTGGAAAATCCCTGTAAAATCCTTACCTGTACACCCTAATACTATTATGACCACTTAAGCAGAAAAAACGGCTATTTTGTCCTCGAATCCTATCCATGTTACCTTCATCATCCAACAACACCTTGAGCATATGGAAGACTGGTGCAAAAAGTGGAGTACATTAACAGAAAAGATACCGATCCACGCAAGTCAAATTCCTAGGACTATACCTAGACAGCAGATTGATGTTGAATCCCCGCACGAGACTTATGAGACAATAACTTAACAAAAGACTTGGACCACTACGAAGACTTCTATGGCAGAAATCCGCCTTGAGCGTCCACACTTAACTAACATTATACAAGACTTTACCGCGACCACTAAACGGAATGGAATTGTGGTGTTCTGCCAAGCCGTCCGATATTTAGCGCATCCGATACTTCCAATCAAAAATCCTCAGATAAATCGTGAAAGCTCCTTCCTACACTGACCTCACTACCCACGACTTGAACATTATTTATTCTAACGAATGATCCTTTCCCGATTCCAAGTTTCACACCAGCCTCTCGATCTATCCGAACCCTACCGCTCAAGGCCCTCTCTACACATTCCCATCCCGAGAACCCGCCATTTCGCCTTAATCCTTCCCCGCATTGGCTGGTCTCTCATGGCATGTGTCCGCCGGGTGTTGTGATCAAATTTGTAATATGTAGTAGGTACAAATAAATGATTTAAAATAATCCTCTATGCACTATGTGTTCGTGCACTATGTGTTTGTGAACTATTTGCATGTCCAACGTCCACACACACTCAGCTCCTGCAGGCCGCACGGCCCACGCCATCCGCCTTATTACAGGTCGCACGTGACTATTTTTAAATTAGACTTTGGCAATTACTTCTTTCTTAAAATATCAAATAGTTTCGAAATCGTTGTTTTTGGCAATTCGCACAGAGAAGCCGATACTGCTAAGGTGTTCCTTCTGTACCTCCACACCTGACTGTGGTTAGAACACATGTCAAACACATAGGCGGAGACTTGCGTGCCATCAGATACCAATGTGTATCTATATGTAATTCGCGTGTGTCCAATCCAAGCCTTGCAAATCCATATTCTTCTTTTCTTAACCGACTACATCTTTAGGTAGTCCATTGTCCAGCAGTGTTTGGCAAAAATTAGTCATGTCTAATGATTAATGATTGATCACTCAGACCGTTAATCATGATTGGTATAAGTGACTAATTTAGTCATTAGTCACTATATGTGATTGATGGCTAAATTAGTCATGACTAGTAATTAAATTCGAGGCATGACTAATTTAGTCACAATGTAGTTAATCATGATTAAATTTCTATAAATCATGTTCAAATGAGTGCTCAAAAAATAAAAAATACACAACTTCGTCACTTTTAAAAAAATTTCTAACAGAAATTTATTTCGTCAAAACGAACATCTTTCAACACCTTATTTAACAAAAATCAATCTTTGAATTACGTCGTTATGAAACGCCAAAAAATAGTGATAATAATAATAATAAAATTAAATAAAAAAATCCTAGAACAAGCTACGCTTTGAAAAGTAAATATGTTTACATAACCAATCAATGGAAAAAATATTTCTTTGAATTAAAATTTATTCCTCTTAAAAGGAGAGATTTCTACATTATTTGGAAAATATACCATCTAGGCGTCTTGATTGTAACAAAATAGATATGTAGAATAATTATGTAACTTTGGTTTTCGTTTATGATAACACTTTTGAAGGTTGGCCTTGAGCACGACTCTCATCTCAAAATTTTTATCCGGAGTCGGTTGGATTTTGGTAAGTTGGTCATTGTAGCCAGAGTTGGGCAAAATCAAACTAATTCAGTCATGATTAAGAATTTTGATTGATGTTTAATCATGATTGAATTAGTCATGAGTAAATGAATCATTATATGATTTAGTCATACCTCATGATTGAATTAATCATGACTAAATCATATAATGATTAATTTACACAGGACTAATTCAATCATGATTAAACTTCAATCAAAAGTCTTAATCATGATTGAATTAGTTAGATTTTGCCCAACTCTGTTGCCAGTGCCTGTTTTAACGACTCTTGCCTTATTTTCTCGACCGTTAAGCCATTCAAGATGCCATTTTTTCTTTTTCCTTCACATGAGCAACAAAAATCTTGTTGACAAAAGTCTTGGAGCACCTCACCTATTTTGTGACCTTTTCTGTGGCACTTTTTGCTGCTTTCTTAGACTCCACAATTCCGGATATCTCGCAATCACCTGGTATATACATGATTTTTGGAATGAAAGTCCTTTATGCCAGCGTATTTTTCTAATATAAATAAATCATATAAATCTGTAAAAAGGACGAGGTTATATTACTACATGGTGGTAAAAAGCAAAAGCATATTTTCGACCTGTTACAAGTAAGGGCCTTGTCCCTCTTTTGTATTTGTGTCCAACAGAAAAGAAGAAGAGGCTCATTTATTTTGCTGGAATTGTCGGACGGTAAAAAATTAATTAAACTTTACGTGCTTGGCCAAGCGGTGACGAATGAAATCAACGCTTGGAACTAAGCAATTTCTGGGGGCGAGGCGGAGGTCTGGCCGTGTAAAAACAAGTGGCTTTCTCCAATTTTCAGCACAATGATGGGAAACCATTGTTGGGGCCATTAGTTCTGGTAGAGGGTCCTGAGTAGAAGTACTCGTACCGAATTAGACCCTGGCACAATAATCATATAACAAACCTTAATTAGATCTTACCCTGGGACCGTACGACCATTCCTGGCAGAGCGGAACGCGCCACGTTGCCATCGGATAAAAGAGAAGCCGAATCGTTCGGCCGTGTCGAACGACTGACAAACAGCCAGTCGGCGGGTTAAACTTGAAGCACACTTTTCAACTTTCGGTTCAAATAATATTAATTTTCATTCTTGCATGTCAACATCTATATCCATAAACTTAAGATATATCAATTTTGACTTTAAGATTAAAATATGTTTTATTTGGTGTTGTATTTTTAAATTATCTTTAAAAAATTGCTGGAACCATCATTATGCTACACATACCAATCCGTCTTCGATGCCACGATGAGTCTTTAGAGATAGACATCTTGTAGACCACCACTTTATCAGGTATCCCACGAAACCAAGGTTTAATGCATAGGATAAAAACAAATTTCCGAAGACTAATACTCTGATTAGATCAACTTGAGTAGCACAAAGTAGTCTCCTAGGCCCCTACTGTACTTTACAAGTGTCCAGAATAGATAATATTACATTTATTTAGGATTCATAGAAGCGTAGGTTCGACAAAAGGTCAGGCAATATTTGGACCGAAAGACATCCCTCTACTCAATTAGATGATCGATTTGTTGGAAAGTAGTAAAAGGATTCATGTTGTTTATAGAATTAATAAAACCACATTGTTTGAATGCTGAAAATAAAAGAGGAAATGTAAAGGAAACAGCGAATAAATGAAATTAGTTTTTACAAAGTCCCTGTAATTTGACCCCGAGGAGGCCGTGTCTCATGTTAGTTTCAAGCCTCGAGAAGGGACTACACTCTAGTCATAGATGGCTATCTATCACTAGGATGCGAAGACTGGATGGCTACATTCAGAGGTGGGCCAAGGAAGCGTTTCACCTTCTCCAATCCACCCCGACAGCCATCATATATTCTATATAATATAGACTTGCTTGGGGCAACGAGTCACGGATTATTGACCTTTGCCGGCGATGCGATGGGCAACCGGTGGCTCCATGACGGACCTTTGAATTGTCAGGAGTCTAGGTATAAACTTGCCCTCCGCCTTGGGATAAATTCAATGTGTACAGGGAAGATATGAGAACAGCGGACTCCCGTATAACAGCCGAATATAGGAGATGTGGCGCTGGCACGGGGACACTCCCATGGGCTGTCCTCTGCCAAGAGATCACTGCATAACGGGTAGAACCGTGGAAACTCCCCTCTGACCACCTGATGGGAACAGACTTCGAGAACGGATAAATGGCGCCATAGATGAGGGGGGAATATTTGTTTTGGACTTCGGATGTCAATGATGGTATGGCATATGAAACCACAGGTGCACTCGATCGAGTAGAGGACCTCAAAGCACGGAAACCAGGTTAAGCATGGGCCTGCGGACATGTGCACAGAGAGCGAAGTTTTCAGTCACTCGTCCGACGATTCCGGCCGTTGAATGCTTAACCTTGCGACCTACCAACAATGACTGAACGTCATAACGGTACCCGATTGGACTTGAGGTGCTGGCGAAGTTTGGCCGTGGGAGACCAGCACCAAAGGAACCAAAAACCGGTGAGGCTGGAAAGTGTTTGAATTTTTAGTCCGCTGTATGTATTGCAAGCCAGAACGAAAGAGAGACATAATAACATGAGAAAACGAATGGAGATGAGCAAAGGAGTCGACACCAAGTTTTTTTGAATAGTTTCATCTTAGCTGCCTCAAAGATGAATTATTGACGCTTTTTCAAATCTTGTTGGACCTGGGAAAAATATCGCTATAATTATACCGATGTTCCAAAATGCCAGTGTAGTGTATATATATACACAAAACAGAGATTTAACAGATCTAGGCATATTTTTAACTTTCTCATGCAGAACTGTAAGTTGTTTCAAATAAATTGCTTAACCATTTGGAAAGAACGTTACAAAATTTCAAAAAATATACATTTGACTATTTTTAGCAAATCTTGTTTGATTTACCAACATTTTTCTTGTTGGGGTTGTTACAAAACATCGAATTTTCATCGCAAGTAATGAAAATAATTTGGGCTCGTCAGACGTTTGAGGCGTTTCTGTTGGGAATCGGCAAACCTGCCGGAATCGTCGGTGTTGAAAACTTCTAATTAATTTTATCAAGTTTATTGTCGGTCCAACAATAGCCGATCCAAATGGAACCACTCCTTCGAAATCCCCACAAACTCACATCATGTCCTTTTTTTTCAGTCTTTCTGCCTTAAATCATCTAATTTATCATAGTTTTGACATTATAATAAACTCCATTAAGGTAGATTGTGGTTTAAAAAAAATAGTTGTTATTTTACCAAAAAGTTAAGAAATTGCTTCTATGCAGTCTGGAATCATTATGATAATCTTTTATTGTGTCAATTCATAAGAAAATACTCAGGATCTCACTCCCAATTGCACACTTTACTTGGAAAATAATCAAATATACTTTCCTATACAGCGTTTCAACGATATGCCAATACGTGTTGAACCGTTTTGATTAAAAATAAAATGTATTTCTCAAAAATGTAATATATTTAATAACAAAAGGAAAATTATCATGGTTTAGTGAATGGTTGAGATTAGGTCAATTCCACGCATTCCCTGCATTGCAGTTAAGATGAAACTTTAATATATGCAAATCTGTGGAGTGTTCAAAAATAAAACATAAAAGACAACACAAATACATCCAATGTAATACAAATTCTCAACAATCTCAATACCATAAATTATATAAGGAACTACTAGATTCATAAATCCGTTGACACTAACCAGTATATTATCAACAACAATAAAATATATTTTACCTGTGCTCAGACGTCCATTCTTCAACGGATTATTCTACACGTTCAACGGGACCAAAATGTATCTATTGTCTACATTCTGATTTTCGTTTTCATTTGTATTCGAGATGTTTCATTATTCGGTCCTTTCCCGACTTTTTCCATAAAAGCCTCTTCTCATAAAATTTTAAACCTACTGTAAATTTGATTAAATCACTGAAAAGAGCTTCAAACATCCTATATTCACCTGTTTCCTTTTATTGTAGCCTTAAGCCGACAAAACAACAAATCAGTTAGAACATAAAATGTTATGATTTTACAAAATTCTTGTAAAAACTTGGTTTAGTAAATACCGCAAGATTATACAGCAAATTTGCTCATATCAATGAGCTTCAAATATATGTTCTTACTTTATCAAATGTCAGTTATTACCAGAATAAAATTTATGTGTTAGTTAATGTTTAATTGCTAAACATTTTAAACACTTTTCGTGTCACTTCAATCTTTCAAAACTTTTCCCATAAAAACCCATGTATCTCATAAAGAATAATTCTAATGTGAATGTTATTACATCACTAGAAAGAATATTAAAAACACTAGAAAATTAATTTGTTTTATTTTTGTAATATTATTAACAACCAGCAAACAAATTAAAAATATTGATCAATTGAATAATTTTGATAATTTTCTAATCTACTTCTAATTTAATGTATGGTGATTAGTGACCGTTAATCGATATTTATTTAGAAATCGTGAGATGCGGTCAGGTGTGATGTAGGTTTCAGAAAAATTTTAAAGGATTTTCTTTATCGTGCCAACGTTTCGATCTTTATTGAGATCATCTTCAGGACCTGGGATTTACATTATATGTAAACAATGTTTTTTGGTGTTTGAGTGAGTAGAAATACTTTGATTATTTATTCTAAAATTTCTAGCATTGTATAAATTCACTGTTTTCACCTCCTACATGTATTTGCATATTTTAAGCAATGTTTGTAAATCCCAGGCCCTGAAGATGATCTCAATAAAGATCGAAACGTTGGCACGATAAAGAAAATGTTTTTCTGAAACCTACATCACACCAGACCGCATCTCACGATTTCTAAATAAATATTCTAATTTAATTATCTTCTAATTGCCACCTGCAGATCTAACTACACTTGGTTTTTATTATTACTTGAAAAATAATAACAGTAATCCAAAGTGAACGAAAAAGACACTTAGGTATAAAATTAGACATAAAAATAAGCTTCAAACAATATAATTAACTGTTCAAAATGTCCACCTTCTTGAAGAATATTGATTGATATCTTTCCTAACAGATTTCCTTAAGCTATTTGTTTTTCTTAGAAAATAGTCAAAGTAATCCAAAACTAATGAATAATACTCTTTGGTGTTAAATTAAACATAAGAAACAACAAAAAGCTTAAAAAATTAACTGAAATGTACAAATGACCACCTGCTTGCAGAAATTGAATCTGACATTTTTTCGGACAGATTTATCTACTGTTTAGCTTTTTGTTTTTTCTTAAAAAATAAGGAATGTAATCCAATGTGCATGAAAAAGACTCTTCAGTACGAAGTTAATCATAAGAAAAATCAAACATCTTAGAAAAATTTAACTTAAATTTTCAAAATATCTACCGACTTGAATAATTCAATTTATTCATATGCTATAGGTTGGAACGTTTTGTTGAGCCTCAAATTTTGATACAGTATGTGCCTCAAGATATTAATGAATCGTTTTCTTTGTAGAGACAAGTTTGGATCGTTTGTCCAGTATTCTTTTTAAAAGCCTGAAGCGCTGTTTAGTTCTTGGCTTTTGAGTCGTGTAAATCGTTTGAGAATGTATAGCACAAGAAAGCTGACTACATTAGCTGGTGGTAGGGGATACTATTCTAGTAGATGGGAGAAGTAACTACCATATTCTCCGAAGGGTGAATGTGACACGTTTTTCATATGTTTATTGTCATCTTCCACGGATTGAATCACTGCTCAAAAGATGTGACATGGGCTTGCAGGTTTATTGGTTGTTGGATCTTGTGACAGCAAAGAATAGCGGTTAGGTGGTGAGGATCGTTTCAGGAAGGGTAGAAATATCAACGGTGAATACTGTGTAAAGGATGTGTTGTTGATGTACTCCTGCATCTGTGCGACAGCCGACTGAACTTGCCACTAACTTGAAAGTATCTGTCGGTTAGGTAGGATTTTAGCATGAGGTATTAGTTTTCTTAAGCTTCCAGAGCAGCCCGGATGCCCGATCGAAGGCTTGCTTCACATCTAGGAACAGGAGGCTCATGAGTATCCAATGTGAGAGCACTGCTGTATCAAAAAGTCCTATACTGCAACATGTGAGAACAAACTTTTAAACAATTTGAAACAATAAAATTGGGATAGAAAAGTTTTTACAAAATTGTCTGTTTTCTGTGTCCACATTTACTTTAATTAAAACAAATCCACATAAATTGAAATATTTAGTATTTATTTTGATTTCTCATTGCTTATAAAAAAAAATTGAGCATTATTTACTGATTTTTTATTGCATTGAGACGTAACAATAATAAAATAAGATATATTGTGTGATGATTAGTGACCGTTAGTCGGTGATTATTCGGAAATCGTGAGATGCGGTTCGGTTTCAGAAAAATATTTTCTTTCTGGTGCCAACGTTTCGATCTTTATTAAGATCATCTTCAGGGCCTGGGATTTACAAACATTGTTTAAATTTAACATATACATGTAGGATGTGGAAAAAAGTGAATTTATAAAGTGCAAAAAAATATTTTTTATATTCAATCAAAGTATTTCTACTCACTCAAAGTGTTTGTTTTATGTGTAATTGTCCGATTCTTGCGTGTCGTGTTGAGAGAGCCAGTGAGATATTTCTGTTTTATTTTTATATACGTTGGATTTTGAAGGGGTGGGGAAGGATGTCGGTATAGAAAACACATTTTTGTATAAGGAGTCAGCTTCTATTAGGTTTAAAGAGCCGACGATGGGAAAAAACGTTGGTAATGGTTCGGCCAGATTATCCTTTCAGGATTATATACACGGGGATAATTTCATTAGTCATTTTATTCACTAATTTCGTGGTCCGCTTGACCAATTAATATATTACAATTAATTAAGGTTTTTAGTTGAGATAAAAAAGTCAATGGCACGAGCNTCACTGAAGATCCTTTTGTTCAAGTTGATAATATTATATTGATTTTCGTTGTTGGTTTGTAATTTGTTCGATTTCGGTGATGGTGATAACAATCATGAAAGGAAATTGGCAGTGGGGGTTTATATTCCACAATTTCGTCTGGTTATTTTAGTTCCATTGTTCCTTTGTCCATTCTGTCAATTCCATACTTCTTTTATGGAGCACTCGGCCATTGACTAGTGAACCATAGTTCTTTCCCTGGGCTTTCTTTATTTCCCAAGTTACGTCTCCTTGGTTGCTTCGCATTCGAAGATGAAATAGGTGGCTGTTTCTTCCTCCTCATCGCATAAACTACAAATTGAACCATCATTGAATATATCTATGTTATGTAGGTGTTTTGTCAGATGCTAGTGAGGGTTTTATTAGCATAAGTTTACTGTTTCCAGCACTCCTAGAACCCAATTCTCCTCTTGTCATTTTTGGATCCATTCTGTAATTGAGGATTCTGTGTTTACTTTTGTTATCCCAAGAATACGTTCAGAGCCTACGGTCCTACAGATCTTCCTCGGCTTAATTTCGGTACAAAAGTCTAAAGAAATTATGATAGATTTTTTGTGTGTGTGTGTGTGGAAAGGAGAATTTAATGTCCCTGATTTTTCCTCGATTCATTTATATTTCATTCATGCTGTCTAATTAACATTTAAAACGTTACCTCTGGTATGTTTGCGGAAAACGTTTGCAAATTAAACATCAGGACCTTTCAGAACAGGAAAACTACTCAATGAAATTACTTGTAAACGCTACATATGTACACTTGAAAAGGCGGTGCTAACTAATTTGGATAATGAACTATTTTGACTGGTGGATAATAAAATGTCCTAAGTGGACACGAGACAAGTCAGGCTTTCCTCAATCAATTTCAGAACGTTTTCTATTTAAGTTGCCCTCTAGAGACGCTTAACGGTTAATTTAAAAACCGTGATTTCCAATTGGATAATTCAACGGAAAAAACGCCGGATTTAATAATTTATTGAAGAAAAAAAATTCGATTTGCGTGACCGAGAAATGCAATCGCGTTTTGTTACAAGTACATAAAATAATAGCATTTACCTATTCAGGATAAATTGCTTTATGATCAATTTGGATGTATGCATTGATTTGAAATTCTATTGTACTTCTACATCCTCGTTCTATAAAAATAACCTACACCACCTAGAAAATCAGATCTAGCGGTTTTCCAGCACTGGAAAATGGCCTTGTTTACCCGTGGGCAAATTCTTTGTTAAGACAAAGACAAAATTCTTTGGACAAGTTGACTAATACGAATTATTTTACCCAAGTCGAAATCAAGCGTGTATTCCACTGTACCGATGAGAATGGCGCATTAATCAATTGCAAATTGAATGAGTATTTACATGAAATCAATTTTCTCTAGGATTTCTCGTCGAACCCGAGGAAAAGCTCATGTAGGCTCCAGAAACAATCAAACTGGATGGGAACTGAGCACTTAAATAAACTAGTGGGCACACAACAATAGTTAACAAAAGTGGACACCAATTCCTACAAATCAGGACTGACTACATGATCACGAAATCACTCTTTACAACATCTTATAGAATCGCAATATTCTACAAAAGATAAGATTAATTCAGGAGGACATCAGATACAATGATTCGGTATAGAGATGGATCAAATAAAAGAACTTGATCAGGCTTTTTTTTTGTACAAGACTAAAACATTGCAATCGAATACATTAAGGAATACACCTCGGAGTTTCAAGCTGACTTTATCAACACTTGTGCATTAGAAACTGTTAAAAGTGATACTGACAAAAATTCCTCGTGAGATCAGACAGGCAGCTATTTAAGTAGCTGTTAAAGGATTAACATGTAAATGAAAATGCCATCAAAATTTGTGCAAGCATTCAAAACCTCCACGATGCAACTACCTGATGATATCCTGGGTCCTAGGGTACAAGTGTCATCTAAAAATGGAAATAGGGCATTTTTGGGGTGATTATGGATGTCAGCTGTATCAAGTGTAGGATTGGAGTAAGAAAATACCTTGGAGCATGATGGATGGGTGATTCGGAAGAATTGTACGTACCCAGAAGCAACTTCTCCATTTGAACGATGCTCTTTGGATAAGAGGGAGGGATCGAACCTGTTCTCTTTGCAACTCGTGGTCAATTGAGACAGTTCTTCACACCCTAGAGTGTTCGATTTTAGGGGAGATTCGTCTATTACACCCCGGGTCAATCACTTTCTCAAGAGCCCAAATCATTGAGTACTCATACGGTATGCGCGCCACGCCTGGAAGTATAGATACCTTTTAGTCCACTAATTTAAATTTGAATTTCGTGTCCACCTTTCCTTAATTAAATATCACAATCATAAAAAAAGGACATGATCTGGACGAAAAACGTAGTACCTTTCTGTGTATTTATTTCAATTATTTTTATGATCTACAATTAATGCATGTATATCCAGAGTTTTATGTTTAATTTTCAATTTCCAATTATGTGTGAAAGCTACAATGATCACTGACGACAGACGGATTTCATTTCATGTTGTATATACATAAATATGTTTTATGATGTGGGCAAAATTGTAAAGTAACGTATTTCTATCTATTTAGCTATCTAGTGAATGCATCCAAAATCTTCAAACCAAGGGAAACGCAACAATCTGACGATATCTGGGCACCAGCACGAAAAGTAATTTTGGGTACGAAAAGGTAGACACACTGCCTAGAAAAGGATCGGCAAGATCATTCAGGGCTGAACAAAAACAAACATGGAATCCTCTACCGCAGAATGGATAGAAAAAAAAGGCAAAAGGGGAAGTAGTCTGGGCTGCTAGACGCAGTAAGATCATAGAAATTATAAATGATGGGGTCAGTGTGGAGTTCAATCCTTTTTAAAAAAGATGGTTCCTACTCACATTAAGTTGCAGAAGGGAACCCGCTGATACCCCCGCCAACGCGACGTTCCAATGAGGAGCTGGGTTTTTAATGGCGCTCAATTTGAACGTGCGAAAACATTAGAGGGACATTAGAGGATCTCGAAGTTTTCCTCCAACTAATTAATTCTCTACACCGTAATATAAATTTTACATTGGAAATGAATAANTATTTGTGTTATAATTCCCGCTTTTCGCACGTTCAAATTGAGCGCCATTAAAAACCCAGCTCCTCATTGGAACGTCGCGTTGGCGGGGGTATCAGCGGGTTCACTTCTGCAATTCATGTCGAGAGACGTGTTTGTGGAAACCGTTCAACCTGACGATGAGCTAAAGGGCTCGAAATCCGGATTGTTGCGAAACAACTTAATGTGAGTAGGAACCATCTTTTTTAAAAAGGATTTAGCAGTAAGATCATGTTAAAACAGGCTTACAACAGCCAAAACTGGGAAACTTATTTCTACTGTTACAGAGAGCTTATATGTAAATGTATAGTATATATGTATATCTACAGCTACCCATATTTTCAAATATGAAACAACCGCTCAAATGGAGGCAACCTTGCATACAACGAAAACTCAGTGAAAGGTATTGTAGCAACGATACCCAATGACCTAGTACTACTTAAGAGAAGGATAGGGTCGATTGCTCAAAATTAAGGACCTAGGAAAAGTAAAATAATCCAAAATTTTGCAGTGCTTCAGGAAAATAACCCCCACTTCCTATTCTCCTTTCATCATCACAATCATCATTACCGAAATTGATCAAATTACAACAAACAACGTTTAGGTAACACAAAACCCCACTAGTTAGTATTCATCATCATCATCGTATTCCTCTATCCCTTAAAATTGGATAAAAATTGTTTGGCTCATGAGAAACTTGATGAAAATAAACGTTTACATGTGTCGGGCTTTTTCCTTAATACAACTCAACAAAAACAATGTGGGGCATGCAAACGTATGCAAAAATTGGGTTCCAATCTGTATTTAAATACTTAATATAATGAATGTGTTTTGAAGCAATATTAACATTTTTAAAGCACTTTTGTATTTTCTCTATTTTCTTTTTACATAGTTATCCCCTAAAATCTGTTCCTATCCTATATTTACGGTAAAATCTTTATTTTGTCAACTATATGTCAGTTTATAAGAAAAAAATAACTAACTAGGAATTTCAATCAAAACGTTCCTGCGAGTTTTTTCTTTTTCCGTTGACCCGCGATAAACTCATACTATTATGAACGATGAAAATTGCAGGTGACGTAGCACGCTTCCCTCGAGTGCTACAATTTTTACCGGGTCGCCAACAATGAAATACGAAGCTTTATGCTATCCTAAAGTAAAAGGAAAACATTTATATTCACTAGAGCGAGCTGTTTCGGTAATCTGATGCGCAGTTACATTCCGTTTCCAGGATTTTCCCTAATTCCTTTTTGTAGCATGATCTTTTTACGAGTTTAGAAAGGTCATGTATGTTATGAACGATTTTTTTTCCATTTAAACTTATAAAATATGGCTTATCTTATTTTACGCCTGAAGCATTCATAGATGTTAAGAGAGATTTTTGTTAAAGCCTGCGGGGCAGTTCCTGTCAAATTACCCGCTGGATGTCGCGGAAAATGAGTCAAATCAATTTAAAACACATTTTATGTTTGGAGTTAAGATTTTTAAGTTGGAGAACCATTGGCTCTCTGACGGATCTTTGATACGCCAGGAGTCTACATTTATTTTGGCAGACTGGTTGAAAGGGGCAGACTGCAGTATGCCAGCCGAGTGTAGGAGATGTTGGGACGGCAAAGAGACGCTCCCCCACTTCTTCTCGATGTGCCCAGAGAATCACTCAAAGATAGTGAGGATGGCTCGATTAGTGCCTCCAGGTGCTTCGTGACACGGGCCACCGGTCGCCGTCGAACCTCCCCACCGGGCACCGGATGTATCGAGTCTCCGGCCGGGCGAAACCTGCACCGACGAGAATGGAAAAATTATCTTTAACATTACGGACGCATATTAGAAAGTACGGGTGCTGAGGGATGCCTTCATGGAGGTGCACTGGAAAAGTCACTTTGTGGAAGCCATTGTAGTAATGAAGGCAAGACGATGTAAACTGCTTACGACAAATGCACAGAGACCTCGATATTACGGACTTGCCGAGGTTCTTCCTTATTTTCGTTTTACAGCATTGAGGTCGTCGCTGACCATTGCCTACAGCCTTATGGATCAGGAGCGCAGCTTTACAGCTACTCATCCAGTGTTGACCGTCGACCATAGCTACCAAACTTGACGGTTTCTGAGAATACACAAATGGACCTGCAGTGAGGACTAAATAGGATGAAGTGGACGAGCCCGCTCTACAGGAAACGAACACCGGCAGAGGCAGAAAAGGGTTTAATTATATTTTTGTCAAATCAGTAGCAAAATTAATACCGATTAAAATTTCATGGATTCGAACCCAGAACCTTGAGGCTGGCAAACGCGATCCCCGCTACAGGCCGCCGCGAATCCTAAACGAATCTTTTGGCCTATACTCGCTGTTTTGGTCTGTCAAGACACAATTCGAGAATTCAACAAAATATTGCATATAGAATTTTTTTTTTGCCTTATGACTATGCATATTAACCATGGTGACGAATTCTTATATGTGTGTTCATATTTGAGGGGGGGGGGGTTATCGTGAAAAAAGGGCCAGAGGCGACGGTGGAAATCGAACCCACGACCGCGGCGTCTATGAGCCGAGAGACTCTCACGCTAACCACTCGGCTACCGCGGTCCCTATAGAATAAAATGTTTATTCAAAAATATTTTCAATAGTTCACTGGTATTTACACAGGAGTGCCAGTTTATGCGATAACCTCCTAATTCAGAATTCAATTTTTTCTAAAGAGTGTATAGACAAACAAAAGTTAAATTTAATATAAATAGCCATATTTAATATAAAAGGTGCGGTTGAGATGAGAAGTTGGTGTCCGAGTGGATTCAGTGGATGGAAGTCACGATAGCACAAGTGGTAGAGCAGCGGCGTATCAAGCCGAAGATCGTGGGTTCGAATCCCGCTCGTGCCATTGACTTTTTTATCTCAACTAAAAACCTTAACTAATTGTAATATATTAATTGGTCAAGCGGACCACGAAATTAGTGAAGTTAAATTTAATGTAAAACAACATAAAAACCCCTACGCCATAGGCGAGGTTTAAAGTAAAGAGCTCTTCACCATTCTACAGCTGTACCCAAAGCCTAAGTACCGAATTTGTCGTATTAACTGATTACAGTTTAGCACAAACCGTTCCAAGAAATTCTTTGCGAGGCGTTTTATATGGTGTACATTCTGTGCTAGTGTGTAAGTCTACAATGCGGATGTAACGGGGTGATGAGGTAATCGTAAAAACGTGTTTAGCGAGGCGATGTTTGAACGAGATGTCAAAACCATGATAAAGAAGCTTCACGGGCATTGGTAGCAGCAGCGGTTATAGCGTTGGCACGGTCCTCATCACTGTATGGTATATCTTCAAAGAATTCGTTTTGAGTCTAGCTCTGTGAGGTCTAACATTATCATCCACTAGAACAAATTTTGGGTAGATTTTACCATAGGCTGCACCTTGGACCCCCTTTAAGATCAGTTAATGAAAATTGCAACCCAGCACATTGCGAACTTTATCCTTGAAAAACGCATAGGTGACTTACGTAGCCTTGCTGCCACATTTCTCTGGGTATCACCTCTTTCGAAAGTAAGAGCTGTAAAACGTCGTGTGGAAATTTTTTAATGCCCGAAAAGAACTTTTGAACAGAATTAATGAAAAATTGAAATGTTTAGGTAAAAATGAAGTGAAGTGACAAGTTGTAAGTGGACTGGACTGAGGATAAATCTTACTTTTTTTACTGAAATATAAATAAGAAGAAATAATGTTTACGTTAACTGGATCTGTCTAAAAACAAAATTTCTTAAATCCCTTGAAGATGGCCAAAAGCCAAAACCTGGATATAGATGGAATCCTAGTGTTATTTTCCATTGTTGATCCATTTAAGCACTGTTGGCAAACGTTTCCTGGATACAAAGAAAATTTCTCACCTAACATTTCAGCTTGTGAAAAATTTCAATTTACTTTTTAGAAGAATTTTATAAAAAAGTAATTTACCGTAAATCAAGTTTGATGAAGTCATTCGATCGCAAATTATGCGGAGGGTTAGTCGGCACCGTACTGTTACAGGAGTCGAGTAAATTCCCCAGCATGACCGACCAAAACTTTATGCAACTAGGGCGGTAAATACTTAAACCGGAAGGAATGTTTCTAGCATAAATGGGGTCGCCTGAGGCCGGGCGCCATTTATGCCGGACACGTTTTCCTACAAAATCGCCGGCAGCTGATGCGGCTAAGTAAAGGGGTGATGTCAGTGCAGTAAACCGTACTAGTCCGAGTGAGAGGCACGTAAAATATTTTACAAGATTAAATAAAGCACCTCGAATAATAAAACGGCGTTCAGACACTTGATTCCGCTTGTTTAAATACGAATGAAACGCATTTAGACTAATAACGTTTCAAGGATGAATTGGACCTGTTAACGTAAACCCGCAATTTTTGAACGCCTGTTGGATTAAATGAATAATTCAGAGCTTTTAAACGATTCGCTTTACATTTCAAACAATCACGATTTAAATGCGTGGAATATGTTTATGTTCGCAATTCGTGTGCGCCCCTGACCCTTGTGACGATTTCTACCTATAATTTTTGTTCTTATAAATATAACAATTATCCCGCAGAATATTTTTTACTAAAATGTCAAAAATATAACTGAATTTTAGTAGTTTGCCTTCCATGGCGACTATCACGCAAAAGAACAAAAGGCTCGTTAAAAGCGAAGAACAATCATCGATCATAAGACAAATTTACAACTTAATTGGCCAATATTTCTTCGTCCAAATTCACTCACGGCTCCTTTTATTCTTTAATCACTTTAAACTAAAAAATATTGATAAACAAAATACTTTTTAATGTGTGTTGATTAGTGACCGTTAATCGATATTTATTTAGAAATCGTGAGATGCGGTCAGGTGTGATGTAGGTTTCATAAAAACATTTTCTTTATCGTGCCAACGTTTCGATCTTTATTGAGATCATCTTCAGGGCTCAATAAATATCGAAACGTTGGCGCGATAAAGAAAATGTTTTTCTGAAACCAACATCACACCAGATCGCATCTCACGATTTCTAAATAAATACTTTTTAATAAAATCTTAAAATTGTGGGGCAAAGTAATCAATGCGATGACACGCAACGTCGTCAATCGTTCGACATTTTTGGATTGATTTTTGGGCTTGAAGCTAATTACCGCCAGGATATCGAGTACTTCAGGGTAATATGAATTTAATTTATTAGCGTGAATGTAAAGGTGCACGTAATATTGAATACTCTTGGGTAATGCAAATTTAATTTATTAGCATGAATGAAGGGGCTAATCCCTAATTACCCCAGGCCCTGGAGGCCCAGGGAATATCGAATACACTAGTGTAATATGAATGAATATGTGCACGTAATTTATTAGCGTGAATGAATGGGTTTATCATTAAATATCCCGAGCAATACTGAATTCTCTGGGGTAATAAAAACGAATGTATTAATTTAATTTATTAGCGTGATTGAAGGAGCTTATCTCAAAATCCTCCAAGAATTTTTGGTGGAATGTGAAGGAATGTGTGAATGTAATTTATTAGCATGTATGAACTGGCTTATCCCTAATGGGAAGTTCAAAAGCTATATTTAACTGTTCAGTTCAATTTTTTTTTAATTTTAATATCGAACCTTTTTTTTTTACTTTTTCTTCTTTTTTTTCATTTTCACTCTCTTAACGTTCAGATTGATATATTTCCTTATGTTTATAGTTTATATAATTTAATGAAATTAACAAGATTTCGATCTCCAGCAGATGAGCTGTATTGTAAATTAATAGTAACAAAAAGAAATGTATCTTAAAATTTCTTGTCATCATTGGGTTATTATTTTATACAACCCAAGGGAATTTTAATTGTCCAGGGGGCATTATGCCTGCGATTAATATTATATTTTTTTCTGGTATTAATGGAAAAATTATGTTTTTTAAATAAATCTTTTAATTGGGGTCTGCGTTACCTTAAATAATGTATATACATTGACTTCCTCAAAATTCTAACAAAAAAATATTCAAATAAAAATATCAATTATTATAAATAGTTTAGGTGTTTTTTCATAATTTAATGAATTTATAATGAAGGTTTTTTCGAGTATATTTCAAATACGAGGTTATATGAATGCAGGGCCGCTGGGTTCGAACGCGGGACCTTTACATTACAATGATGAGCGCTGTGTCATCTCCTAAGCCGTTGCGACGACCGACACCTCTATGAAGCTTTTGTTATGCACTGATTAAAGAAATTACATTTTTTACATGTATTATGATTTGAACTTCTTCCTGAGATTTAATTTCATACAGTCGGTTGACATATTTGATTAAAAATTAACAAATAAAATTTGATGATACAATTCTAAAATATTTCAGGGCTATTATAACACAAAGTCGAAGGACATTCCAAATTTTAAACTTTTAACTTTTTTTCTCATTTGCATTTTTCTTTTGTCCAATAAAGCATTATTACTATTATATTATTGAAAAGAAAAATGGAGCTGTGAAAAAGGAACGGTAGTTAGAAGTGGCATGTGTCTCGTACAGCTTATGAAAAAGGTCACAAAGTTTTCTGTTCTGTTAAGTTACGAGATATATCAGCGAAAAAGTTTTTTTTTTTACACGATCATTTATGAATTATAATGAAAATATAATTTCTTATTCTTTTTGTCTTTTAATATTTCATGTACTTTCTTATAAATCATATGAGATCAAATAGTTGTTATTTGTGTTTTTGACTCAAAATCGATTACATAAATAAAAAGCATAAGATGAAATGAAATTTTTTGAAAATGTTTGGATAATCATGTTTCGCAAAACCGTTTAATATTTGTATCGTTTTGAATCTCGTGTTAAATTAAATACGAATCCGACATTTAACAGTACAAATATTGTTGGCTTGTGCAAAAATTTCAAATCGTTCAGCTCAATTATAAAACTAACTAGGAGAGAAAGCAATACTGATAAATTTGGGTAATTTCATCCTCGACACGACCTTAAACATTTTATAAAAAATATTCTCGTAATATATCCAATTATAACTAAATTAATGCGTAAAATAATACTAAAAACGTGTTGGAGAGATACTACTGGATCGTATCGGCTTGTCTGTTGTAGTCTGGGTTCTTGGACCTATAGGTCTGGAGGATAACAAGGCGGCTAAGGCCGGTACATCCCCAAAGTTTAGACTTAATCACGGCGATCCGGCCCCCCTCTAACGCTAAATGAGCAATAGAACTTTATTAAAAGAAAGTGGCAGCGTCAGTGGGTTGGATCGGCAGAGAAGCTCGCGTCTATCAAGAATTGGTCCGCGAAAAGGAATGAAGTGAAGCTTTAACATCATTGGCTAAATGCTAGCACACACAAAAAAATAAGTTAAACATAATAGTAAAAATACTTATAATAAAAAGCAACAGAAGGAAAAAGTCTTAATCGTAAAGCGACAAAAAATCTGATATAATAAAATCATATAATATATAAGGGAAATTGGAATGAGTTGGAGGGGTCAAAAATTGAATTCCATAATTAGGTCAAATCTATATTTCCAGGCGTGGCAGACGTACTGAGTGAACGCCCGTGTATCTGAGCCATCAAACGTGGCGTGTTTCTAGAGAGGGTAAAAGATCCCAAGTGTAACAACCTGATCTCGCCCAATATTGTACATTCAGCCGTATAATGTAATGTTGTTTCCACCGATTGAGAATTGCAAAGGGCACATAACCCCTCCTTGCCCCTCACCCAAAGTCCAGAGTTCAAGTTAAGGGCCTCGCAATGGGTATTTAATAGCCATCTTAAGTTTGATAAACCAAGGGAGTTTAGATTCTCGCTTTGTAGATTAAGTAAGGTGTGGGTGAGTCAAGTATTTAAATAAGGAAAAGTTAAGCGAGGACGGAGCCCGGAGTAAGCAATCGTCCCGATGCCGTTCCTTGATTCTAGATAGCAGAACTGATAAAAAGAGTTGGCCCATCAGTAAGGGTTTCGTATGAGCATTTGAGGCATAGAGTCGACGCCTTAAAACGCAAAGTTGACATGTTGGTCAAAGATGGAGCCATCGCGGACTCACTAGGTCCGAAATCCTTCTGTGGCTTAGCATCTTGCCACAAAAGAGGATACATCCTAAAATGGTTCCATAATGAGTCGAAAAACTGGTGGAACAAAACCACAGGCATGAGGCACGAGAAGAGATTCATAGAATGGCCATCCGCAAAACTTACAGAGGAAATACTGGTATTATAAAATAAAACACAGATAAAGTCAATTAGATTCATAATCCCACAGCCCTCACGATTTTGGAGACTTTATACAAATATTCTTGGAATACGATTAAGTATAAGAAAAGTAATACGAAAAACAGGATCGAATATGAGGAAGCAAAAATTCGTAAAGTTATCCTGTGGTACATAGTGCTTACACACACACACACACACACACGCACACGCACACACACACTCACACTCACACGCACACGCACACGCACGCACACACACACACACACACACACACACACACACACACACACACAATTAAAATGGTGTTTTTTTTCTCTTTTTATTGCTGAATCCGTCTGTTAATGGTTCTTCTAATTTCTAATTCTACAAAAACTGCGTCTCCCACAATTATTGCTCATAAATGAAAATTCCAATATTATTCCCGATCATCACTCTGGATTCCGCTCATTTTGCTCGACAACTCAACAGCTGCATCGTGTTGTTGACAATATCGCCTCTTCCTTCGGACAAAAACAGCTTTGCTTGGAAGTCTTTGTTGATTTAGAAAAGGCCTTCGAGCGAGTATGGCACTTGGGCTTGCGTTGAAAACTAAAAACCATTCTCCCTCATACTGAGATCATATCTGACGGACTGATGCGAACATTGAAGTCAAGGCACATTCACTGCTCCAGAGTATTAGATATTCCTCGGGACTGAGTGGAATCCTTTAAGAGTCAAGAAACGAACCGGCATTATAAATTATTAAAAACACTACTTGACTCACGATCAAAATTAAAGATTGAAAAAACAAATTACCATGAAAATGATAAAACTTGTCTAGGCATAAGGTTGTGACCTGTGGGGCTCAACCAAGGATTCATATTCACATCGTCGTCAATCAATTCAATCGAAAACTATCCTTTTATGTTTCATCATTCCTCATCAAAACCTCCTATAAAAAATTTCATCAATCACTAAGTGTTCGCAATAATCTACTACTATGATAATTATCACTTCCAATTCTACCCGAAAATCCTCCGAGAAGATTGAAGCGAAAGTGGCCCGGAGTCTTTTTCAGTGAGTGACGAATGATGAGATGTCAGTGTGGAGGAATGTTGTCACTACCAGTTACTCAAACCACAAATTCAGCATATATAAAAATTGTTTACTTAATACAATTTGTTTAGTTGTATATAACAAACAAATGTGATAAAAATATTCAATAAATATGTGCATATTATTTTTAAATAATCTTTTGTACTTTTAAATGGATTATTGTGTTGCACGCAAAATAATTGATATATATTTTTGCACATTTTTTATTTGGCATTTCATTCAATAAAAAAGTGAATATTCGTCGTTTTTGCCAGCCGAGCAATACAGAGAAATGTTAACATTTGTTTTCAATTATATTCTCGGGCTTGAACAAACATTGCTCGGCCGGTTTCCCGTTCACCACTTTGACCAAGATGACGTCTCATGACCTCCGACCCAAAATCGTATTTCTTGCAAAGAAAAATTTGTAATATAATATTAGACTTACTCACTTATAAGACAACGATGATAAAAGATCGTAGTTGTTGATGGATTTGCACCACCATCCCTTGAGGTCCGCGGTAGACCAATCCTTTGAATTGTTAACACCAATAATTATCATTGGGGACCGCGGTAGCCGAGTGGTTAGCATGAGAGACTCTCACGCCGCGGTCGTGGGTTCGATTCCCACCGTCGCCTCTGGCCCTTTTTTCCCGATAACCCCCAATTTGAACACACAAGAATTCGTATTATGGCTAATATGCAAGATCATAAGGCCAATAATTAAAATAAAATAAAAAAAAATAAAAAAAAATTATCATTCTGCTCAAGAATGACCGGATTGGGCTTGTACCAACTTTATGTTATGCTGAATAGCTTAGGCACCAGTCAGATTGCAGAATGAACGAAAACAGACGGTTCAATGGTGAACGGACTTACTTATTATCGGTCAAGAGATACTGGCTTTATTAAACAATTTGTATTAAAAAGAATTTTTTACACTATGACTAGCACTGCATAGAGTAAACATATATATGATGTGAGAAACCAAGGAAAGCTTGTCGTTGTCATTTTCGTGAAATGGGCTTGACCATTATGATTAAAATGGATCAAAAAGTATACAACGTAGCAATTAATTAAGGTTTTTAGTAGAGATAAAAAAAAGTTAATGGTACGAGAGGGATTCGAACCCACGACCTTCGGCTAGATACGCCGCTGCTCTACCACCTGAGCTATCGTGACCTCGATCCACTCGGACATCAACTCCCCATCTCAACCCCACCTTATGAGTTTTCCCTCCTTTTGCCATTTTTCAAATGTCGTGTAATCGGTTTGGATTCTCGACGACAATTGAAATGGCGACGGAGAGCTTTAGTGAAGTGTACTTCATTTTAAAATCATTAATTCACTAATTTCGTGGTCCGCTTGACCAATTAAATCATTACAATTAGAGCAGCGGCGTATCTAGCCGAAGGTCGTGGGTTCGAATCCCTCTCGTGCCATTAACTTTTTTTCATCTCAACTAAAAACCTTAATTAATTGTCATGTATTAATTGGTCAAGCCGACCACGAAAGTAATGAATTATACAACGTAGTATGCTTTGGTCTCAGGACTTTTGTTGTAAAGATTTCACGGTTTGGCAACCCCCACAGTTCCTTATCTCCAAATTAGACGCAGTAATGTATTATACAGAGTTAGTTGTTTTTTTGACGGTCAATAAAATCACAGTGAACTAAGGAATTAGAAAATATGCAATAAGCCAGAAGGCTGGAGTGCTTGAAGAACACAAAACCCCTTTTTCCAGTCTCCATGCCCATTATCATCGGAGCAATGAACTGCCGTCCAAGGAGCCGACCTATGTATGGCCCTGGCTGCTCGGCCTAAATATTAATTTTAATATTGAAACGAAAGCATGATAAGAGAGAAAGGACTAAAGCAGTAGTGAAAGATTTTATAAACAACCAACCCGAAGAATTGCAAGAGACTGCTAATTATAATAGTTTGCCATTAGCATGAACCATTTAAGTTCAAAGTTGGCATGTTTTTACCTTTTAGGTGTATTTATAAATAAACCATCTCCACTATGCCAAATTTAAAAAAGAACTAATTTAGTAATAGCACGGTCAAGAGTGTTAAAAAGAAAATTGTTTTCGAGCGTTGTTTTCCTCCGGTTAGCAGGGTCCGAGGGAAGTTTGAGAAATTTAATTTCCTCGTTCATAAATGAGTAAGGCCCCAGAGAGGGTGATGAATAGCCTTGTTCGGAACGAGAATTTAGAGAAGCTTCGGTAGAACACGAGAACGTGTGAGATATATTACTTATGAACATCCCAGTTATTAGAAAAGAATACAGAACCCCCGCAGACACATAAGCGCCGGCCATCATTTTACCTTAAATATTACGTTGGGAATTCTGGTGAAAAATCTCACAGCCCCTTCTTTCCATCCTTTGATTTTACTGGGTTGACATTTTAAACTCAGAATTTCAAATAAATTCAAATTTAAAAAAAAAATAGAGGCGAAAAACGTTTATATTTTGCAAACAAAACGTCATATGACACAATTAGTTTAAATGTATGTAAAGTGTGATTTACTACTCGCAAACAATTTCCTCAGTGTTTCTACACCTCAAATGGCACGAAAAGATAGGAAAATGAAACAAAACCCATAAAAAATAGACAATAAACCTGGCGAACAACCAAAGAAGAAAAATGAAAAAAATATCTTTACTAAGCACAGACAAAACAACCCTCCTCAATTATTTCTATCAACAATAAAAAAATTGTAAATCCCAACTTTAACCTAAAAAACGCACAAAAAATATAACACTTCAACGTAAAAATTAAACAAAAATATACAAAACGGACAGTAACCATGGCGAATAATCATAGCAAACAATTGACAAGATATCTACACTAAACACAGAGAAAATAAAAACAGAAACACAAAAGCTGTAAAACCCATATTTAACCTAATACAAAACAAAACAAAAATTCAACGTAAAATCATGCAGACCATATTCAACAATCGGTCGTATCTTTCAGATCAAAAGGCATTATTTAGAGCAGGAAGTTTTTTACATTTTGCACGCAAAACGTCTTATTTCATAATTAGTTAAAATACATATACAGGGTGATTCACTCGTACGGCAACATTCGGCAGATATAATAAGTCAAATGCAACAAAAAAGTACGTATGAACCATGCCCGATTCTCAATCCTTTCGCAGAAATTACATGTTGAACAAAGATCAACATTTTATGTTGTTGTTTTTTTCAGCTATCTACGGTTTACGTCATAAATCTAGTCGAAGGTCTTGAACTATACATTTCTGGGGAAACCCAAAAAAACATTGAAAAGAACGTTCAATTTCCTTTAAGAAGGCGCCTAGTACTTTCAGTTGATTTCATGTACTTATCACCTTCCCCTATTAGCGATGTAGTTCAATTTTTGCCAGGTACAGTTGCTGCTCCTTGGAAATCCATGCATGGGCCTTTTTTAAAGCATTTAGCTACCCCCGGGTTGAACGGTACGAGCTGTACTCAAACAACCACCACCACGAGTCAAACATCATTTAGTAGATACCGTTGGATTCTCTACTCCCATGGTTCAGGTTTTGAAGTGAGATTGATCGCCCATACAAGGGTTCCTATGATTTGCACCCATTGCCCCTAAGGAGTGCAGGTTGAGTAACCTCTGCCAAACCAGAGGGGGTTAGGGAAAAGAAAAGGGAAAGAAAAAGATATTGCCTCTATCGGTTACCCATTGCCAGAACTGACGGAAGTACTTGTCTAAGCCCTTGGGAAGTTACTTTATGCAATTCTTTTTTATAGTCGGAAAATCAATGTGGTATCTAAGCTTCGAAGTGGTAAAAATAAATTCAGTTTTTACTTTGAATGACTAAGTCTAAAAATAGTTCAGGTAAATTTTTTTATATAAATACATTTAAACATTGATTAGGAGAACTTCACCTCCAGTGATTTCTTGACGTCAGTTCAACTCCGCTTAAAAAACCTTGACGTTTAGATTATTCTAAGAATAAACCGGTGAATAAAAATGAACGAAATGATGTACATTGAACAATATTTATCCCAGCATATACGGTTAAATCCACAAGGGAAGTTTTTTAAATTCTTATGGTGATGATTGTTTTTCCTTTTTCTTTTTATTAACAGTTCATTACTACTACTGTTAGTTAGGTAAGAAATAATATGAAATTTTAATACATACACAGTCACTAGGTCAATATTACTGTCGCGCATACTGGAAAAGAGCTCTCGCGGTTGACGCCTCTTCAGTCGGCAAGGGGGTTTAAGGGAATTTATCCGGATGAGAGTTTTTAGATTTACGATAGTTTTATGAAATTTTCGGTAAAGGATGTGGATTACATCTTGAATAAACGGAATATGTCGTTGGACATATAAAATGGAGCATCAAGGATTTTTCTTAATACTATAAATTAGGCAGTTTGGATGCGATAAATATTGGCTGAACCTCATACTGCTTCTCCGTAAGTTCGTATCGGCTTCATTATAATATTGCAAAGCAAATGTCTACATAACATGTAGACTTTACTCCTGTGTTCAATGTCAATCTTTTGTCGATGTACAGTAAGCATCTTTTCCGCAGTTGGGAGAGGGATATTTTTGAAATAAACTTGTGAGGGAATTTTTTCTGAAAGTGAAGGTTATGTGGGTTGATATGTCTGGTATTAATTTTTCTCTCTTCTTTTCACATCAAGACTCAAATAAGGTGAGGCATTGTTGAAGGTTGAGAGTTGAAATGACTTGATCAGAGTTACGTGAGAGGTCGCTGCACCGTCTGCAAAGGTTAGTGTGGTTTAGGGATGAGATGGGACGTCAGCTGTTACACCTTGCAGTGTGGGGGCAGTAGAACGCTGCCCTGAGGTACACCAGCAATGATTTATGTACTTTGGGGAAGACGCCGACTTTTTAATTACTTGGAAGGGCCGGAATTAGCTGCGGAGAATTATTAGTAATAGGTAGAGGGATGATGTCTTTGAGTAAAAACAGCAAGAGAATAGTAAAATCTGTATTACGTCATTTCCATAGATTGAATCCATTTGTACACCAGTCTCAACTGCTATCAGCCTATTATGCTCTTGCATGAAATCATGTTAAAATTGTACCAAAATTACGTTGATTTTTACCTCTTTAATGGTATACCTTGTTAATAAACTAACTATATGCCAGCGACTGCGGATGGGTGTGGACTTTTCCAAGGGTACGCTCTACGATATAAGGTTTTTACGCAGCCAATGGAACCATTCAAAAGGAAAAGAGGGGAGTACAACCTTGTTTTAACTGCGGAGTCCAGTTGTGCTAAATGGCTGATCTGATATGAAATCTATCGTTTTGCCTGTTTTCTTCCTTGTCTTCAACCTCACCCATCATCCAAGCATTGCAGACTCCCAACATATTGAATGGATTCTCAACAAGAACTCCACATTTCATCAACTCTATCTGCCATCTTATACCTTTTACGCATTCTGTCGGAAAATATGCAATTTAAAACTTACTCCCCCAGAAACCACCAGGATTTGACCTGATTAACATTTCCATTCTTGGAAAACTTAAAACAAAAAGTTTCCTAACCACCTCTTATAATACAACTCTCTGTCACTTCACATACACAAATACACGTACACAAATCACTTCTCGACGCCATGTAAATTGTCTATAGGTTCTTCAATTCCTAAATCCGACAAACAACACCCTCTTCCGAACTACAGTCCCAGCAGTTTACTGCGAATTTTTCTTAAAAGCCTTGTAAAGGTCCTTTATAAACCAATACACCTCATACTCGAATCCTCTAGTATAGTTTCCAACCGTCAATATCAATTTAGCCGTAACCACTGTTCAACATCGCATCCTCCCTTGAGAAGAATGACTGCTAGTCGATGTCTGGGCTTTGTTTTGCTTCTTGTGCTCGAGAAACTCAAGAGCATCCTACCTCTACACAGTTCCTCATTCTTAAATTCTACCTAGCCATCAGTTACTTTAAAATATTGGTCCGATCTTCATACTCTGTTTTTCAACGGGAGGAGGCGGAGTCTTTCAGGGGAGCGTCTTCAGCTCGCTACTGTACTCTGTATATATTCATTAAATTCAATTATCTCAACTAAAAACTTTAATTAATTGAATCTGTATATACTGCTGTTTCCCCCCATCCCGACACTAACCTAACACGCCGATGTCACTTTTATTCTATCTTCTAACACCGACCCCGTCATAGATCATCGAACCCGTCAGGCACACCTATATTCCATAGAACAAAGGTTCAAAAATTGGCAAAACTAAACACCACAAAGTCCCAAAACATCACCATCAAGTCGCATTTGCCTCCAATCTATTAAAACCTCATCTCCCTTCCGACTTAAAACGTATCCACTACCTAGGGTTGTATCTAGACAAATCACTCACCTAAAATCTCCATACACGACTTAAAAGAATAGAACTGGACATACATGACAGATTACCTTAAAATCTATTAGACAACATAGCTATTCTTAAGTCATACTTGTGCTGGACTATATATGATAGTAACTCTATGTAGCCCCCAGGTTGTAATTGTCTACCATAACTTATTGAATTTCTGTCGTTTAACAATTGAAATATATTTCGTGGTCCGCTTGACCAATTGATATATTACAATTAATTAAGGTTTTTAGTTGAGATCGAGGTCACGATAGCTCAAGTGGTAGAGCAGCGGCGTATCTAGCCGAAGATCGTGGGTTCGAATCCCGCTCGTGCCATTGACTTTTTTATCTCAACCAAANGCCGCTGCTCTACCACTTGAGCTATCGTGACCTCGATCCACTCGGACACCAACTTCCCATCTCAACCGCACCTTTTGAATTTTCCCTCCTTTTTGGCATTTTTCATCTCGCTCGTGACATTGACTTTTTATCTCAACTAAAAACCTTAATTAATTGAAAGATATTAATTGGTCAAGCGGACCACGAAAACTATTGAATATTAGTGTATTATTAGATCCTTTTCTTTTCATCTTATCTTTTTCCGTGGACATTTCATTTGTCGTTGAGAATACAATCCGATTACACGACATTTGAAAAATGGCAAAAAGGAGGGAAAATTCAAAAGATGCGGTTTAGATGGGAAGTTGGTGTCCGAGTGGATCGAGGCCACGATAGCTCAAGTGGTAGAGCAGCGGCGTATCTAGCCGAAGATCGTGGGTTCGAATCCCGCTCGTGCCATTGACTTTTTTATCTCAACTAAAAACCTTAAGTAATTGTCATGTATAAATTGGTCAAGCGGACCACGAAATTAGTGAATTTAATTGAAATATAGTTTTATTTTGACGGACATTTGGGGATTTTATTTCATGTTGTGTCAAAACTACAGGACATTTTTCTTTATACCGAATAGCACGAAGCATAAAAAGAGCTGTTTGCTAACTTAAAACGAATCGAAAATGACATGTGCTATTCACTTAAGTAACGTTTTTTGGTTATGAAAGTGATTTAAGAAATAAAATAATTCAATTTTATTTCAAAACTTAAAAAGTGTTTTCTTTGCAAACTTCTACATATTTTGTATTTTGTACAAAGTTTTGTAATAAATCACCTTGAGTGGATGAAATTCAATCTGGATCGGAACTGTCTAATTTTATTAAGTTGATTTACCCTCAACAGACGTTATTCCAATTGCGTTTGACCAACATAACCACGGCCTTTGACCAACTAAAATTATTGAATGACGGGAAACCGTATTATTAAATTTAGTAGGTGGTTAAAACAAGCACTTTTGATTAGGGTTCTCTTTTTTAAAGTAATAAAGTCATGAAATTTGATATAAACTGCTTAAAAATGAATACGGATATTACCAATTTTGTAATATTACTTCCCCTACCATTTTTATTTTATTTTTATCATAAACTGCATTAAAATTGATTAGAAATTATTATGTTTTTTAATGCACTAATTTCGTGATCCGCTTGACCAATTAATACATGACAATTAATTAAGGTTTTTAGTTGAGATGAAAAAATGACATTCCAAAAATGGCAAAAGGAGGGAAAACTCTTAAGGTGGGGTTGAGATGGGGAGTTGATGTCCGAGTGGATCGAGGTCACGATAGCTCAGGTGGTAGAGCAGCGGCGTATCTAGCCGAAGGTCGTGGGTTCGAATTCCTCTCGTGCCATTAACTTTATTTCATCTCAACTAAAAACCTTAATTAGTATTCTAAAGTAATGAGACAAAATTTAAAAAAAGGTCAAAGGCTTAGACACAGATCAACTTGCCGATGACCTCGATGACTCATTTTGATAATAATACTGCGAACCTCTGGTTGAAGATAATGTCGGTCCATGGTTAAAAAGAACACAACTGGATTAAAATGGGAAAAAGACGAGAAAAGGTGTTCGTTTACAAAATGAGTAATATTCATGTTTAATATTCTTAAATAAATCCGTTATTGAAAATGAGGATTAACATTTCTTGATTTGTATTTTCTATTTTGTTTTATCCAAGTAACAAGAATATATCGTTTCATTTAATTAAAATTAATAGGATAAGTATAAATTACACATATCCCTAATCATTTTTAAGCAGTTTATTCTAATTTTTAACTTTTAAATTAAAAAATCAACCATTTTATCATTTATTCAATTTAAATTTCGATCTTTTCAGTCAGTTTACATTTTTAATCTCATTCAGTACGGCCCTGATTCAGACATCCAATATTAAAGAAAACCCAAAATCTAAAAAAAGAAAGGAAGGGGAAAAAATCAAATTGATTTCGCCTGGGGATAGGCCACACCAGGAAGACACATGGGCATCTAAAATGCCAAAGAAAAATCAACGCCCTTCATACGGCGGGCAAATAGTTCTAAAACCAGTAGACTGTAAACAACATTTAACGCTCAGCAGTGCTTATAATAAGTACCTGTAGATGATAAATGTATATATCGTCGAACATGGAGAACCGATTTATTCGTTGGATGAAATAATATCGTGCATTTAACAAAATGAATTTATTAGCGTGTACGTTATAGTATGCATGTAATATCGAGTACCTACAGACACACCAAAATAGTCTAGGTTATTTAGTTTTATATATATTTACATTGTGATGGACGGTACTCACTGGCGTAATATCAAAAACTCTTCTTACTACAATGTATTTATATACAAATATACAATCTACAATATAGTATGCTATTTATTTTTTAGTAGCAGATAAACGTATATGGTCGCACATGAGGAGCTGTTTCGTACGTTGGTTGAAATAATATTCTTACTTTTAACGAATCTATTTATTAGCATGAATTTTGGAGTATGTTTTGGTGTGTTTCTGATGGTTTATCGGGTAGTCCCAGATACACCAAAGTATTTTTTGTACATAATTTTAGAGTAGTTGTATTGGTAGGGTCTCAGCAGTATATGTCATGTCTAATACATGTCTAATATTTTAATATAATATCACTAAAACAGGTTTCTTTAAAATCAAAGATCTCACCCGTAGATGTTCACAGTTCTCCCAGGCCTGGACGGAATCTCCAACCGGATCCTAAACAATCTCCCGAGAAAAGACACAGTAATGCTAATGTACCTGTTCAACAGTATGCTCTTACTGGGCCACTTCCCAAAGAAATGGAAGGTTGCCAAGCTCATATTCATTAAAAAAACCAGGCAAACCGCATGATTCGCCTACTAGCTACAGGCCCATAAGCTTACTAAGTTCGGTCAGTAAAATTTTTGAACGTCTCATACTCATCAGATTGGAGAAACACATCAAAGACGCGCGCGTCATGAAAGAAGAGCAGTTCGGTTTTCGCCCGGGGCTCTCGACTACTGCACAGCTAGGGTGGTCGACTTTATTACCGGGTAGGTCAATAAAAAAAAAACATACCGGCATGGTTCTTCTTGACATGGAAAAGGCTTTCGACACCGTTTGGCAAGACGGCATAGTGTACTGGCTGATAAGATACAAATTTCCAGGATACCTCGTCAAGCTAGTGCACTCATACCTTAGCAATCGGTCTTTCCGAATCACGCTCAACGAAGAGATTTCTCCACCTTTTAGCATAGCAGCAGGCGTGCCTCAGGGATCAATCTTGGGACCTGGGGTCTTTTTACAATCTTCCCTAAATGCCATGCCAACAATTAAATCGTGTCAAGCAGCACTTTACGCAGATGACATAGCGCTTCTATCATCTTCCTGGAGACCAAGCGCCATTACAAACAGGCTGAACAGCGAAATAAAATAAAAAATAAATCGTTTCTGTCTCAGGTGGAAACTATTGAGTAACGTTCCTAAATGTGAAGCGATCCTATTCACAAAGAGGCGCCCCACAATAAGCGCAACAATCAACATTAATGGAACTGTCATCCTATGGTCAGAAAAGGTAACCCACCTAGGCTTAATATTGGATAGAAGACTTCACTTTGGCCCTCACATAATGAATAGAATCGCAAAAGCCAAATTAGCCGTTAGAATTCTATTCCCACTATTGGCTAAGGAATCAGGATGGTCAATGCACAACAAGCGACTTATTTACAAGGCGGTTGTCAAACCCATGCTGCTCTACGCCTGTCCAGTATGGAGTTTTACATGCAAGTCGAATCTGCTAAAAATACAAAGGATGCTGAACAAATTCCTCAGACTAGTCACATCATCTCGCAGAGGACCAGGCTAGATTAACTCCACAGTGAAACTGACATATCTTGGATTTACGACGCGATTAAGGCACAAACCTTGCAATCTTCACTGTAAACTCGCCTCAAACTAGAACGTCCTCTGCAGATCGATTGGAAATTACGACACCCTGATTCCTTGGAAGCACAAACGATTGAAAACGATCCTACACTAAATAATTTGTACATACACGTGTCCACACTCGTTACACTTATCTATTTATTTATCTATTTATTTATTTATTCCTACAGTATAGACGCATGTACAATGGAACACACACATGTCCACATGTTACATTTACCTATCTATTTAATTATTTATTTATTCTTAGAGTGTGGATACATGTCAGTTCATGTGATATGTGTGCAATCACCTATTTAACTGTGAATGTATGTACATATTTATTTATTATCAAATTTATTATCTATTTATTATCTAATTTATTATCTTATTATCTAATTAAATATTTATTATATTTATTTATACTACTTATTCACTCTATTTATTATTTTACTTTTTAAATTATACATAAAATGTTTATACTTAATTTATAAATACGTACATATAAGTTATTTAAATTTGTTATCTCTCAAAAAGGTGATTTTCACTTAAAGTAGTTTTAAATTGTTCAAATAATTTAAACTCATTACTATGAATCAAAAGTGACAGCGGGTTTTTTTTTATAATCAGTTTTCCCCGCTAAACGCAGTAACAGGCTACATAATGCAAAATGATTACATTATAAAGGTTGTAGGTTATAAAGCCCAGTGTCTTTCGCACTTCTAACGCAAATGTAAAAAGAGTCAGGTTGCAATCTGCACAGATGTAAATATTTGGTCAAATATACTAGTTTTTCTTCTTCTTCTTCTTCACAGCTCAGTTTAGCAGTAGATAAGACATATTTTTAAAATAAACATTTATCAAATTAATACGAGAACTTTAAAACATTATTAGATAGGGTTAGACTTATGATAATTCGTATATAATACTATAGTTATACAGGTGAAAATTAGAAAAAGAAAAACGTATCTGATTATTTGGTTTCCAGTTTTATACGGCGGCTTCAAAATTGAAAAAACGAGTCAAAACGACACATACCTGTGAGAAAGGGTTAATTCCAATTGATTCACTTCCCAGGTTTCGCCACTTTTAATAGGGGATTGGGGATGACGTGAAAGAGCCATAAATTCGTCGTGAACGGGGCAACGAACGTGTTTTGTAGCCGAATGAATGTTGCTCGAGGAGGGTAGGAGTCGTAGGGATTCAGGGGTCCGTCGGCCAAAGGGTATTTAGGGTCGATGTAAGGGTTGCAGTATGCGTGTAGGCCAGCATCTCAACCCCACTCTCACACCTTCCTGGCCCTCTGCACTTCTTTCTCTCTCTTCTTTTAAATTTATCACCGCCTTAATATTCCCGAGGGTGGCGAGACGGGAGAAACTATACGGCCTTTGACGCTGTCATCCGTTTCTCACGCGAGACACCGAAATTTTTCCGTCGAAAGAAAGACTCGGGAAAAGCTCCGTAGGGCGGAATAATAAATGTCGCTTTTCAAAAGCGCGTCATCCCGTTTCCCAATATTAATTGTTACAGGTTCGCGTCACCTGGGGATTTCAGAAAGTGTAATTCAGAGGAGAACTAAAAGGCGAATTGTTTTTGGCCCCATAACTAAACTTTCCCTATAACAGGAAACGAGAAAAAATTGAACATCTCACAATATTTCCGTCAGAGAGTGTGTTCAAAATTTTTTATTGTCAATCGTCTGTTTGTAGTTGATTTCCAATAATAGGAAATATAACTTCATTAATTTAATAAGAAACGTAAATTGCTATGACCTTATTTTTCAAGAAATATACAATAAAGGAAGTGCAAATTGACTACAATCAGTGATCTACTCTTATATGGTTTCCTGGCCCGCCATTAATATTAATTTAATATAATACTTGGAAATAGATAAATTGTAACATTTGTGAGAGGATGAAAGACATTGCCTGCGAAAAATATGTTAGATAGCAGCAACGTAATATTTTTAAAAAAAATTTGTGAATAGGGTATATTTATTTCAATGATCTCAAAATTGCCCTAAATATTATCGATGACGATTTCAACGGGCAATATTGAACCGACTCATTGTGTGCGTGCTTTGAGGGAACTCGCTCTGTCTCATTCTCTTCGTTCGTCATGCAAAAATGGCAATTGTTTATGTGGATAGAGGGACATGTAGGGCTGAAAGTACCGTCGAAACCTCAAGGTAAAAGAGCGATAAAGAATGTGCAAAAACGGTCCCTGAGTCAGTTAATCGGGTCTTGCAAGAACGTTTCGCGCGTCAAGTACACGGTCGATAGTTGCCCACCACTGAGTAAGTGGCAGAAGAACGATTATTCTAACTCGACCCAGAATCGGCCACGCGCAGTGACAACTTACTGGTCGTAGTTAAATAAACGATNTAATATAACGACAATAATACATGTAGTTTGAATAAAAATATGAGCGTCCGGTCCTTTTGTCTTCGACGAAAATCTGGACAGTGGGGATCGCAGAGCGTCGGGTAGGTTAGCGTGGCATAGCATCGGGTAGATGTGCACAGGGGTAATGCAACCTTATGGAAAATCGGAGTTTGGATTTGCGTCGGGTAGCGTCGCATGGCGTATCGGGTAAGTGTGGCCCCGGCTTAAGGCATGTTTGAGTAAACAGTTCCCTTTTTCGGAAGAAATGGGCTTATTCTTGTGAACCTATATTGCTATATACAGGATGTCCCATAAACTAACGTCAATACTCCATGAGTTTATTACATGTCAAATAGAATTAAAAAGTTTCTGTTATTCATAGTCCGATTTTCTTTCGTATGAAAAAAACCTTTCACAACTTTTTCCCAAACAAAGCCCGCGCACCTAATCCTAGTATAAACTTTATTATATGAATAGAAAGAGCGTTAAAACTTGTAATCCTAAATAAACAAACCATAAAATCAGTTAGAATGTAAACTTTTAGGAATGTACAAAGTTCTTGTCTAATGTTTGAGTAAAATTTTCTTAGCTGAGTAAATAAATACTGACAGATATGGTGCATACAGAAAAGTTGCCCCTACTAATGAGCTTTAAATACATGTTCTTATTATGTCAAAGACTGGTTATTCCCAGGGTAAAATTCATTTTAATTCCTAAAAATTTTATATTTCTGTTGGAAAACGTTTCCATTGGTTAAGGGGTGGAAACTCCTTTTAAATTAGAATGAAAGTAATAAAAACTAAATAAAAATGACTCTTTGGTAAAACATTTTGTACGAGGGTATTTCAATTACGAGGTTATACGAACCCTCGGGGTGCCGGTGTTTTAAGAAAAAGCTCATTTGTAAGTACTTCCCGCGGCCCTGCATTCGAACCCGTGACCTTTACATTACAGTGATGAGGGCCGTGTCAGCGCTTAAACTGTTGCGGCCACTGACGACCCCGATAAAACATTAAATATAATAAAAAAGCATGCTTCTAAAAATTAAATTAAATGTTTAAAACGACATCCTTCTTTGAATAATAAAAGCGTGACACCGTTTCGTGACAGATTTGACTACTGCTATGCTTTTTGGTTTTTCTAGAAAAGTAATCCAATGTACATAAAAACTCTTTGGTACAAATTTGAACATAAAAAATCTTCAAAAAATTAAACTAAATTTGTGGTGTTTCGTGAGTGTTTGGTGTTTGAGTGAGTAGAAATACTTTGATTATTTATTCTAAAATTTCTAGCATTGTATAAATTCACTGTTTTCACCTCCTACATGTATTTGCATATTTTAAACAATGTTTATAAATCCCAGGCCCTGAAGATGATCTCAATAAAGATCGAAACGTTGGCACGATAAAGAAAATGTTTTTCTGAAACCTAAGTCACACCAGACCGCATCTCATGATCACCAAATAATCATTAAATTAAATGTTCAAAATGTCGTCCTATTTGAAGAATGCAAACCTGATATTGTACTGTTAACTTGGTGATCTTTCTTTAAAAATAATTAAAGTAATCCGAAGTAAAGAAAAAAGACTGCAAACTTGATCACAAAAAATGCTTCAAAAACTTCAAGCAAATGTCCAAAATGCTTGCTTTGTTACGACCGTTGGCAATTGACCCGGTCGCCGGGTTCCTGGGGCTCAGTGGAGATTTTTTTTCCGTGGCCGCTTGGTCTCCAAAAGGGAAATAATCGAACGCCACACTGTTTTTATTTTATTTTCTTCCTTTAGGAAAACAGTGAAACCCTCGGGGTGAAATAACAAGATAATAAATAAAATATAAAAAAAAAACACAAGAAAGTAAAATATTAATGTTCTCTGTATTATGAATAAGATATAAAACAAAAAACAAAAAGAGAACAAGTCTCTTCAGAATTAAAACAAAAAACCAAAACTGTCCAGAAACCAATCTTATAATATAACTTAAAAGCATGAACCTCGTGTACGTCCTTTTTCTCGTCGTTCCAGAGCAGTTCTCCCCTCGCACACGCGAACCTCCACTCCACGACGATGAGAAAAGTCCCAAAATAATAAAATAATACACTGTCACGTTCCTTTTTACTTTTCTTTCGCCTCGCTTGTCCACAACGACCAATCTCAGCTCGAGGCCTCCTTGATCACTCCCGTCGGCCCCACTCCTCGCCAGCGTCACCGCTGAGCCCTGGCTGGGCTTCCTTCAGCTTCCAAATGCCACCCGCGCGTCTTCGGCCTCTTCCANGTTTGGCAGGGTTATTCCTATTTTGCCGAGCCCAGCGGTTTTTCCATTCTTCTTTTAATGTATTTGAAATTAATAACTTGAGATCCGCTGGGCGTATTTGTTGGGAAGCGTCGTGGGGTCCTCTGGCTGCTTCTTTGGCCGCCCTGTCTGCTGCTTCGTTCCCGGCTATCCCTATGTTTAATAGAGGATTCTAATCAACTATTTTTTTTAAGCTCATTAGAAAGGCAACCTTTCTGAATGCGCCATATTGGCAGTATTCACAAATCAAGAAAATCTTTCTTAAATATTAGACATCTTAATTTGGAAACTCGTGACAGATTTTATTCTAATTAATTTTATTTTTTAATTCTTTAAGGTTAGGCTAAAAAATTAACTTCAGTCTATTTGATTTTGTTCGCGTAACAAAAAGCTAATAAAAATAAAATTAATTAGAATAAAATCTGTCACGCGTGTCATGTAGTTTTCAACGCTTTTTCTATTTCTGTAATCAATTTTATTACAAAATTAAGATTTTTTTGAGTTATATAGGGCGTTTTATAATGTTTATAATATATTCATTATTGTCTTTTTCTGTAATGTATGTAAATATTGATTTAATCAGTATGATTACATTAAAATTATCTTCAATAAAACAACTCTCTGAATTGAAAAAATCAGATACGCTCAGTACGGGTGAAAATATTATATCGTGAAAAAGTGGGAATAAAAACCAGATTATTCCTAATCCGAAGGTAAACGTTCGTTTTAGTGGGGGAGTTTTCATCCGATTTCCCCTAAACCGTTTTCTTCTCCTGGTATTACTTCCATGGTGGGATGGGTTGCAGGCGTTGAGTAATGGTTAATCTCTAAAATAATTACGTTGCCCAAGGCCCAGAATTACAAGGGTAAGGACTCTCTTTTAAAGCGACAAAACAAGTCAGAATTATTCTAGATTTTTATTTAACGAATTAATACGATTGGACCTGGTGGATTTAATCCATCCCTCGGAGCCCTTTTGTGACCCATCACTTAGTGGATGTTGCAACCCTCATTCAGAAACATGTCAATAGTATCACCTTGGGTATTGGCCCGGGGCTTTGTGAAATTTATGACCCCATTCCCAAATACATCACGTTGCACGCTACAACTCGCAATCCTCTTTGAATGAATAATTTAGACAATTTTCTTATATTTATATATATCACAAACGAACATGAATTTTCTATAATACACAAAGTAATTAACAAAAGCGTCTCTATTCGTGAGATATTCTGTTTTAGCGATGTAGTTTTATCTTTTGAATACGTTAACCTATCGGCGACAGGACATAAAAATAAACATTTAAATTGCTTTGACTGAAAATTCACAGTGGATAATAAATCTGTTTTCCAGAGGAATATTCTATCAATTTTATAACTATTTATAACACATACCGTTTCCACTTTTTTTTCTTTGGTGATTGATCAGCTTTCTCAGTTTAAATATTTTTTTTCTCCTTTCCAAAAGGTAGATCGGGGATGAGGACAGTAAGACAGAAACTACATTTTTTTTCGAGTTTTCGGCAGAATATATCGCCTTCATCAGGCCTCTGTATTAACAAATTAACATAAGTAAATTTTCAAATATACAATTTTTAAAATTTACTTTTGTTAATTTGTTAATACAGAGTCCTGATGAAGGCGATATATTCTGCCGAAAGCTCGACAAGAAAATAAGTGTAGTTTCTGTCTTCCTGGCCTCATCCGCGATCTACCTTTGGAAAGAGGGGAAAAAATATTTTTATACCGTTTCCACCCTTTTTAAAAAAGATGGTTCCTACTCACATTAAGTGAGTAGAAACCATCTTTTTTTAAAAGGATTGAACTCCACACTCACTCTATCATTCGTAATTTCTACCGTTTCCACCTCTTATTATTTTGATGGCCCATTAAATTACATTACACACCGACTTAAATGATGTCAAGTTTATTTTTTATAACAAGTCGTACTCTCACAATTGGAGTATCCGATATTCTTCCATTGTCCTAACATTAACAATTAATTATAGATACAGTAGCTAGTCTAATTGAAGGTCAATGTGGTCTTACTATGCCATCGAGGCACTTGTACTACAAAAACACATTGAAGCTTATAAATACATTTTCACGAAAAAGTAAGTAAAAACTGTATCACCCAAAATAAACAATGGCCAATAAATAGACGTCAATAATTTAGGAGGTTATACTACATGACAAATCGGACGAAAAATTTTCATAGTCCATAGCCCGATTTTCAGTTGTATTCGAGATATTTCACTTTAGGTTTTACGTCAATTTTCCATAATGGTAGTTCCTACTCACAGTAAGTTGTTTTGCAACGATCCGGATTTCGAGCCTTTTAGCTCATCATCAGGTTGAAGGGCTTCTACAACCACGTCTCTCGACATGAATTGCCAAAGTGAACCCGCTGATACCTCCGCAAACGCTATGTTCCAATTATCAGCTGATTTTTTTAATGGCGGTCAATTTGAACGTGCGAAACGCGGAAATTATAACACAAATAAATGTTATACTACTAAATACTTAATATTATTAAATTTCTATAAAAATAATGTTTGATATTATTTATGTACATATTTAAAATGGGAGGTAGATCAAAATCTGTTATATTATTAATGCATTTGTCACCACGTTCAATTTTACATTTTTTAATTTCAAATTTCTCAAACCAATCTAATTCTTTCCTAGTAATTCAGATATCGTGAGATGCGGTCGGGTGTGATGTAGGTTTCCCATAAAAACCCATGTATCTCATAAAGAATAATTCTAATGTGAATGTTATTACATCACTAGAAAGAATATTAAAAACACTAGAAAATTAATTTGTTTTATTTTTGTAATATTATTAACAACCAACAAACAAATTAAAAATATTGATCAATTGAATAATTTTGATAATTTTCTAATCTACTTCTAATTTAATGTATGGTGATTAGTGACCGTTAATCGATATTTATTTAGATATCNCTCGATTTAGGCAAGTGTTCTTTTACTCTCGTTTTTATTTCTCTACCGCTTTGTCTTATATATTTAATATCACAATCATTACAATTGACTTGGTAAACCCCACTTTTTTCCAAGTTGTCTACTTTGTCTTTAGGTTTTGAGAGGATGTTTTTAAGTGAACCCGTACTTCTAAAAGCTATTCTAAAACCTTCTTGTTTAAAAATTTTACTAACTTTTTCCGATAATTCACCAATGTATGGCAAACAACGGTAATAGTTATCCGGTGTTATTATAGTTATCAGGTGTTAGCGGAAGGAAGAAAAGTTAAGGAAATTTTCGGAACTATAAAAAAGAATTAAAAACTATTAAAACCTTAGCACAAAACAACGGGTATCAAGAAATATTTATTGATAGGTTGCTAGTTAAAAGAATTAAAAAAATTAACTTTAAACGAATCAACAATAGGACTTAGTCACCCCACCACAAATGAATCATTAGGTTTCCGTTGTTTGCCATACATTGGAGAATTATCGAAAAAAATTAGTAAAATTTTTAAACAAGAAGGTTTTAAATTGAAAGAAATTTGAAATTAAAAAATGTAATATTGAACATGGTGATAAATGCATTAATAATATAACAGATTTTGATCTACCTCCCATTTTAAATATGTATATAAATAATATTAACCGTCCAAATAATTAAACTAATTATTCTAATTGTTATTATTTTTATAGTAATTTAATAATATTAAGTATTTTCTAGTATAATATTTATTTGTGTTATAATTTCCGCGTTTCGCACGTTCAAATTGAGCGCCATTAAAAAAATCAGCTGCTAATTGGAACGTAGCGTTGGCGGAGGTATCAGCGGGTTCACTTTGGCAATTCGTGTCGAGAGACGTGGTTGTAGAAGTCCTTCAAGCTGATGATGAGCTAAAAGGCTCGAAATCCGGATCGTTACAAAACAACTTACTGTGAGTAGGAAATATCTTTTTAAAAAGGATTGAACACCACACTCACTCCATCATTTATCATTTCTATTTTCCATAATGGTTCCACTTAAAGCCACTGTATCTCATAAAATATCAAGCCTACTGTAAATTTGATTACACAAGCAGAAAAATAAATAAAATTCCTATAAAATTTATTTATTCTGTCATTTCAACCAAAAAAAATTACAATATCACTTAGAACAAAAATTTTGACGATTTTATAAAGTCCTTGCTTAAAGTTTAAGTAATATTTCCTAGCTGGGTAAATATTGACAGATATGGTACTTCAAAAAGTTCTCCTATTAATTATACTAACTTTAAAAACATGTGCTAAATTTCCCAAAGACTGAAGTCTCAAAAGAGCTCTGTATCGTTTCATTAGTTGAAGTTTGAAGGAATATACAGGGTGTACCGTAAACAGATGACAATACTTCACGAGGTTATTCTACATGTGAAATGGGACTAAAAAGTTCCAATTGTCTTTAGTTTGATTCTCAATTGTACTCGAGATACAGATAGATTCACATTTTGTGTTACTTCAACCATTTTCAACTTTTTCACACAAAACTTCTCATATATCATAAAAAATCATCCTACTGTAAATGTCATTACATGAATAGAAAGAGTAATAAAAACGCTAAAAGTTTAATTTGTTTTAGATTTGTAACTTTAAGCGAACAATTTAAAAAATCTTGTTAAATTGAAAAATGTTGATAATTTTCTAAACTTCTTGTTTAAACTTTAATGATAATTTGTTCCATGTAAATACTGATAAATATGGCACTTAAAGAAACGGTGCTCCTACTAATGACCATTAAATACATTTACTTTTTCTCATAGGTCACTTATTACCATTGTAAAATTAACGTTTAATTTTTAAATATTTGATTTTTGGGTAATGAATTCTGTAAAAAATTATTCACTAAGATGATGAAAGTTTTATTAAAAATAAAGAAAACAATACAAAGTAAACAAAACAAAAAACACATGGTACAGGATTGACCATACGAAGAAACAGAAAACTTCAAAAAATTAAAATAAACGTTCAAATCAACATCAAATTATCACCTTATTGAATAATGCCAGTCTGACTCCTTTTCTGACAGATATGAGTACAGAGCTTTTTTCGTCTAGCATAATTGAAGTAATCCAGAATAACCAAAAAAAATCTTTCGTACAAAATTGAACACAAGAAAAACAACGAGCTTCCGAAAATTAAATAAATGGTCAAAATATCCATTTCCTGACAGATTTGACTTCTGTAAAGCTCTACGTGTTTGCTTTAAAGTGATAAAAATAGTCCAAAGTTAACAAAAAAACTTTTTCGTAAAGAATTTAACATAAGAAAATAACAAGCTTCTTAAAATTAAATTAATCATCAAAATGACCTTTTTTTCAGAAATACTCTTAAGCTTTTAGCTATTGACATAGACATAGTTTTGTGGCAGATTTTACTGTCGAATCCTTTCTGAGAGGTCGTTCTTAGTTGTCTAAGGTACGAATAGACTTTTTTAAGAGGTCCTCATGTAAAAGTCCATCAGCTTTTTTTTTAAATTATTTAATGGTCTTGTTTTCCATATTAGCCAGAACTCTGTTGGGATTTGTCGGTCCAAAAAATTGTTATTTAAATTTTAAAAAAGAACTTTGGATAATCGTCAAAATTTAATTTATAACTGATTTTGTATATTGTTTGGTTAAGGTCGCATACCCGAGGGAGTGGATCTTTTCCTTGTTTAGATAAATTAATGAATAATAAACAAAAGAATATTAAAAAAGAAACAATTCTTATATTGAGAAATTAACAAAATTTGAAATTAAGGTCGTCGGTTTGGAATTAACAATTTGACAATTTTTTTAAAGGAAACTGACTGGACATTATTATTTTTTTATATTAAAATACAGAAACAATTCTTACTTGACTAATTATTATTATTATTAATAAAATAAACAAACTGCAAGACAGACTTTGTGTTGATTAAACAAACGAAAAATTGACTCTTTGTCTTGACTATAAGATAAAAAAATCCTTTTCCAACGAAAAACAAATTAAAATGGAAAAACTTGCGTGATGATTCTAGCTAGATGAAAATAGGTTGATCTTTGCTGCTTTCTCGCCAGAAAAATCAAACGTGTCGCCTCTAGTCCAGCGCAAACCCAGCAGGCTTCTTCCAGTGGAAGTGTCCTTCCTTCTCCTTTTAGTGGTTTGTGGAAGGGCTTTGGGCGGCCCTTATAAATTGCACTGTGATAATGTTACAATGGAAAATTCAGATGAATCTGTAATGCTCTTTTTACAGATTTATTAAAACTTACAGTAGGACTAATGTTTTATTAGATTCGGGGGCTGTATGTGGAAAAATTGTGAAAGGTTGAAGTAACGCGAAAAATGAAATATCTCACATATAATTGCGAATCAGAAATTGTACAATAGGGTATTTTTAATCCCATTTGGCATGTAGAACAACTTCTTGAAGTATTGATATCAGTTCACGTTACACCCTGTATATGTAGAAGAATGTAAAATGTACTTTTTGTAGTTACACAAAATAATAACTGCTAAATAAAATGAATATCCCACAGATCTCAACCAGATGAAAGTGTACCAAGAAAAAGACGGCCGGCGCTATTTATCAGAAGCGCAGAATATGTCATTCAAGTTTTCCCCCGTGCTTTCTGATCCTATGGAAAAACGTGGGAAACTCCATTTGTCACTGTGGCCCAACAAATAGAAACGTAGAATGAAAGTAGAACGAAATGGTTAGGGTGGAACTCAAAATTACAAAAAGGACCGGAGGAAAAAGGATTTTAATTTACTCTATTGCTCGTCTACACGTGTTTTGTATTAATTTTAGGAAATTTGTACTGGACCGTCTAGTAAAACTTGCTACACTTTATTATATTTCCAATTAGACTTTAATATTCTGAAATTTTTCAACCCTCTTGACGAATATAAATAATTGAATTTGTATCAACGTGTTAAAGAAAAATATAAAAATAAATAATTAAAACCGCCTACGCTCTTGTCTAGAACTAGTTAAAATTTAAATATAAGTTTATTTTATGAGATTGCCTCTTTAAGATAAAACCATTTATTCTTTTTGCTGTCTTTTTGGTAGGTCACAGTAATCCAATTGGCCATCTGATACTCCTTAAACTGTAAAGAAAACAAATGGGTGATTGCTCTCCTTTATTGTTTGTAGACTAAAAATCGTTGGGAATTGAAGTCGTTGAGCAGTTCGTTAACTTATGCATGGTGGTATAAAAAGAATGAATATGAAGTCCATGAATTTCTGGTTTAAAAATCTAATAGTATTAAAAAACATCCTCTAGAAAAATCAGAGTGTAGATTTGGATTTAATTTCAATTATAGCGTCCAGTCCAATTTTTTTCTTACGAGTTTTTAAGTTTATTTATTATTACTTTTCTTTATTTGTGTACTTTTAGCTTTAGGGCAGGCAAATTATAGTGATCATCGTTAGCCCGCCCTTTTGTAGTTTTTATTTTCCTGTCTTTCTCACTTTTAAACCAATTAATTTCTCTTCTCCGTCTTCAGCTAAGTTATGGTGTTTTTATGATGGTAACCAACCCTCTCTGTAACTAAGGGCCTCATAAATTGTGGATAAAATAACCCAAATTCATACACAAAAACGAGACAAAAACATGCATGTATAGTTATCATTACTAAAAAATTAAATTAATTAAATTACTCCACAACATTCGATATCCCTCGGAATTAGTTAGGGCTATGCCCCTCCATTCACGCTAATAGATTACATTCACACACCAGACTTTGTTCACATTACCCCGAGTACTCGATATCCAGGGGGGGGACCTACAATCACACTTATAAATATATTCACCCATTCATCCACTTTACCCCAGAGTTCTGGAAATTCCTCGTGGTAGAGATAAGATCCTCCATTCACGCTAATAAATTACATTCACACACGAGACTTTGTTCACATTGCCCCGAGTACTCGATATCCAATGGGGGGGGAACCTACAATCACAATTATAAATATATTCACCCATTCATCCACTTTACCCCAGAGTTCTGGAAATTCCTCGTGGTAGAGATAAGATCCTCCATTCACGCTAATAAATTACATGCACACACTACAATTCATTCACACTACCCCAGAGTACTTAACAATCCTCGGGGTGATTGGGGATGTGCCCGTCCATTTACGCTAATAAATTACATTCACACACCACACTACCCAGTACTCGATATTCCAATAGTTTCGCAATTAAATGCCATCCATATTTCTTTTGCTTGATTGTAATCGTCATTTGCAATAAGTTTTCCAGTCGGTTTACTATAAAAAACTCTTTTTTGGGTAGTTCAGTTTCATACAGCTTTTCTCAAGAGGTTTTGTATTCATAAGGAAATATCCATTTTTTGTTATTATTCTCGACCTATCTTCATTAAAGACTAATGATCGTTCTTTTAGAAATGGCAAATTAATACAAATTAACAAAATTAGCAAAAATTACATATATAACATACATAACGGTTCAAAAATCTATATGTTTAAATATATTTATGGTTCTGAGATATGCGATCCCGATCTATATCTGCTGCCGGGTCTCAAGACCGCCCAGGTCATTCGGGATGTCGTATTACTTTCTTTGTAGAAATTTGTGGTGATTAGTGACCGTTAGTCGATGATTATCGTGAGATGTGGTCTGGTAGGTTTCAGAAAAATATTTTCTTTATCGTGCCAACGTTTCGATCTTTTATTGAGATCATCTTCAGGGCTCAAAGTGTTTGTTTTCTGCGTAATTGTGCCATTCTTGTGTGTCGTGTTGAGAGTACCCCAGTTCTTTGTATCTTACGGGCACCTACCTGATCTCACCCGCTTGTGTTCTTGGTATGACCTATGCGCAACCTGGTATGACCTTTCTCCTTTTTGACCATATTAATTAGAAGATATTCTATAGGAAACTAATATGTTATGTCTTTTTTCAGGTATGGTTATATTTGCTTCATCATTACTGTAAGTTTTTTCTATTCCACAAAATTATATAATTTTGTAGATATCATTTCACTATAGTTCCACCCATTTTTATATGAGTAAAATAAAACAGCATACACTTCAAATCATAGGGTATAAGTTTATCTGCCTTAAAACTACAAAGATAACTTGTTTCTATGTACTTAGAACATAAATTCCAACAGCAGGTAGAAAATAGCAGTAGTTGTTGGCCGTTTGATGAGAAAACATACACAAAACCTCATAAAAAAACTCTTCATTGTTACACGACGTTGCGTGGTTTAGTTCTCTCTCTTCTTTTTCAAAATTTTATCAATGTTGAAGTATTTTTGCGGTGGAACTCCATCATACGTAAAACAGAGGAAAACGCCTTTAGTTCCAGCAAAGTTGAGTCTATTTTCGGAATCTTTTCAATTATAAACATCGTCAGTGATGTCTGTACAAACACAAAATAGTTAGAATTGATTTACCTTTCTTTTTCTCTCCTTCTTACCCTGATTGTTTTTTACATTTTATTTTAGAAAAATTAGTACATTTACCCAATTAACTTCACAATTCACTTAACACAATTCACAATTATACTTCAATTCAACAAGTGGCAAACGTTTCTTTTCTGGGTGTCCATTTTGGATGGCCCGGCAGAATATCACTTGAACAGAAAAGTTATTTAAAAAATGGATGTAATATTTTTCTCTCTAGTTGAAAATTTCTACAAGTTTTTGAAAAAAAAATTATTCGGGATACCTAAGAGTCTGTATAATTGTACTATTTAAAACGAAACCCTATACATTCCGACACATCATTTTAAAAGACATGAGAAAGGAAGAAAATCATATTTTCTATTTAAATTACTATTCATTTTATGTAAGGTCTTTGTTGAGATGAAAAAGTTAGTGTCGCGCGCGGGATTCGAACCCACGACCTTCGGCTCAATATGCCGCTGCTCTAACCACCTGAGCTATCGTGACTTGGGGAGTTGGTGTCCGAGTGGATCGAAGACATGTCAAGCTGTGTATTGAGCCGAAGGTCGTGCGTACGAATCCCGCTCGTGACACTAACTTTTGCATCTCAACTAATTCCTTACATAAAAAGAATAATTAATTGAAAGAAGTAATTTGGTCAATTAGGCCAATAAACATAATGGATTTAATATTTTCTATTGTTCAAGTTCAACGTCTCATGTCTTTTATGAAAATATACTTTGTTTAAACCTTAACATTTAAAAAGTTTTCAAAACTTTTTAACGAATTTCAAAAGGGTTATCGTTAAAAAGATAATAAAGGAGACAGCTATATAGATAGATAGATGGATGGATAGATAGATAGATAGATAGAGAGAGAGAGAGTGAGAGAGTGAGAGAGAGAGAGAGAGAGAGAGAGAGTAAAAGAGTAAGAGAGTGAGAAAGTGAGTGAGAGAGAAGGAACGAGTATGTAGACGCAGACGCGGTTAAAACAAATGATTTACGAGATTTAGCATTTTAAACAGCCAAATGGAAAGGATGTGCCCAAGAGAGCAAAGACAATAACAACTTGACATAAGGAGCTCATACTATTAAGTTTTCAGAACAACAGAGGGCTGAAGAAAACCAAAAAGCACACAAATGTGTAAAAAATCATCCCAAACAATAAACCTAATTAATTATTATTATGAAAAGCTATTGACGTCAGAAAACATAAAATAAGTTTATTTTACACGTAGATCCGTTGGTATTGACACTGGGACAAACTTTGCCTGCTTAAATAGATGAAAAAACTTAGGTGTCTTGAACATATTTTTTAGGGTTGAAAACCCTTTTGTATTGACGCATTTCCTCGTAATACGTTAGATTTTGAAGTGGTGAGGAGGGAAGTCGGTATAGAAACACATTATTATATAAGGAGTCGGCTTCTTTGAGGTGAAAGGAGCCGACGATGGGAAAAACGTTGGTAATGGTTCGGGCAGAAGGACGGTCCTGAAAGGATAATCTGGCCGAACCAATCCTCCAATACAGCCTTTAGCCTTTCTTGGGTAATATGATATCCCATGACTGAACTTTTCTTTTCAGATAATCACAAACGTTGGATTACATTGAAGTCCGTCTTTATCAGTTTAAGATTTCTGGGTTGTTAAGCTACTCATAATCATGCACAAGCAACGATTCAGAGCGTATGAAAAGCATTAAAGCAGTACTTGATCTAAAAAGGCATTCGGGAAATGATACTTATTCACCCCTCCTTCAAATCTCACGGTTTTCACGTGTATGAGAATTTTGTTCTCCAGGTCTTATCCAGGTTCTTTCAAATCCAGCTCTCGTGTCATGTGTGATAATACAGAGGCCGATGCTTCTTGATCTAAGGTTTGACTCTATCGGTCTTATTCTAGCAGTTGATTCAAGAAAGATTTGGCCTCATTTTCATCAAATTTTTAAACGACTCTTTATATCACGAAAAAATTAACAGTTTAATGATAATACATAAAAATCGCTATCATGGGCTTGGAGTGATTAAGGATAGAGATAAGAAGGTGGTCGCAAAGCTTTCCTCCGCACCTCGCCCTGAGTAGATTTATTTGATTGTCTATTTTTGCAACTCACTAGACAGCTTCGGGTTGTTAATTAACCTCTTAACCCTTGCCAGGGGCCCCTTAGTGTATAATCTTGCTTGCGTCATTTCCTCCCCAGGTTGCAAGAATCTACTTCTACAGACCCTCACAAAAACATACAATGTTCTGGGTCTTCTGCCGGTCAGTATCTGCACATTGTTTCTTCTATCAGTACTCCCATACGGTGCATGTGCATTCCTAGGCGGCAGTGCCTTGCCAGGAGACCAACCACAGTCCTGGTTCTGTTGCTTTTACCTTTCTAGTAATTCCTTGGTAAGTCTTGCGGCGGGCATTCTGTGAATCTCCTCTCGTGACTCATGCCTGAGTTATTGTTCCATCAGGTTTTGGGCTCATTAAGGATCCATTGTTTGATGCGTCCTTTTTTTGTGGGAAGATCCTAAACCACAATACGGTCGGAGAACAGAGAATTCATGTTGGTTCATTTTTTTTACCAACATGAACGCTTTCTCATTGCCTCGAACGCCCTGGGTCAGGTTATTTGTGCCACTGACTTCTGCCAGAGATTCCAGACGATTTTTGCCTCTACCTGGCATAAGACTGAAGCCTTAAGTGCAGCCTGACTGTCAGAGAAAAATATAGGGACTAATAATGATAATTAATCCGTAATATCTCTCATGGAATAAATAATGCTACTATAAATAATAAAGTAAACGTTGGTTAAGGGCAAATATAAAAAAATATTATGATTTGTAGTAAATTGTTACGAGGAGTTTTATATTTGCACTCTTGTTTTATTACGTGTGTACATAGAATTTGGGACTATTTATTCATTTTGGATTTTTTTATTGTGAAGTGCAATGAAAGGGATGGTCTTTTATGCAAGCTCATTAAAAGTTCACGATACAATTATTTTTTAAGCATTTCCTATCATAGCTCTATAACTCGAATTAAAAAACAAAACAATTTTTACTTCCAATAAATAACATCAAAATAAAATTGGAGTGACAAAAAGGAAATTATTTCATTCAAGTCCTTTGTCCGCAAAACGAATGAGCAAATTCCCGTGCCTCTTGCTATTTCCTAAAGACACGATTAAAATCAGCAATTTACAGTCGGCAATTAAATTAGAAAACCACCCAGGAAATAAGAATTAGACCTGGCGTCAGTCCGCTTCTTCTTGAAACAGGAAAAAACAAAACATTTTTGTTGAGCACTCTTATCAAAAATCACTTGTTTCTCTTGTTTCTTGTTTTCCCGTTTCTCGTTGCCCCTTAAAAATAACATCCTCATGGGCGGTTCATTTTTATTCAAAGGCTATTCTTAAATGGGCGTAAATTTACGTTCGTAAACGCCGGCTTTTGTGGGAGAGTGAGGGCAAAATTGTGTGCTTGCGCGAGCAAACCTTATATACTTACAAACTTATAAAAACCAACAAAAATATATATTGACAATATATTTAGGGCATCGAGCAATGATTAACATCCAATCCGAAGGAGAAAAATATTGTAGGTTTTATACAATGATTATTATTGTTTTAGCCAAAATGGAATATTCAAGGATTATAACGGAAACGTTTATTGTCGTTTGATATTCTTTGAAAAATTATTGAAATAATCGTCATTTTATCTTTATGGATTTAGTTTTACTAACAATGTGAGTCATTGTATTTTTGGAAAAACTTGGGCCAGTATTGATATCTTCTGGTTCCTGCCATGTTTCGGTAACTTTTCAGTTCCTTTTACAAAGGGACTGCGATTGCCGGCCGAGTGGTTAGCGTATCTGGGTCGTATTTGCCACGCTAGCGGTCCTGGGTTCGAATCCCCGCTTAGCTTTTTAATTGATATAGTATAAAAAATGTAAATTGTAAACTAGTACAACCTCTCGTCCGCGACACCCAACGCGTAGTTGTACGTTAAACCCTTGTACCGTTTGTACGATAGGAATTACTTTACTATTGAAACCGCGCTAGTTGAGTAGGTTGGGTATCCGCTACGCTAGCGGTCCTGGGTTCGAATCCCGGCAGAGCCCATGAAGTTTTAATGGATAGTATAGAACATTTATTGTAAAGAGGTTTGACCACCTCGTCTGCGACACCTAACGAGTAGTTACGCCGTCCTGAACGACAAAAGTTACTTACTACTTTCATCCTATTTAAAAAAATTTCAGATATGGAAAAAACAAAGATAGATTTCAATTATTTTAATGTAAATACTAAGATTGAGAAATGATCAAAGGGACGATCATCTACTACCTTATATTATTTTTATCGGTAGTAAAATAAGTCTGTAAAGTTAAATTCTATGAATATTTCACGTGTAATAACAACAACGTGTGGCGATACCTATTGCCATATTTCCGTGTAATTTTTCAAATTCCGCCTTCCCAGAAATTATCGTGTTTTTGAACGATGTGGTTTTTGCAGTCCTTCAATCTAGTATACTTTTTCCGATTGATAGAATTTTGTAGAGACCGGAATAAGTGAAAATCTGAAGGGGAAATTTCAAGCGAATAAGGTAGGGTAGAATATCACAGTCAAGTTAAACAATTTTTGTTACGTCCGCAAAGACACGGTGAGCGTTATTCGGGTGGAAAACAATCCTTGCACATTAACCCATCGAGTTTTTCGTCAATTGCAGAAGTTAACTATTTTTCGCCCAACGTTGCCTCAGGGCAACTCAAAATTTAGCAAATTTGCTAAAGCTTTACTAGGGATGACTATAAGACGGGTGTTCTTCTTTCAATATTCTTTCCCAACACTTATTTTTTTGGAGCCAATTAAAATCTCCATCTTGACATATTCTATCTCCAATGAGTGACTTTAGGGCGGGTGCAGTCATCCCTGTTTCGGCCCTTGTATTGGCAGCAGTGATTTATTTGGCGCCAATCTAAACTCTCTTTCTTACCTTTTCACAAAATTACATTCTTGGCATTTAAAACGGTTTTTGTGGTTGTTACCTGTGAGTAGATGCGTTTTCTCCAAGATTATTCTCTCTGAACATTGCTGTAAAGCACCCACTTTTCATCGCCATTTGCCAATCTTGATAAAGGAATCTTTGGAACTTTGGAAGGGAATCTTAGATGGAAATGCGATCGAATTTAACCAAACGTATCCAACTTTTCTCAGATGCGTTTAACCACTTGTATGAGATACGTTTAAAGTCTCTGAATGCCTCATGTCGTTGAGTGTGGGTTAGTGACGAAAGTTTCATTTTTTCATCAAAATGGTTGAAAGATAACCAGAGCACTTTGAGACTTCCAAACCAAAATTTCCGCTTTTGAACCCAACAAACTACTTAGAAACTGTCATCACCATACACAACACAACTTTTCCTACAAGTTTGAGCTGCAGGTTTCCTCTTGTGAAAATTAAAAAAAAAAACTATTATTTAGAGGTCGTGAGATGAGGTCTGGTGTAATGTAGGTTTAGAAAAACAAGTTCTTTATCGTGCCAGCTTTTCGATCTTTATTGCCATCATCTTCAGGGCCAGAGATTTATAAACATTGTTTAAATTATACAAATACATGTACGATGTGATTATGAATTTATACGATGATGTACACAATTTTAGGTTTAATCAAAGTATTTGTACTCACTCAAAGTGTCTGTTTTCTGTGAAGATGTGTCATTGTTGTGTGTCGTGTCGAGAGTGTTAGTGAGATATTTGTTTTTATTAGGTTATTTGTTTTGTTATGTTTTTGTTTATATATGTTTAATTTTGAAGGAGTAGGTAAGGAAGTAGGGATTGAAATCCAGTTTTCTATGAGGAGTCGGCTTCTCTGAGGTGAAAGGGGCCGACAAGGGAAAAAAAGGAGGTAATGGTTTGTCGTTCGGGCCTGGCTAGCCTTTCAGGATTATAATAGACAGATGGATCTAACTAGATGTAGATAGATCTTTAGATAAATAGTTGAAGACTTAGACTATGTAGAATTGTCTGATGTGTGGAGTGTAATGATTGTTTTATATGAGATAAAAAAATCAGTGGCACGAGCGGGATTCGAACCCACGATCTTCGACTAGATACGGCGCTGCTATACCACTTGAGCTATCGTGACCTCGATCCACTCGGACACCAACTTCCCATCTCAACCGCACCTTTTGAATATTCCCTCCTTTTTGCAATTTTTCAAATGTCGTGTAATTGGATTGGATTCTCGACGACAAATGCAATGGCCGCGGAGAGCTTTAGTGAAGTATACTTCATTTTTAAATTATTAAATTCACTAATTTCGTGGTCCGCTTGACCAATTAATATATTACAATTAATTAAGGTTTTTAGTTAATTAAGGTTTTAGTTAGTGTCCGAGTGGATCGAGGTCACGATAGCTCAAGTGGTAGAGCAGCGGCGTATCAAGCCGAAGATCGTGGGTTCGAATCCCGCTCGTGCCATTGGCTATTTTATCTCAACTAAAAACCTTAATTAATTGTAATATATTAATTGGTCAAGCGGACCACGAAATTAGTGTATTTAAGTTTTCAGATCAGTTATAAATGCTCCGTATTATCCCTCCAATAATAACCTCCACAACGGTCTTAAAATCCCATTTATCCAAATAATAATTCCTCAAAATTTACCAAGTTCTACAATAATTTTTCCCACAACCCCAATAGTTGTCCGACAGAACCCATCCTACAATCCTGTAAGCCGTCTTAAATGTAATTGGCCCCGCGACATCCTTTCTGAGGAGTAGGCAGTGAGGTTTATTCAGAGAAGTGAGAGAATAATATTGATTATCTGATCCCCACATTGCAAATATGTAAATACCTAAAAAATATATCTATGTTCCTCAAATTGTAACCAAGAATTGCAAACTGTAATAAAATATTGAAAAAAAATTGTTAACCGTTTAAATGGTTAAAAATAGTGTCAACGTTTTGATGAAGCCGATATTTTTGTCGAAAGCTTGAAGAACTGAGTGTTTTTCGTTCTTTCAAATTTTCCTTACCCCTAATGATAGTTGATTAAAATAAAAAAATTTTATTTTGATTGACTCTGGAATGTTAGAAAATACATGAGTTTTTCACTGTTTTTAACCCACCATACAGAACACAACACATTAAAACGTAGATTTTTCAATACATTGTTTACTATACACGGATATTTGAAAGAAATCAATGTTGCATGATATTTTGTAGTATTATTACATAAAAATTTATTTCAAAGCTCGCCTAACCGGTGAGAATTCATTGTGTTAAGTGATTTGACAACTTTATCATTAGAATATCATTTTGAGAAAAAAAATTTTTTTGTTTAGTTGCTTAGTAGGCAATTTTTTCTTTTTGATGGCAGGTGAAAAGGCTTTATCTGTCGGCCAACGGGAAACACACCGGGAAGGTACGCTCCTCATGAACCAAATCACTTTTTGCCATAACATCGCGCTCAGCTTGTCCTCGCCACACTATCACCGTTAATCATTCGCTTGGTTGTTTTTAAGCAATTTGCATTTTTGCTACTTTTGCTTTGAAGTTGAATTTCATGTAGCATGCTTACATCTCGTTCCGTACGCTTTTTAACAGCTTGCCTGTCTAACAATAAAATTTAACTGAATGCGTTTTTGCATGCGTTTCATCATATGTTTTAAATATAGATGCTAACAATATCTACCTGGAATGTGATAAAATAACAGACAATAATTTTCCTTAATTTCAGAAGGCTATCCCTGGTGAATACAAGCTCTTATTTTAAAATTGTATACCTTAAAAATATGCCCACATTTACTTTATATATTTACAATAACAACGACAAAAGTAATTTATATGGTAATGGTCAATAGTAATTGCATGATATATTTTATTTTATTTTATAATTAATTTTCTTTCATGTAGATTATCTCTCCGTACGGTTATTGGAATTCTGTTCAAAAATTCGAATTTATTTTTATATATGTATACCATGTAAGAAGGCAGTCAAGCAGATGAACTCATTACTTATTTTTCATGCGCCGTTACTTCAACTGCGGCTTTGAAAAGCATTTTATTTTCAAAAAAATTGATTACATTTGTCACGATTCTACCGTTTGGAGATTTTTAAACTTTGAGTCTAGCCGATTGTAATAAATATTATATCGTTCCACATAGAATGAGTCAATTGTTTCACAAAAATTTAAGACATTTATACATACATTTAAATTATTTTTTTGAACTCCAAACAAATCCTTTTTAATTTCAAATTAGCCTTTCTCTACCTTCAAATTAACACAATTTAATTTCAATTTAACTGTTTTTTAACAACTTCAAATAAATTTTTTTAAATTTCAAATTAGCCTATTTTTAATCTTTAAATTAACACATTTGAATTTCAAATTAGTATTTTTTTACGATAAATTAACCTTTGAACTTTAAATAAACAATTTTAATTTCTAATAAGTCTTTCGTACCTTCAAATTAATTCTTTCTAATTTCAAATAAAACGTTTTCAATTTCAAAAAGGTCTTTTTTACCTTCAAATTAATTACTTTTTAATTTCAAATAAAGCATTTTTAATTTCAAAATAGTATTTTTGTACTTCCAAAATTAACCTTTGAACTTTAAATAAGCTCATTTAATTTCAAATAAAACGTTTTCAATTTCAAATTAGTATTTTTATACCTTCAAATTAACTTTTGAACTTTAAATAAACCCTTTTAATTTCAAATAAGTCTTTTGTACCTTCAAATTAAACTTTGAATTTTAAATAAACTTACAATTAATTAAGGNGATGTCGGAAGCCCCAGTCAAAAAATAAATTAATTAATTAAAAAAATAAACCGTTTTTAACTTCGTATAAACTCTTTTTAATTTCAAATTAATCTTTTTTTACCTTCAAATTACCTTTTTATAAATTGAAATAAACCATTTTTAACTTCATATAAACCATTTCAAATTTCAAATTAGTCTTTTGGACCTTCAAATTATCCCTTTTTAATTTCAAATTTACCTTTTTTATTTTCAAATAACCCCCTTTCAATTTTAATTAACCTTTTTTTATCTTCAATTTAATTATATCTTTGACACATTACAAACCCTAAGTTTTTTAATCAATGGAATCAATCTGGATGTAAGTTAATACAAAAAACGCTTTTATGTGAATTAATTGCAGAAGGAATTATCTATCCTTGGTGAATACAAGGTATTATTTTAAATTGTACCCTTCAAAATCAAGCCAGTTTTCTATGTGTACTTATTGCAATCATTAAATAACTTCTAAATATGGTCAATCAAAATGTTGAGGTCATCTTAGACCCCTCCGCGCATTGTTAATTCTTCCTCATACATTTCACGCTATTTACTTAAACTGCAGACATTCGCACAGTATTTTTAAAGAAACTATTTACATTTTACCAGGTCCTGCTGTATGCGGGTCTTTAAACTTTGAGTCTAGTCAGTTGTGTAAATCAATGTATCTTTCCACTTAGAAACAGTGTCAATCTTTGTGTTGAATAATGTGTGAATAACAGAATCAACAGTTGAATCATCAAGGATGAACGATTTCTCTTTCCAACTAATAAATATATCTGAAACATAAAGGAAAAGTGTAATTAAGCGAAATGAACCTTCTGCATGGACTGAGAGAAACGAAATTAAACTTCAGAGAATGCGGTTTCGAGAAGGCCGGACACTACAAATTATAATTTTCTTTTTTCACTGATCTGTGTAAAGCTAAACGTGTACATTCAATATCTTTCGAGAAGGGGGTGTCTTTATAATCTGTCATGACACGCATTCGCGTTTTACCCGTCGGTGTTGATCCGTATCGTGTTTAATTCGGTGTAATCTAGCTCTTCGAACTGAATTACTTTATTAACTTGGAGTGGACTTTTGTCGTGACCCAAATTATATTCCGTCCGAGGGTGAAGTGCAGCATCGGATTGAGCGTTTGGTTTGAGGAAAAACACGAAGCGGAAAATCTTTGCATTGGAAAGTGTGGAAGTAAAGTCTTTTGTCAAACTGAAAAAGCCACTTTCAAATGTATCCGTAATTCGGCCGGAGAGTCGGTGAAATGTTCAACGGCAAATAGCATGTCTTTGAGAAAAATTATTCTTTTTAATATAAACCGTAGCATATTTATCATGCTTTTTTAGATAAAAGCGCAAGTGTAAATCTGATAGCCTTTCTGTTGCTGCCAGTTTTTTATAACTAAATGGTCCATATTAAATGGACCATGTTATTACTTACAATTACATTTATCAAAATGATCCTCGCAACGTGCAGCCAATTGAGCAAGCCCACCGATATGATCTAAAACCGAATGTGTGAATGTGTTCACATAACAGTACATCACTCGCTTTGAAGGAAAAAATATTCGCCCTAACGTTCCCAATGAATAAAAATACTATTCTTTTCATCTCACTAATTATAAAACCAAGCACTTAGTTCATTATAAATTAGTTGATTATCGATTGACATGATCCGGGCAATGTCAAGAATTTTTATCCTTTAGTCTCGAGCTTTTCTCTCCTCTCAAGAAAAATACAAATAAAATTCTCCTATTTAATTTATAGATATATAGTTTTATAAATGACGGCATTTCTTTATACGTTCGTTTTACCTAATGTACTGGACTTTAGAAAACGATTGAAATGTATACCAATGATGCAGACGGAGTATCGATGCCGTATTGTTTATTTTTTATTAAGTACATTTAAGTTCACTTTATTATAATATTGCTTGTAAATTTAAAAAACTTTATTATGTTATTATTATTATTAATTTTTAAGGGCGTTTTAACGGCTAAGGTCCATCCAACATCTTAACTTTCTATCTTAGATTCACTAATTTCGTGGTCCGCTTGACCAATTAATACATTACAAATAATTAAGGTTTTTAGTTGAGATGAAAAAAAGTTAATGGCACGAGTGGGATTCGAATCCACGGTCTTCGGCTTGATACGCCGCTACTCTACAATGAAAAATGGCAAAAAGGAGGGAAAACTCATAAGGTGGGGTTGAGATAGGAAGTTGATGTCCGAGTGGATCGAGGTAACGATAGCTCAAGTGGTAGAGCAGCGGCGTATCAAGCCGAAGATCGTGGGTTCGAATCCCGCTCGTGCCATTAACTTTTTTTTATCTCAGCTAAAAACCTTAATTAATTGCTTTTATCTTAGGTTAGCTATATCCCTTCTGAGTGCTGTAAGGCTCTAAATCCAAACATTCACTTATAAACTAATCTATCCTATTGCCATCCAGAGCTTTAATTTATCCTTTTAAAATTCTTAATTTGGAACGCCAAATGTATGCAAAAATCCCATTTTAAATTACATATAAAATTTATTCCTGTTTTTTTATTAGAATTTTGAATTTTTTTTCCATAATTTAGACATTTCCCATAGGCTTGTATGGCTAATAATAATAATAATGGAGTCAGACTAGCAACAGTCGCAGCATGAGTATAGGCTCATCCTTATCCTTTTATTATTCAGAAATCGTGAGATGCGGTCTGGTGTGATGTAGGTTTCAGAAAAACATTTTCTTTATCGTGCCAACGTTTCGATCTTTATTGAGATCATCTACAGGACACGCAAGAATGGCACAGTTACACAGAAGACAAACACTTTGAGCCCTGAAGATGATCTCAATAAAGATCGAAACGTTGGCACGATAAAGAAAATGTTTTTCTGAAACCTACATCACACCAGACCGCATCTCACGATTTCTGAATAATTATCGATTAACGGTCACTAATCACCACACTTATCCTTTTATTCTTCCATTCAGATATGATAGATAAACTAATGCTACATAACAATAATAAGAAACAAAACCAAATTAACACTTCTTTTTTTGATCTAACTTTGTTATTTAAATTGCGATTTTTGGGCATTGCAGTTTATTACCCCGCAATTTGTATTTTCTTCCATTTCATTTTTCCGCTCCGGCAGCCTCAAAAATTTCTAAAAAAAGAAAAAAATCTTGCATGCACAACTCTCATTCAAACATTAGCAGGCAAACATTCAGTGGTATAACAATTTGGGAAAAGGCCTAAATCTCATTATAAATTCCAAAAAATTTGAGAAATCTGAAATGTGCTCTTCGAAAGAAACACTTGGGGACTCAGTAACTTCTGTAAATCACTCGAAAGTTTGAGCCTTTGCATAAAGGGTTGCAAAGAGGGAAGTTTTCGATCATCCTGGTCAGACAGAATTTCGCTATCTCCAGTACGGTAGATAAGTAGTGTGATAAATTTGGTAATTTTTAGACATCTTGGTTTTTTAAACCCAACACTAAAGATAGAAAAAAAAGTCAAAATGCACCTGACAAATACAACCAGAATAGGCGGACTAGGATGACCGGAAATGGCCAAACTATTGTATATACATATGTTCAATGCAGTATATTCAATGTAAATAGTATATGTTGATAAGAGAAAATGTTGGCTACAGAAAGAGGTGTTGAAGTGTGTTTTCCATTCCATTACGCGATGTAATGAAGGGAAGTGAGTGAACGGTGCTCGATGGAAATAGGTTTCCGAGAAGGCTGAGGACGTTATTTCGTGGCGTTTCTACCGTGGTACTTTTACCGTCATCACGCGAAGAAAACCGTTCGTGATTTTACGTATTACACTATTACTGGGTTCCCAGACCCCTAACACAACGTTATTTCCTGATTGATATTTAACATGACCATGATGTATACACTGCTGTTGAACACGTTATGACAGTAATTTTAAAATCATTAACGGTCAGATCTATGAAACAAAATGATTGGAATTTTAAACGAAGTAAAGTTTTGCGAAGAGAACTCACTCATTAATGAACATAATCTAAATGTGTGACAAAATTCATTAGAGTTCGTGGTATGATTGAGCGAATAATGTTTTTCAATTAAGTAATCTTTATATAAGGCATTGGTTGAGATAAAAATGAAAAATGTCAAAAAGGAGGGAAAATTCGAAAGGTGGGGTTGAGGAAGTTAGTGTCCGAGTGGATCGAAGTCACGATAGCTCAAGTGGTAGAGCAGCGGCGTATCTAGCCAAGGTCGTGGGTTCGAATCCCGCTCGTGACACTGACTTTTTTATCTCAACCAATGCCTTATATAAAGATTTGTCACAAAATTTTACCCCTAAACAAAAATATAAATTTGTCTGCTTCTTGGTGTTTTCAAGAACCATCTCTATCCGCTGCTCTACAACACGAAAAAAATAACCGTTTCATTATAATGAAAAGCTTTTTTAAAAAATGTATCGTGTAAAAGGAGAAAACATAAAAATTTTCAGGAAAAGCGATATTCTGATAGAGCTCAAATTTTTCCCGTTTTTGCTAAAGTTGTCAAGTTTTTAATACAGAAGATGTCACAAGAAGAAAGTCTTTAAACAGCGTAAGGTTTGAAGATTAACACCACATTAAATTCACCATATTAATTAATATTACAATTAATTAAGGTTTTTAGTTGGGATAAAAAAGTCAATGCCACGAACGGGATTCGAACCCACGATCTTCGGCTTGATACGCCGCTGCTCTACCACTTGAGCTATCGTGACCTCGATCCACTCGGACACCAANAATTCAAAAGGTGCGGTTGAGATGGGAAGTTGGTGTCCGAGTGGATCGAAGTCACGATAGCTCAAGTGGTAGAGCAGCGGCGTATCAAGCCGAAGATCATGAGTTCGAATCCCGCTCGTGCCATTGACTTTTGTTATCTCAACTAAAAACCTCAATTAATTAACACCACACTTGATTCGCAACTTTCAAAAAAATTATTTAAATCACTTCAAGTGCTCGGATTTTCATAAGTTCAGTCTTATTATGTGCGAAATGGTTTCACATTGTGTAACAAAATTAATTTTTTGGTATAAAAAGGTCACTACACTCTTAATTTATGAATACTAAACGGACATTTAAGGAAGATTGGCATAACCCAACATGGCCCGTGCAGATTCTGCAAAGAAGCAAAGGAGACACCAACACACCTATTAACAAACTGTGGCTTACACTTGCATACAGAAGGAAGTGCTTTGGGACGTACAATGTGACCGAAGAAGAAATTCAACCACCTGAAACCGGGCCTACTAATCAAATTCCGTTATGAAATAGGATTCACCGGTGTGCTATAGGCACAAAACGGGGGATGCAACAGCTCTTAAATGGCGCAGTATATTACACACCCCGTCTAATGCATCTACATCTATGTGCGAAAAAAATTTCATAAAACAAAATTAATTTTTTGATACAAAAAACGGTCGCTACCCTCTTAATTTATGATCTTTGAACGATAACTAATATGGGATAATACGAGTAATTTTGTCAAATCGTACCGTTAATCGCGATTTTTATGGCTGATAAAATGCCGAACACCTGCTTCGAAATACTAATTTATTCTCATGAAAAAATAGTGAGAAGAACTTCAAGGCGATCTTGCGTGATATATTCCGTTAATATTTAGGTAAGCTTTGAAATTATACCTAAGTAGAAATGTTGTAACTATACAGTTCGTTATCGTTTATTTTCATTAGTAGGAATAACTTTCCACGTATTACAAAAAATAATTTTTTTTATATATGTAGTCTGTTTTATCGAAAAATTTAAAAATTTCTTACATTCATAAATACTTTAAGCATGTTATCTTGTATTAGTTTTACTCTTGGATTAAGCATTATTTTCTTTTGCGGTTAATATTGCTTTTATAAGGTATTTTATTTTTTTAGCCAATTTCTTTAGAGATCAGCATTAAATTTGCTTTGGACCTCAGAATATTAACGTTTCTACCTAAACTGGATATTCAGATGATTATGTTTTCTTAACCCCTTTTTGCTTGCATCTTATATTTTGTTCATAAATGCTTATTTTGAATATTTTTCCTGTTCAGTGTTCAGTTTAATTGACTGAATATTGCTGCAGATGTTACTGTGCTAAATGTCATTTTTCAGCGTGACAAATAATCGATAAAATGTTGTAAATTTTTGGAAAATGTGTTAATTAAATCGTAAAATGACCGGCTGGCGGTTGTTATAGCTTTTTTCCATCAAATTAACCTTTCTAAGTCAAATTAACCTTTTTTAATTTGAAAATAATCCTTTTTGACTTCACATTAATCTTTTTTCAAATGAACCATTACGAAGTTCAAATTAACCCTTTCTTTAAACCATCAAGAAACAAAGGAGATGGTATGAAATATAACAACGTATAATAGAATTCCTGCATATTTGCAAATTTTGAAAAAATTTTAATTTCAAATAATTGGACTTTTAGCAGACCACATGAAAATTAATTACACTTAAAATTAAAAAGTATGTAACATTAATTATAGTAAGAAAAGATTCACTTGTTTTGATAATTTCAGACTTTTAAAGTATTAAACGGGTTCTTCTACAAAATTCTACATGAAAATCAAATACAATTAAAGTTAAATATATGGAATAGCATGTAAAAATAAAGAATGAATAAATTAATTTGTGAAATGTGAGAAATAGTGGTTTTCGATGGGGGATGTTATTTATTATTATTATTATTATTATTATATTATATATATTATAACATTTAGTTTAGAGAGGAGTTTGGGGGAACAAAACGAGGATGCTGGTTACGCTGCGGAGTGGGAAACCAATATTCCACCAGAGAAATGGATTCACCCAGCTGATTTTCTGGAAATCTTGGAAAATTCCGTGCCAGATGAGCTCTTCACAATTTATACAGACGCAAGCAAGAAAGAGGGACAGTTGGATGCGCCACGGTTATTTTGACAAAAATAAATTAATTACCAGTTTAAAATACAGAATGGTTGATGATTATTCAAATTATCAGGCCGAAATACCTGGTATTTTAAATGCACTACGACGGGTTACGACTGTTCAAGAACCTGTTATTAAAAAAGTGAGAATTGTAACTGACAGCTTGATAACCATAGATATACCACAAAACCGGAAAATAAGATCAGGGTTTGCAGAAGAAACAAGAAGATTATTACATCGGCTACAAAAAGTTATGCAGTGGGCAGTCGTGTGGACGAAAGCACACGTGGGGGGTACCCTTGGAAACAAATTGGTGGATCAAATGGCCAAGGAAGCGGCCAACGATGCCTCTTTTCAAGTCTGTTACAACAAAAAGGTAGTCGTTACTAAAAGAAATTCTAATTCAAAAAGTAGCCGAACAGTGGAAGAGGGAATGGTTCGAAACGATGAACGGGCAGCGGACGAAGTTATTTTTCCCAACTGTTACATCGTAAAAATGCGGACCACTTTAGAGTCCACTACAACTTCACTCGGGCACTTACTGACCACGGTAGTAAATAGGTCGTACCTTTACCGACGTGGAAATATGCCTACACCTAACTGCTATTGTCAGGAAGCTTCTCGACTGCTGGAATCATCTTATTTATGTTTGCAATTCTCAGGAGAAATGGAGAGTGGATTTGATTGTGACCGCAGCTTCGAATGGATACAGGTGGCCCGGACTTCAAGTGGAATTGGTGACGAAGGACTTCGTTTCCAAAATAAAAATTGAAATTTCTGATTGATCCCCTATTGTTAGGACATACATATAACACTAAAAGTTATTGAAATGATTTATTAATTTGTTACTTTAAAATAATTTATTGATTTGTTATGGAGTAGTTAATTTTATCATCAGTTCTGATTTCATTGTTGTTGAAAGTTACAAATATATTACACTATTCATCACAATACATTACTACAAGAAAAACATGTAATCTATGTAAAGGGAACATGTTAATAAAAAAGATATTGTTATTAATTCATTTATGTTTAAGCCGAAGGTCGTGAGTTCGAATCCCGCTCGTAACACTAACCTTTTCATCCCAACCAAGACCCTACATGAAAAGAATAATTAATTAATTTATTATTATTACTCAAAAACAACATCCGTTTTAGATTGAATTCAACCCTTTTCAGTACCAAATTAACCCTTTTTATTTCAAGTGTACGATTTTTAATTTCAAATTAACTATTTTATCGAACCATAAAAATGTATAAAAAGGTCATGTTATGAAACTTTTGAAACTCTTTTTAACTTAAAGTTAACTTTTTTAACTTTAAATTAAATCTCTTCAACTTCAAATAAATCTATTTTGACTTAATAATTAACCCTTTTTATTTCAAGTGTACGATTTTTAATTTCAAATTAACTATTTTATCGAATCATAAACATATATAAAAAGGTCATGTTATGAAACTTTTGAAACTCTTTTTAACTTAAAGTTAACTTTTTCAACTTTAAATTAAACCTCTTCAACGTCAAATAAAACTATTTTGACTTAATAATTAATACTTTTTAATTCAAAATAACCCTTTTTTTGAGCATTAAAAAAACATAAAAATTATAGATGGTATGATATATAAACTTGTAAAGTAAAATTTCTGTATATTTGACACTTACAAAAAAATAAAATGAAATAAAGTAATTGATTAAATTAAGAATCTTTTATATTTATATTTAACATTATATATTTTAAATTATTGCATCTTGAAAAAAATCTTTCATTTAAAGCAGAATCATTTGTTTTTATATTTAATATGACATCATTTTAAATGTTAATTGTAATTAATCTTCATATGGCCTTCTAAGAATTAAATTATTTTATATTAAAATAATATCGTAAATATTCAGGAATTTGATTTTACATGCATATATTTCATGACATCTCATATATTTTGTAATGATTTAAAAAAAGTTTTAAATTGAATGTGTAGAGATTAGTGACCGTTAATCGATAGTTATTCAGATATCGACCGCATCTCACGATATCTGAATAACTTTTAAATTGAAATTAAAAATGGTTAATTTGAAGTTAAAAACGTCTAATCTGAAGTTAAAAAGGATTAATCTGAAATTAAAAAGCGTTACTTCGATGCAAAAAAGGTTAGTTCCAAATTAAAAAGGGTTAATTTGACGGTAAAAATGTACATAACAAGATACCATGATCGGAGGTGTAGTTAGTTTCTTTTTATTTACACATTAAATTTCTTAATTAGAAGGAAAAGACAATTTTCTTCGCAACTGCATATTAAATTCAACCGGTTTACCTTGTTAACATACCTATTTGTCGTATTCAATTGGAATCCGAGGCTCTCCAGTGCGCTTCAAGATTGTTCAACTTGGCACAAATCATTAAATGACTTCACCAACTACGAGTATGACATGAATAATGGTCCCATAAATATTTCGGATAAAGATAACTTCTATTCAAAATTTAGTTTCATAAATTTCAGATCCCATTTTTAATACAACGAGAAAATTCTTTCTTTACAATATTTTGAATTACAACAATATTTTTGTTATATGTATTCAATAAATCCATTTTCTATAGCTTTCGGGAAAGTTTATTACTTGTATATAGCAAAGGTTGAACCAATTTGCAATACTTTCTGCATTGTAATCTCAAGAAAGATCCCATGGGTTGCTCCAGAAGCTCTCCTGGCAAATATGTCTGACTCAAAGTAAAATCCAGTTGCTCTGACTGGTTGTTTGAGCAACGGGCTTTTTGCTAATCTTCAAACGTGAAAACTGTATTTCAAGAATATAGTTGAAGGATTATTTTTCCTTTCGCCTTTGGAGAAGTAAATATTAAACAAATTTTTATGAAACTCGTTATACGGGGCTCGTCATTCGAAAAAATTGGTTAGTCGAATTTATGTAGTGATTGGATTTCAAAGGGGCAAAATAACGATGCTTCTGTTCCAGAATTTTTGACTGAGCGTGAAAATTGGTTGGAAATAAAATTACTCTACTTTCAGTAGGCGCGTGCTGCTTCGTCCGCCAAATAAAGAATGCTGCATTATTTTATTTTTCCGTCTATTTGATAAATAACATTTTCCCTACTACTACTACCCTGGCCAATCGCTTGAAATTTTATCTGAGATTACTTTGGAAAAATTATTTCAAGTGGTTCAAATCCAATCTTTGATATACCCAAATAGACGTTTGGACGTCAAGACTTCTTTTATGATATGCAATACTTCACTTTCCTTTAATAAAGACAGTTAGAGGAACCGCAGTGGCCGAGGGGAGTGAGCCGAGAGTGGTTCTTGGTTCGACGTGGAATTTAGTTGAAGATTAATTTAGAAAAAGTGTTGTAAAGTGTCCAAACCCATTTTTTTTTTTTTTTTTTTTTTTGCGCAATTAGTAGTTAGGACGTGAAGCCTTTCTGTACGACAGGAATTACTTTACTCCAGTAAAACTGGTTTTCGAAATAAAAAAATTGATTTTTGAATTGTTTTGACTGATGGCAATCTTTCTATATGAGCCGTAATGATTGTAAAATGTTTGAACACAAAGTCGTAAAGAAAAATTAAATATTGACGATATGGGTAGAAGTAAATAACAAACCATTTTTTTTCTCGCAGTAAGTCTAAAATTGAAGTTTTCTTAACAGCAATAAACCACTTCTCTTTATTTTTTCTTGTACTATCCGTTTTCATCCATAATATAAAGTGTCAACGGTTGTCGTTCAATCGTTATTACTGACTTTGCCATCTGAAAAAATGTGGTAAATGTATGCTGAAATCCTTGACAGGACGGCGCTAAGGCTGTCTCCAAGGCACGGGGATGTTTCGGAAATAAGGTGAATCTATTATTCCGAAAGAATGTGGACGCCTGAATGGTAACGGTGTAACGAACGCACTTTCAAAGGCGGAAAAGACCTGATATTTTTAATCATCTTATCCGTTTTGTTAACAAGCGTACACTTTCTTTGGCCCAGAAATGATCGAAGCAATTTTTTTATTAAAAAAAATACATATATATTGTTGGGTATAGACTTTTCTTTATCTACCAACTGTCTATATAGCTGTTTTCCGGCAAATTACCCGTTTTCACTTCAAATTAACAATTTTTAATTTAAAATAAGGTATATTTTTAAATTCAATTTAATTCTTTTTAATTTCAAATTAACCCTTCTACCATAAAATTGAACGTTTTTAAAACTTGAAATTAAATCATTTTAATTTCAAATGAACCTTGTTTTAAAGCTTTAAAAAATCTTATAAAAATTATGATACATAAAACCACTTATTTATTGCGCTATTTCACCATTAATTGTTGTATAGATTTTTCGTCAAATTAATTTTTTTAAATACAAATTAACATTTTTAATTTCAAATTAAGTCTCTTAACTTCAAATTACCTTTTTAAATTTTAAATCAATCCTTAAATATCAAATTATCCCTTTGTAAAAAGCATTAAAAATCTTAAGGAGACGGCATGAAATATAAGCATGTAAAGTAAAATTCCTGTATATTTGGGAAATATTTTTAATATGAAATAATTGGGCTCTTAGATGACCTTATGAAAATTATATACATTGAAAATTCAAATTATATAAAATTAAGTATAAAAACAATTAATTTTTCTATTAATTCCAGCGTTTTTAAGCATAAAATCATTTGTTTTTATATTTAATTGTATATAGGTTTAAATTTTAACTGTAATTAACTTTTATATGGTGTTTAAGAGCCAAATTATTTTCTATAAAAAAATTCAAACTTACAGGTATTTTACTTTTCATGATTATACCATTTGCTAAGATTTTTAATGCTTTACAGAAAGATAATTTGAAATTAATAAGGGTTACTTTGACGGGGAAAAGGGGCTATTTGATGTAGCGAGGCTATGAAAATAAGGCTAAAGAAAATAAAGATAAAGAAAAAATAAGGATTTTAAATATTTATTTAGAAATCGTGAGAGGCGGTCTGGTGTGATGTAGGTTTCAGAAAAACATTTTCTTTATCGTGCCAACGTTTCGATCTTTATTGAGATCATCATCTCTCGACACGACACGCAAGAATGGCACAATTACACAGAAGACAAACACTTTGAGCCCTGAAGATGATCTTAATAAAGATCGAAACGTTGGCACGATAAAGAAAATGTTTTTCTGAAACCTACATCACACCAGACCCCATCTCACGATTTCTAAATAAATATCGATTAACGGTCGCTAATCACCACCCACACAAGGATTTTAAAGGTCTTTCAAGATTCCTCACTGAATATGGAAGGCTTTATAGTTTTTAATGCTGTAAAGAAAAGTTAATTTGAAATTGTAAATGGTTAATTTGAAGGTATAAAAGCTTCATTGATAGCTAAAAATTATGAAGTTGTTGTTTAATAAAAAAAGGTTTATATGTTTGAAGTTAAAAATGTTTAAATTTAAATTAAAAAAGTAAATTGTTTATCATCTAATCCTTTATTTTTATATTAAATTTTATATAATTTAAATTTTAATTGAAAATAGGTCATATGATCAACATAGAGCACAATTATTTTATGTTAAATAAATATCCCAAACATTCAGAAAATATCCTTTACATATTATTTATATTTCATACTATTTACAGGTTTTTGAACTCTTTTAAGAAAGGGTTAATTTATAATTTAAAAAAAGTTAACTTGAAGTGAAATAGTTTAATGTGAAGTTTAAAAGCTTAATTGGAAAATAAAAAGGATTGCTTAGACAGAAAAAAATTATACAACATTTATTAGTGTAATAACACAATAATTAATGTTAGAGGTCAGTGTTGTAGTTACAATCATATCTCCGTTAAAAAAAGATAATTTGGCTTATCGAATCAACGTTATTTACAACAAAATTTTGAATACGTAAATAAACGTTTTTGTACCAAAAATTGCATAGTTAATAAAATTCGTTGTTGTTATTTAATAAATAATACAATCCTTTATTCATTACGGAGGACTTATACACTTTCCTGTTGAAATAAGGTTCTATGCAAGTCCCTTTATTTTGTTGCATAATTAAACGTTGCAGACAAAAGGTTGTTTTTTGTGCAGTTGAATAAACCGTTATAATAGAAAGTTTAAAATTCTCGGTTATTTAAAGCAGATTAACATACAGAATGTGACGAAACTCTCGCCTTTTTTTTCAAGACTTCAGTCAATTTCAAGTGGCATTACTTCACGTGCAGTATAACTTCACCTCTTTTCTGATAAATTTTGTCCGCCTACTTTCCTTGATTATTTGATAATGAATACAAAAGCATAATACCCCCAGCCCTTCTGTATGACTGGGTGAGCCAGCAGAAATAGACCTACTAGAAAAGACAATGATGAGGAGTGACAAGAAAAGAAAAAAGAAGGCTGTCGGAATTCTCTTCAGAGGGGAAGTAGGTCGGTCCTTGTCACCTGCTACTCATTAGTTACCTATGGTCAACGTTGTCTACGTTTGTTTAGGCTTTTCCACCCCTCCCGCCTGTATACTTGACTACTAAACAAACAATCCTCACCTTCCGGGTAACAACTTTTATTCATACTCCAACCCTTCATTGGTTTATACAGTCGATATTTTTATTTGCGATGACAGACTTGAACAAGTCGGCTAGCCGTTATCAACCGTGTGTTTTGCTTGTTAATAAAATTTTATTTTTTCTCACAAGGTACATAATTATCAAGTAAAAGCACGTTTGGCCACTTATATGTGAATAAGTTATATTCACTTATATATAAGGATATGAAAGATTAGCGTCTTGCCTCGCCCTTATTCTATAGAACGAATGCCCATTCCTAATTGCATACTTATCTATTTTCTTCCTCGACTTTTGGGTTAAAATAACTAGTTCGAACGTGTTAATATTGCTAAAAGATTCACTAATTTCGTGGTCCGCTTGGCCAATTAATACATTACAATTAAGGTTTTTAGTTGAGATGAAAAAAAGTTAATGGCACGAGCGGGATTCGAACCCACGATCTTCGGCTAGATACGCCGCTGCTCTACCACTTGANAGAGCAGCGGCGTATCAAGCCGAAGATCGTGGGTTCGAATCCCGCTCGTGCCATTAACGTTTTTTCATCTCAACTAAAAACCTTAATTAATTATTATTGCTAAAACAGATTTTTAAGATTCGCTTCGATCGGACTATAAAATCCAGTAGTCATCGCTGAACTACAAGATGATCTAAGCCAGGATTCGCATCATAACTCAGGATTATCCAATTTTCTTAATTCATAGAAACTGGAAAAACAAAACATCCCTGTTTAATCAATCGGAAACGACTGCACATCCTTCGCTTTAATTAAGGCAATTAATGTATGGAAAGATATGAAAGGTCACCGTCTTGTCTCGCCCTTCTTATGAGGTTCTATGTTCTATCATCTTCGTTGACTATGGGGATAGAAAATTGGTTCAAGGGGAAGGGGAAAGCGTGAAAAAAATTCTAAGGGCGACGGTGGATATCGAACTCACACCCGGAGTCATGGAGCCGAGAGTATTACATGCTAACCATTGAGCTACTGCAAAATTTGTACAAGATTTCTTCAAAATATTGTTTAGAAAGCTGTAGGTTAGGTTATTGTAAAAAACCCACACAAAGTAAATTTGAAGAAACAACATAATAAAAGTGAAATACGGTAATATTATGCAAAGTAGTTATTTGTCGGTGAGGGTATCCGTCTTTCATAGGACCACTTGGGAAAATATCAAATCGTCCTCTTCGATCAATTCTATCCAAACTGTACAGAAATGTGAGTCGGTGAAAATTTAATTTCTTTCTTTCTGTGCCAGTGGAAAGTTGAGTGAAAACCTGTTTCCCGGCGATGTAACAACGCCCATCGAAAAATCAATCTACACAGATCTAAATCAAATTGTCCTCGATTCATGCGAGGTGAGTGTATGTGGGCATAACAAAAATAACGACTGTTTCTAACCCTGGGCTATTTGTGAGGAAAGTGATTAATGGTCAAATGGAATTTGTCATAAAACGTATGTTTTCTCTGAAACTAGATCGTTACGAAGGTTTAAATTAAATTTGAAATAAAAATTGATATCGTTCAATCGACTAGTCTATCAGCATAAAAATATTTTACAGAAACATTATTATCATACGTTCTTTCTCATTCCTTGAAAGGAACAACTTCATATCCAAAGGTCTTTTATTACTGATGGTAATATTTGTTTTAAAGTCAAGGAATTTTATTCTGGAAAACATATAAAAATTTAACAATATCTGAAAATTCACTAATTTCGTGGTCCTCTTGACCAATTAATATATTACAATTAATTAAGGGTTTTAGTTGAGACAAAAAAGTCAATGGCATGTGCGGGATCGAACCCACGATCTTCGGCTTGAAACGCCGCTGCTCTACCACTTGAGCTATCGTGACCTCGATCTACTCGGACACCAACATTCTATCTCAACCCCACCTTTCGAGTTTTCCCTCCTTTTTGCCATTTTTCAAATGTCGTGTAATCGGATTGGATTCTCGGCGACAAATGAAATGGCCACGGAGAGCTTTAGAAAGGTATACTTCATTTTAATTCATTAAAATCACTAATTTCGTGGTCCGCTTGACCAATTAATATTTACAATTAATTTAGGTATATCTGGAAAATTAGCTTAACAACTAAAAACAACATTATCCTCGATATTGCCCTGACGTTATCATCTTTTTGATTGGCTCAAGTTGTTTTCAGATTTTTAAAAAACCATTCTCCTCTTGAGCAAGTGAGTTTTATAGCAGTGATAAAAAACTTAAATAAATCCCGCTTTTACCGCTTCATAGGCTAGTCAATGAGCTTCATAAAGATGTAAATTACAATTCCTACACCCAACTTTTTTACAACCGATGTTAATTATACTGCTAAAATAATAAAATTATAGCATACGAAATTTACACTGGAAGAGTAATTCCCTAATCACTGTAAATTTTAGTAATTATTAAAATAATGTAATAGCAAAACGTAAGCACTTAAAACATGAATAGAAAAATCGACTTTTTCATTAATTTAAGTACTTACAATTAGATTATTTTCATATTGACTCTTGATGTGAATACCACCAACTCAAGTAGGCATGCTTTTTGGGTTTATAAAATAAAATAACAAATACACAATTACAGATAAATATAACTTAAAGAACAGTATGGAAAAGTAAATAATTTTTTTTAAAGTATTAATTAAAATTTATTTGTTTCTCCATTATTCGCATGTTATTTGTCTACATTGTCTGCTTGTGGTTTCTGGAAGTTGGTAAAAAATATGAATCATGTGAAACCTCAGCAAATACTAGTCAAAAATCTCTAAGCAGCTTAGCAGGATGTTTTGAGAAGTGTGTTATCTTTCTAATCTGATTGTTCGTTAATTTTATATCTATCTAGCAAACCTAAAAATTAGTAAAACCTCTAGCGATTTCAACCTAGAAGATTTTACCCGAAGCGAGATAAAAATGATGCCATGAAGCACGATCCATGTTTTGGACCCCATTTCGCCAAATTTATGTAGCGTAAAGACTTTAAACCGAAATTACTTTCGCATCAGAGTAAAACCTTTTATAAAGCGGTTCTATAAGTAAGTGGCATGTCTCATGGTTGTCTTATAAGGCCCTATATAGAAGTTTACGATACGTACCTGCCACTCGTGGAAGAAGGAATCTATTTTATTGAAGCATAAAAGCCCAGTTCTAGTGGAATCGTAACAGTATTCTATATCGCTACCGAGTTTCACCTCAAGTGACACTGAAACGTTTCGAAAAATTTCACACTAAATGGAAATACGGCGTTATGTGCAGAAAGCTCCAAGGTTCTTCGAAGAAATTTTTTTGTGGGTCTCCGTCTGTTCCAAATCTCGCCAAAAATTCCTTACTCACCCATGGATCGAAGTGAAACTTTTCATAAAAGTGTGACAATATGCTCTGCACAGACGTGTCGAAAAACATCGCCAGGATGAAACCTCGCAAAGAGCTTATAAAGCGATACTTGTAATTTTTTCAACTTTCACCCGGTAAATCGAAGAAGGTGCACATTAAACCTTTTGTAAAGTTTTCATTAATAATTCCGTTTTATATGACATCATGGCTAGGACGGAACCTGATTCCACTGGATGTCATTTCTACAGCGACCTAGTCCGTAACAGTCCACCATTAACAATTGGAGTGGAGCTTAAAACTTCCAACCAATAAAATATGGAACCGATTTATGTATGACGCAACCGACAAAAGTAAATCGCCTTCGGCGAACAATTTAAGCCGTGGCTGTAAGCGAATTCAATGCAGCCGGATGATCCGGCAGATAGACTCGTTCGATGGTAACTGCAATGTTTGTCGACAAAGCTAAGTGGTTGAAGAGGATGAGTGCTATTAACATTTAATGGTTATCGATTCCCAACGGCGATACACACAGGTCATCATAATACAATCGTCCAGATTATTACCGCGCACGGGATATGACTTCAAACCAATTAAAGATCCCCATCATCATTAGAAACTTGTCATTCCAAAATTGATTGTAATTGCTATGTAAGGATCGCATCAGTCCGTTGTTTCATTCACGTGATTTTTTTAAATAATTGACACTTGATCTTGAGGAGCCTAGATAGACTTACAAATTAATCCACCACAAATTTTATCTAAATTTTTCAATTTAATTTGTGGGAAAAAGGGTTCATTTGGTAGGAAAAATACAACAGAGAAAAAGACAACTCTCTTCTTTTAATCAATTATTTCAAACAAAAAAAATCTCAAATATACAAGTATTTTACTTTACATGTACAAAACATTTATAAGGAATATTATTAAGGGATTATATAATTTATAAGAAATTAATTTAAAGTTAAAAAGGGTTAAAAGGAAGTTAAAAAAATTAATTTGATATTAAAAAGGGTTAAGTAACAAATTTTTCGTTTATTCGAATAGTTATACAAAAATGATTTTCTGCAATACACATGAATTTTACTTTGCATCCTTTCATATATTTCAAATTATCTGCTTAATTCTAAATCTTTAAAAAAAAGAAATAATTCTAACTTAGAAAGGCTTAGTTTGAGTTTCAAAATAATTAATTTAAATCCATTATATTTAGTGGTCTATTGACCAAATTACTTCTTTCGATTAATTAAACTTTTTGGAAACTCTTTGGAAATGAAAATTCATTAAATCCATTTAAATTTCGACCAAAATCTTGATAAAATGATTAATTAATTGAAAGAAGTAATTTGGTCAATAGACTACTAAATATAATGGATTTAATAAGTAAAATGAAGTATTGGGTTGTCCGGAAAATAATGCAGGATTTTGGTATTAAACAAAAAAAAAGAAACTAGTTACTTTAAAGCAATGTTCTTTAATCAAAATAATTTCCCATACTCTCAATACATTTCTCCCAACGTGTTGGTAACTTATTAATTCCGTCTGAGTAGAATTCAGAATTTTTAGAATTGATAAAGTCAATAAATGCATTTTCCAGTTCCGTTTGATTTTTGAATATTATGTGTTGTAAGTAGTGGTCCAGGTGTCTAAAAAAATGGTAGTCAGTAGGCGAGAGGTCCGGAGAGTAGGGTGGGTGAGGCAAAGTTTCATAGCCAAGCTCCAATAATTTTTGTGACGTTACACGTGACACATGTGGTCGAGCGTTGTCATGCAACAAAATGGGCCCTTTCCGATTGACCAAAGAGGGCTTCATTACTGCCAATTTCTGATGCATGGTATTAATTTGGTTACAGTATGATTCAGCATTGATGGTTTCGCCAGGATTTAAGAAGCTGTAGTGTATTAAACCAAATGAAGCCCACCATACCGTAACCATTACCTTTTTTTGATGAGTTGGGGGCTTTGGAGCTTCTCCTTTGTCGAGCCACTGTCCAGAACGTCTAGTGTTATCGTAGAGAATCCACTTTTCGTCACATGTAACAATTCTGGCCAGAAATGGGTCATTTTTGTTTCGACAAAGAAGTGATGCACAAACATCAAAGCGCTGATTTTTTGGCGATCGTTTAATGAGTGTGGAACCCAATTTTCGAGTTTTTTCACTTTTCCAATCGCCTTGAGGTGGTCAGCGACGGTCGTTTTACTGACTTTGAGTTGCTCTGCAAGTTCTCGAACAGTTGTTTTGGGGTTTTCTTCCACCACTGATCGCAGAACATCATCATTAAGAGAGGAAGGCCTTCCACGACCTTCTTCATCTTCAAGGCTGAAATCTCCCTCCCGAAATTTTTTAAACCACCTTTGCACAGTGCACTCATTAACACAACCCTCGCCCCAGACTTGGTTAATGTTTCTAGCCGTTTGGGCTCCGCTTCGGCCGAGTTTAAACTCGTAAAAGAAAATCGTACGAAATTCTCGCTTTGACATTATAAGGATGACTGAATTATTTCCAAGTAGCGGAATGCTACAGAGGTAAACAAACAATATCATTTGGAAGAGGATTAATAAGTGTTGACATTCATACAAATGAGTAATCCTGTAAACGTAAACAGAATATTTTATATAGATTTTTTTTAATGAAAACTTAAAATCCTGCATTATTTTCCGGACAACCCGATATAAGTTCACTAACAGCTCCCCGTGGCCATTTCATTTGAACCGAAGGTCGTGGGTTCGAATCCCGCTCGTGGCACTAACTTTTTCATTTCAACCAAAGCCTTGCATAAAAAGATGAATTAATTGAAATAGTTAATTTGATGTTAAAATATGTCAATTGGGACTAAAAAGATTTGAATTGCTCAGTTTTAAAGTTCTTAACTTAATTTTCTATATTATAATTCCAATATACCAACTATATATCTTTCTGCAGTAGTTTTGTGCGATAAAACATTTCTTTTTTAAATAAATTGTCTTCCGCGGGAGGGACAAATTCAAATGAGCCATCGATATCGAACCAGGAGAATCGTACATAATTTCGCTTGTGGCATTTCCGTTGGGGAGCCCTTTATATGAAAATACTTCACCATTCTACCCCGCCTAGCATTACCTTTTATCTTTTACCCTCCCCCACAATCATTTCCTTAAGTAGTGAAACCTCAAAGGAAAGTTCGTGGATTCAACTATCACTTTTCCTCTTTTTTCTCTTTTAACAACGTTCGAATCGAAATTGGCCCTACCCTGGGATCTCGTATTCGTTTTTAACCTTTGTGTCATGAAATCAAGCAAATTCTGATATTTCTTCTGCTCGCCGACTTTTTTAAACTGACATTGAAAGTTATATAATCAAAGAAAAGAATGCGACAAAACCTCATTTACCCTCTCGAGTAATTCAGAACCACGACTGCCGCAATGTTATGGAGGTTTTCTTGAAATCTAAATAAAAAAATATTCTTTTTTTAATCAAATATTTTTTACTAAAAACTCAACATTTAAACTCATTTATTATTAAAAAACTTTAAATTGATACATTTTAAAATCAAATTAATCCCTTTCAATAGGAAATGAACTGTTTCTTTAAAGCATTAAGAAACTTAAGAAATGATTTGAAATATAGGCATGTAAACATTTTTTATAGCAAGTAGTTGATTTGCTCAGACGAACTTTAATTAAAAACTTTTTAAATTTTAATTCTATTTATTTTTTATATAGTCTTCTAAGAGCTATTTATTTTATATTAAAAATTCTCAAATATAAAAGTTTTTTTACCTAACATGCTAATTATCCATGGCATCTCCTAATTTTTTAATGCTTCAAAGAATTAATTTGAAAATAAAAAAGATTAATATGAAATTCACTAATTTCGTGGTCCGCTTGACCAATTAATACATTACAATTAATTAAGGTTTTTAGTTGAGATGAAAAAAAGTTAATGGCACGAGCGGGATTCGAACCCACGACCTTCTGCTAGATACGCCGCTGCTCNGGGAGTTGATGTCCGAGTGGATCGAGGTCACGATAGCTCAGGTGGTAGAGCAGCGGCGTATCTAGCTGAAGGTCGTGGGTTCGAATCCCTCTCGTGCCATTAGCTTTTTTTTCATCTCAACTAAAAACCCTAATTAATATGAAATTGAAAAGACGTAATTTGCCGGACAGAAGGGTTAATTTGATGGAAAAAATGTGTAAAAATAACAGATTTTTTTAAACAAAATATTTTGTAGTAAAAAAATTTCCATTTAAAAATGTAAAGTTAATACATTTTTAACACAAATTAACTCATTTTAATTTGTAATTAACCCTTGTTAAAGATGAAAAACTTAGCGCATGGTATATAAGATGATATAAGATAATGATATATAAGGACGTAAAGTAAAAAACGTTATATTTGAGAATTTTTTTTGCCAATAATTGATCTCTTAGAAGAAATTTAATTAAAAACTGTAATTTTTATTGTATTTAAATTTTATATAGTGTTTTAAGAGCCCAAATTATTTTCTATTTAAAAAAATTCAAATATAAAATGTTTTTACTTTACATTATATTTCATGCAATCTCTTAAGTTTTAATGTTTTAAACGAACGGTTAATGAAATACGGTAGTATGAAATATAAGTATGTAAAGTAAAATACTTGTTTATTTCTGAAATTTAATTTAGTATAAAAGAGTTTATTAAACTATTATCTATTCATTTATAGATTTTTTTAAATCAATTTAACCCTTTTCCAGCAAATTAACTCTTTTTAATTTCAAATAAATCTGTTTTGATTTCCAATTGACTCTTTTTAGCCTGAAACTAATCCTACCTAAATTCATATTAAGCTTTTTAATTTGGTATTGGCCGTTGGTTTTAAAGCTTTATAAACCTTTTGAAAACCTTGGAAATGGTATGAAATATATGCATTCAAAGTAAAATACATATAAATTTAAGATTTTATTTTCAGTATATAATAATTGATGGAAAGAAAAATCCGTTGGGCTGTGTGCATGTTTCTCTGCAAGTCTATCTAGGTTCATTACTGAAGATGTCTTACATCGAGTATAAGCATGTAAAGTAAAAACAATTTACATTTGAGAATTTTTATATCAAATAATTGAGATCTTTGAAGGACTTTAAATAAAGACCTTTTTTATTTTTAATCCTATTTAATTTTTATGCAGTCTTCAAGGAGCATAATTATTTTATATTTAAAAAAGATCTTAATCTATTAAAAAGAAATATTTTATATGCTTACATTTCATACCATTTCCTAAGTTGTTTTAATGTTTTATAGAAATGGTTAATTTTCAATTATAAAAGGTTAATATGAATTTAGAAATGGCAATTTGAAGTTAAAAATAGGTGAATTGGAGGGAAAAAGTTGTAGATTTGTTGTTAATGTACCTACACCCTAAATTTTCCATCAAAATTGTAGTATATTGTATTATATATTCAATTCATATCCAATAAACTTTTTAGACTCACTCGTCCTGAAAGTTTTTAATTATTTATTTTTTTATATATATCTTTTTTTAACTTTTTACAACGTTGTGGGTTATACGTCAATAAGTATTTATTTTTGTATTTCACACGTTTTGATAATTTCTTTGTTTGTTTTTCAAATTCCGATACGATTACACAAATGTATTATTTATGGTTTTCCTGTGGTTCGGTTAGATTTGAAATGTAATTAGAGTTCTACTCTATCGCTTAATGTAACTGACTCGATGTAGACATAAACTCGCTGTTTGTAGAATAAGCAACTCAGAGATGATCATGATGATCAAACTTTTGTCAACAGTTCATTGACTCGACCGCATTCCGCCCACACAATTTCACAGTTTGATTGACGTTGAATCTATTTATGCTGACCCGGATGCTGGCTGTATCGAGATTTATGAAAAAGCTGCTGATTCTTGCAAAATTCAAATTTCATCAGCTATCCATTATTAACGATATTTCATTGTACGGTACAAATTTAACCTTCTTTAATCGATTATGTTGAAAATCGAATCTGGTTAATTATGGTATGTTGAAGAGAAACAGAAACAAATTTTGTAAATTATGATGCAGGAAAGATTGGCAGTTATTCAATTAATTTTAATTTTACACTTGAAATTGATATATAAAAACAATATTGAAAATATGTAGGCCTTCCAGCTTTGTGATAATTAAATCGTAATTTACCTTCAAACATGAATTTACGGGCGGATTTTTTACATTAGAAAGTATGATTTATTCTTACATTATTGAAAAAATAAGCATCATAAAACATAATATTTCGTTTAGTATATGTCAATTAAATTGCACGACAATAAACAATAGTAATATATTTTAGTTTATAGTTATGAGTCAAATGTAAGACAAATTCGCCAGCTCTTTAATGGTTCTCCAAGAGATTTTGGCTTTTATTGTTGGATCTTAATTAAAGTAAGGTAAGGTTCTTCTTAATTGTTCCCGAGAGAGCTTATTGATTTGATTGCTTCGGTTTGGAAAATTTGTTTAAATTATTTCCCCATTTAAAAAAATCCATTTTTCACCAATTATTCGATATTCACCTATCTCTTAAATTGTTAAGTCTTTTTGGAAGAGTAGCTTTGAGAAGTTTTATTTGGGTTATTTATTATTTCAGTCACTTAAGTGAATTTCCTTCTTCAAAAGATAAAGCATTAAAGGCTATTATGATACTACAACAACAACAATATTTATAAATATCCTAATGAACTACATTTCTTAATGATCAGGAACGATGATACTTACGAAAAGCTTCAGGTGGATAGAATTTATTCATGGATACAACCTTTCCCCATTGATGTAATGTAAAAATTATAAGGGATTCTTCTTTTGATTTGCAACAAAAATTTAAAAATATATATAATGGTTTCTTACAGAAAATATCACATGAAAAATAATTAAAATTAAAATTAAACGCTTAAAATAAAATTTAAAAACAAACGATTATTCTACAAAACCGCGATTTTTTAAATAGATTATTTCAAAAAGGATTATTTTATTGATCAGTTTTTTTATATGTACAAAAATCTGGATTTAATAGAAGAAATATTTACACACCACAAATATTCGATATTCCTCGGGGTAATAGTGGAATGAGCCTTCCCATTCACATAAATAAATACATTCGTACCCATATATAACACATATCATGTACATGAAGGTACAAAAATCTATATACAATTAAAATAATTTATTGCCCTGAGATATTTGATCAGCGATCTGCGCCTGCTGCCGTGCCTGGAGGCCGAGCATGGGTCGTTAGGGATGTCTTATTGTTTTCTTTGCAAATTTAGTTCTTTGAAATCTGGGGCTGATCACATTTTTAAACTTAGATGTGTTTATTTCGTTTCAGCGGATTTTTCATTATTTTTATCGCATTAGCAATTGTTCTTTGTAAATCCCCTGGACGTACAGGTTGGGTAAGGTCGTGTGGTCTCTTCGTGGCTAACTTTGCTGCCTTATCTGCTTGTCTGTTCCTGGTTACCGACGTGCCCAGGAACCCATGGCAAAACTGAAATGGAGAGACAGAAACAAACTGTGGAAAAACCATCCATCACTCATGGCTCCAAGAGATGACATGAACAGGATGTTTGAATTAAACCAAAAATTCCGAATACATCTGGGCACCAAAAAGGAATGGGAAGGAAAGGGAAATAACTCCTTTAAAAATGGCACCATCCTTTGGTACACAGACGGATCTAGAACACAAGAAGGTACGGGAGCAGGAGTATTTGGACCCGGAACCAAATACTCAGAACCCATGGGAAAACACACCAGCATCTTCCAAGCTGAGATTCACGCAATTGAAAGATGTATCCAATTCAATCTAAGTAAAGGATACAAAAACAAGAATATAGCTATCATGTCAGATTACCAAGCAGCCATCAAAGAACTAAGCTCAAATACCATTAGTTCAAGGATGGTGCTGAACTGCAAAACCAAACTAAATATATTAGGTATGCAGAATAAAGTCAGCCTCTGCTGGGTCCCAGGACACATGGGAGTAGAAGGCAACGAGAAAGCGGACACCCTTGTAAGGAAAGGGGCTGCCACACCGCTAATAGGACCCGAACCCTTCTGTGGCATAGGAATTCACACTATTAACGAGTATCTCAGGCAGAAGGACAAAAAGAAAATGAGTGAACTTTGGAATTCACTTATTGGACACAGACAATCCAAGAATCTTCTAACCAATTTTGGCAAGAAAGAAATTACAGAATGTGTCAAAGGAAGCAGGAAAAGACTGCGAATCCTAACAGGATTCCTGACAGGACACTGTAGATTAAATGGACATCTAAAGAAAATTGGAATAATCCAAGATGGCACATGTAGATTCTGCAAGGAAGCAGAAGAGACACCAACACACTTACTAACAAACTGCGGAGCTACATTAGCCCGCAGGAGGAAGTGTTTTGGGATGTACAATGTGACCATAGAAGAGCTTCAACCACTGAAACCGGGCCTATTAATTAAGTTTCTTGATGAAATAGGACTCACCGATGTGCTTTAGGCAGAGCACGGGGGATACAATAGCTCTTAAAGGGCGCAGTATACTATATCCTGAAATTACATCTACATCTACATCTACAACTCATGGCAAGACGACCCTTTTCCCACTGACATCAATCCCTTTTAAATTATTCATATATTTTCTAGATTAATGGGATGCTCTTCTCCTGAGTTCCTTAGGCTGTCTGTGCATATTACGAATGTATTTTCTTCCATTCTTTCGACGGTCCCTAGCGCGAAGGGTATGGTTTTCAGTTCCGCCGTGTATACACTTGCTGACGGGGGTGTAACAGCTCCCCATACAAACGGCAGCACCACACCCGATGCCATCTTGGGACCCATCTGTGTAGGTGGGTCTGGCTTCAGTAAATTCCGCCATTCTCGATTGTAGTTTATTCGTGATTTGGGGATGGTCTCTGCCATTTTCCATTTTGCCATATCTCATCGGATGAGAATTAAGGGGAGTGTCCATGGTGGAGTTTCAGGATGTTTTCCTTCTCCACTCTGCCAATGGTTACTCTCCTTGCCACAAGTACTTGTTTGGCCCTTATGGCCAAAGGTCACAAGGCTTCAGGAGTTCATAGCTGTCACTATGGTTTGGGTTAAAAACGGTTTTGTGCTAGAAGCGGTGAAGTTTAGCCCATTTGCTCACGTTTTATTTAAGGCTTCTCTTTTCTCTTTTAAAAATGGGGGAGAAACGCAACACGGTTACTATTGAGAGGGCATGATCTGAACGCGCCCGTGGTTAGTCTACAATCCTTGCATGTATATGTTATTTAACCGCCTGAGGCGCGTTCTCCTTGCAGAACCGTAGGCCATATAGAGTCATCAGAACCTATCTCGATGTTCCCCATTTTTAGCTTGCTAAATAGCTGGGGAGGTTGATGTCCCTTTTACACTGGACTTCAGATTCCCTTATTTGTGGTTGCCATTGCAATTTCTCGCTGAATTTTATGCTAAGAAATTTTATCTCTTCCGCATATCCGAGAGGTTCACCATTCATGCTTTAGTTGTAATTAACTTTCATATTGGTCTATATGGTCTTCTAATGGCCCAATTATTTTTACTAAAAATAAAAACACAAATACACAGGTAGTTTACTTTACTCACTAATATTTCGTACCATCTCGTAAGTTGTATAGTGTTTTAAAAAAGGGTTATTTTACAATAAAAAAGGTTAATTTGAAAGTTTAAAAAAATTAATTTGATAGTTGTTTCAAAATATAAAATTGTTAATTTGGTGCAAAAAGTATTAATTTGAAATAAAAAAGGTTAATTTGAAATAAAAAATTGTTTATGGTCTTCTTAAAGCTCAATTATATGCTACAAAAAATTCTCAAATATGGAAACAAAATGTTTACCTCCCTATATTTCATATTACCTGCTAACGGGTTTTTATCGCTTTAAATAAATGTTATTTAGAAATTAAAAAGGAGTAATTTAAAGTTAAGATATGGTAAATTGAATTTAAAAAGAGTTAATTTGTAATTTTATTATTCAGAAATCGTGAGATCCTGGTGTGATGTACGTTTCAGAAAAACATTTTCCTTATTGTGCCAAAGTTCGGTCTTTATTGAGATCATCTTCAGGGCCTGGGATTTACAAACATTTTTTAAATTTAACAAAAACATGTAGGATGTGGGAAAAAGGTGAATTTATTAGCGTACGCAGAAAGCAAACACTTTGAATGAGTAGAAATACTTTGATTGAATATAAAAAAATATTTTTTTGCATTGTATAAATTCACTTTTTTCCACATCCTACATGTTTTTGTTAAATTTAAAAAATGTTTGTAAATCTCAGGCTCTGGAGATGATCTCAACAAAGACCGAAACGTTGGCAGGATAAAGAAAATGTTTTTCTGAAACCTACATCACACCAGACCGCATCTCACGATTTCTGAATAATCATCGACTAACGGTCACAAATCACCACACATTAATTTGTAATATTAAAAAGTTAATTGAAGGTAAAAAGAATTAATTTATTCTAATTAAATATTAAAACTACATTACAGTGAAAAAGAGTGATAACTTTTTGCCAAACTCTAGAACTGCAGGAAAATTATCTAAAAATAGTGCAAGTAAAATTGTACACAGAATTCAACCTTGTCGCACACCAGTAATGAAAGCTCTAATTAACTATCAATTAATTAAATTTTTTAGTTGAGATAAAAAAGCCAGTGTCACGAGCGGGATTCGAACCCACGATATTCGGCTTGATACGCCGCTGCTCTACCACTTGAGCTATCGTGACCTCGATCCACTCGGCCATTAACTTCCCATCTCAACCCCACCTTTTGAATTTTCCTTCCTTTTTGCCATTTTTCGTTTTTTCGTCAAGCGGACCACGAAAACTAGTGAATGGCTCTAATTAACATAATCCAATTTTAATTATTAAAATTTATGTAACATTAAATAGAATTAGACTATAACACTCCAGAAGTTATTTAAATGTACTAAGAAGGAGCCTCACCGTGGCTTGAAATATTTATACTTACGATAAAATGAATAAATAAAGATAATGAGAGGAGCGGCCTACAAAGACACCAAGCCAAAGCTTTAATTTTTCCTTCATTTAAAGTTTTTGCCGAACATTCCATTTTCTACATAACAAAATTACATCGGTTTGAAGAAAAAGAACCAGATTAAGTGGCCCTATTAAACTCCTTTTCTCGGTTTTTATTTGTTTTCGGTCACTTTTACTTAGTAATTAACGAAACTCCCCCCCCCCGCGTAACATAAAGATCAATGTAGTCCCATGCCAAGTTAATCCTCTCCAATCAATTTCTTTTTATCTGCTTCAATATTTATGTACTTAAGTGAAAATCAACCTCGCCTCGAACACTTCGCTTCTATCGTTATAATTTAATGGGTTTGTTGTTTTTGGTTTCACGTTCAAAACTTCTCCAATGTAAACCTACTCTTTGTGATTTGATAACAGAATCAGCGTAAACAAGGAATTTTCATTTTTTTAATGTCTCTCAGGTTTCTTCTTATGGCATAGTGTTTTTTTTGTCATACTGTAGTTTTACTTTTTTCTTTCAAAAAATCGTATTAGTTTGGTTTCTGAAAACAAACATAAACTTTAGCTAATTCGTCGAAGAAATACCTATGGGTAATACCAACTCCAAGATCTTGCAACCTTTCCCCAATGATGTAATGTGAAAATTATAAAATATTCTTTTATTCATTTTAGAAAATTTTTAAAAACAAGAACGATTCTTATGATAAATCACGATATTTTTAATAATATAAAATAATTGTTTTATCGATCAGTTAATTTATATTTTAAAAATCACGATTTAATAAAAGAATCATATGTATTTACATACATTTAATTTTATAATGCTTTATCCCAAATTACCAGGTAAATCGTTTATTTTTATAGTTCATTTTATATAATTTTAATTGTAAGTAATTTCCATGTTAATTAATCCATATAATATGTATTTAGTAGTCATAATTTCTCAATTAATTATTTAAATTGATTATACTTTTTGTATAAGGCCTTGGTTGAGATGAAAAACTAGTCTCACGAAAGGGATTCGAACCCACGACGTTAGGCTCAATACGCCGCTTATGTTGATATGAGGAGATGGTGTCGTGTGTATACATGTGTGTACATATTATATGGATTAATAAACATGGAAATTAGTTACAATTAAAATTACACCTTACTATTACCTTAGATAAATAGTACAATTAATCTAAATTTCATTTTTTATTCCAGAAAAAAGTATAAAAAACTTGTATTCTAAGAATACAATTTTTTTATATTTAAAAAAAATCGCAAATGCACAGGAATTTTATTGTAAATGCTAATATTTCATCTCATAAGTTTTTTAATACTTTAAAAACGGGTTAATTTGAAATTAAATAAGCCTAATTTGAAGTTTAAAAAGGTTACTTGAAATATAAAACGTTTAAATAGAAATTAAAAAGGTAATTTCATGCAAAATAGCGTAATTTGAAATTAATTTTCATATGTATCCTAAAAGTCCAAGTATTCTCTATAAAAAATCGCAATTATAAAAAAATTTGACTTTACCTGCCCATATTTTATCCAAACTCCTAAATTGTTTTAATACTTTAAATACGAGGCTATTTCGAAATTAAGAAGGAGTAGTTTGAAGTTAAAAAGAGTTCACTTGAAAGTGAAAAAAGTTGATGAAATTGAGTTAAGTTATAATGAAGTTGATGAAAAAATTTGATGTTCAAAAACTTTATTTCGAAATTACAAAAGGTTAATTAATGCAGAAAAGTGTTAATTTCAAATAAAACTTTTCGTATGATCTGCGAAAAGCCCAATTATCGCCTATAAAAAAATTATCAATAATACAAAAAATTGGCTTTATTTTCATCCCATCTCTTGAGTAAAAGGTTATTGTTAAATGACGTATGTTGTACTGCTTTCAGTCAAATGTTATTTTGAAATTAAAAATAAGTAATTTGCAGCTAAAAGGGTTAGTTTGAAATTTAAAGAGGGCAATTTGAAATTAAAATGGATTAAGTTAATGCAAAAAAGAGTTGATTTGAAATTTAAAAATTTTACTTTACTTGCTTATATTCCATCCCATCTCCTAAGTTGTTTTATTGCTTTAAATAAAAGGTTATTTTGAAATTACAAAATAGTCATTTGCAGTTAAAATGCGTTAATATGAGGTTAATGAGGCTAAATTAGAATAGTTATTCAGATATCGTGAGATGCGGTCGGGAGTGATGTAGGTTTCAGAAAAACATTTTCTTTATCGTGCCAACGTTTCGATCTTTTATTGAGATCATCTTCAGGGCCTGGGATTTACAAACAATGTTTACATTTAACAAATACATTTAGGATGTGGATAAGTGAATTTATACAATGCAAAATATATTTTATATTCAAACAAAGTATTTCTACACATTACCCTTCCTCACTAAATACGTAGATGATATATTGACAGCAGTTCCCACAGATCAAATTCGAACTACATTAGACACATTCAATAGCTTTCACCCACGCCTACAATTTACACATGAAATCGAAAACAACAAAACAATACCACTTTTAGATACACTTGTAATAAAACAACCAGATGGCACATTAATCACAGATTGGTACCAAAAACCAAGAAACACAGATCGCTACCTCAACTTTAAATCTCACCATCCTCTTCATACAATAGTAAACACGGCCAAAGGGTTACTTCACAGAATGATTACTTAAGCCATGAATCCTTCCACCACAAAAACATAAAGATATACAAACAGATCCTCCATAACAATCTCTACCCTAAACACATAATTAACAGAATAATCAACAACTACAACTCAACACTAACACCATCCACTATTACTAATAATACTACATTAAGTCTATCGAATACAAACAAACCAGCATACATTTCCATACCATTTATTCAAGGCCTATCACATAAATTAAACACTTTTCTCTCGTCCGATAACTTCAAAATAGCTTTCAAAAAATTATAAAACAATTCAAACGCTTTTTTCTAAAATTAAAGATCCACACCAATAACAAATACATCTGACGTAATCAACAAAATAAATGGTTTAAACTGTCCGGCAACTTACATCGGTCTTACATCTCAATATCTGGACAAGAGAGTAAAGCAACATATCTTGTGATTGCAAAAAACCTAAAAATCTTGAACACAAACACAATTTCGACTTAAAAAATCCAAAAGTATTACACACAGAACAAAACAAACATAAACGTAATTTCTTAGAATTGGTTTATATCAACACAGATAAACACAGCATCAATTACAGAACAGATACATGTAAACTCAGTCGCAGCTACGCCGATATCATTAATCAAATTCAATATAGATAACATACATATATCATTACATTACATTCCACACATCAAATATTTTTCACATAGTCTAATTTCCAACAATTTAGCTCTCCTTTTCCTATTTTATCCCTTTCTATATAATCCTGAAAGGATAATCTAGCCGAACCATTACCAACACATTTTTTTCCCCTTCATCGGCTATTTTCACCCCATTATAACTTCAGTCTATAACTGAGTCAGGCGTTCGACCAACACTTCCGCAACAGTCATAAGTCTTGTGGGTTTACATACTCAGGGCGCCTTAATCACTAATATCTTCATACAGACGAAAATAATAAAGTCCGAAGAATAACATTTACTTTTTTACTTCTTGTATATCAATACATATGTGGAATGTGACGATTGGATTCTTTGAGAAAGTTTAACCAGAAGTAGCAAAAAAATAGAACAGAAATTATATATTTGCTTTCTGTCTTTTCTATACCTACTTCCTTCCCCACCCCTTCAAAACCAAACATATAAATATGAAACAGCAAAATCTCACTGGCACTCTCAACACGCAAGGATGGCACAATTACACAGAAGACAAACACTTTGAGTGAGTAGAAATACTTTGTTTGAATATAAAATATATTTTGCATTGTATAAATTCACTTATCCACATCCTAAATGTATTTGTTAAATGTAAACATTGTTTGTAAATCCCAGGCCCTGAAGATGATCTCAATAAAAGATCGAAACGTTGGCACGATAAAGAAAATGTTTTTCTGAAACCTACATCACTCCCGACCGCATCTCACGATATCTGAATAACTATAGATTAACGGTCACTAATCTCTACACATTTCTAAATTAGAATGTAAAAAAGGTTAATCTGTAATTTTAAAAAGTTTAATGTGAAGTTAAAAAGTTTTCATTTCACAAGAAAGAGCTATATTGCACGGTTGCTGTTCTTCATATCAAACTCGACAAATGCAGGAAAATCATCTCATGCCAACGCAAATAGCATTGGGCTCAGAATGAAACCCTGTCGCACACCACTTATCAAAACTCTAATTAATATAATATAAGTTTATTTAGAAATGTATAATATTTTAGAATTATTTCAGATATAAACGTTTTTAAGATTCCTTCTTCGTTTACGGAACTGTAAGATAAATTTTCAGTTCAACGTATTGTAAATGTCCCGCACAAACAATAAGCGAAATTTTGCTAATAATACTAATCAAACGACAATTTTTTGTTTTGATTGTGTTACTTTGTGTGTGCGCGTGCGTGCGTGCGTGTGTGGACGAGCTTAAATGATGGATAGTGGTGACGTGGGGTGGTTGAGTGAAGGGAGGTTTACCCTCTTAATATCGATCCTCCGGTTCTTCAGCGTAAGTGTGCACCTGGAGGTAGGGCAAATCGTAAATATTATTTTATAGAACACTTCCCACCCACTGGGACAAACAGATATACATAAAACGATTTGTAGTTCAAACAAAACGTGACACAATTCCGACACAAATTTCCGAAACAGAACTGGTACATATTTATCATGGAGATAATTAAAAACTACTTAATTTTTAACATTTTAAAATATGATCTTAGAAACATTTTTTGTTCCTGAAAAAAGGTATCGTATATTTAGCTTAGGAAAATTTTGTAAAGATTGTTTTGCGTGTTTTTCGCACATTGTTGTCCGAAGCAATTCTGCTGAGGAATCTCAAATGTCAGCTGTTTTTAAAAAGTTCTTCCTTTCTTGCAAATTCATGTCAATTAATTATCAATAACTCAATTGGCACAGTTCCTCTTTCTCTATTTACTTCAATTGCAATGCACTAAATTCAACGAAGATAAATATTACAATTTCGAAAGTAGATTTATCTTCGACCTAACATTCAAATCTGTCCCAAACTGAAAAGCAAAGTTTATTTAAACTTGTTAAAACTTCTGAAGAGAAACAACGCATCTTCATGTATGACTTACTTTTTGGCTCACGTTTCAGTGCACTGTTTATTTCAAGAATACATTTGTATTCTTATTATTCATTGAATTCTACATGCTTTGACTTGATTATTATCTCATTTATTCTAATATAAATACTTTAAGGTATTCATTTAATTTCAAAATATTCTCTGGTTTTGCTCAACTCTGTTACATGGCCATATTTATGAAAATGAAATTTATGACCGCCCCCACCGCCCTACCGAAGAGCGCTCGACGTACATTGATTGATATAACGATTATTTGTTGAAGTCGTGAGGAGCGGTCAAGAACGAGGTAATTTAGAAAAACACCTTTTTATTTTCTTGCCGCCGTTTCGACCTTTATTCAGGTCATGTTCAGGGCATAAAGCGTGATGCTATTCTTGTGGTGTCATATTGGTTTTGCGTGAAAGTGTTCTCAACACAATGGATTATTTAATTTACGTAATTAATCATGAATATAGAGTACACTGTGAGTATGATGTCTGAAGAGTGAAAGTAGTTTATTAGCGTGAATGTGGGTTAAAACCTGCCAGGAAGAAAGGAGTAGGAATGTGATGGTTGGGTATTGTAAGTCATATATTAGCGTGACTGAGGGTTAAAACCTGCCTGGAGGATATTGATTACACTGGGGTGATAGCGTGATATTTGGGGAGTGAAAGTAATTTATTTGAGTGAATGGAGGATTTCCAACCAGCCCCGACAAAGTTCGAATACCTTGGGATTAGAATGTGATGTCTCGACAGAAGAGAGGAATATCTAGCGGTTTCAATATATATATATATATATACATGCACATTACCACAAACGTAGGGTTCTGGTCACATTCACTCACACATTGTTATTATATGTTTTGTATCTATATATTGTTGTAATTAACAACATGAGGTACAAACGAGAGGCTAGAACTTTTAGATATCGACGTAGTATACAGATGATTTTAGAAAGGCAAACCGGATCAATACGCTCAAAAAGCTGCAGTTTAAACCGAAATTCGCATAAAAGACCGGAAATGACGGAAAACACTATATAAAAAAAATGCTATATATGCGGCAAATTTCTTTTTTCAAAATCTCACTGTCGTATTTTATTTTCTGAGGGGTAATCGCATTTTTTATTATCGAAACCAGGCCTTTCAGATTCAATCCTGTCAATCGTTTTTATCTAAGCCACAAAACATCATCTTCCGGAAATAGAAAAGTTAAATGGTGGAGTGAGTGTGTTGTTCAATCTTTTTAAAAACATACACCCTAGTCACAGTCCATATTAAACAACCTAATTGAAACAGAGATATATACAGAACCCACAATTATAGAAATTATAAATGATGGAGTGAGTGTGGTGTTCAATACTTTTTAAAAGGATAGTTCCTACTCACAGTAAGTTGTTTTGCAACGATCCGCATTTCGAGCCTTTTAGCTCATCATCAGGTTTAAGGACTTCCACAACCACGTCTCTCGACATGAATTGCCAAAGTGAACCGCTGATACCTCCGCCAACGCGACGTTCCAATTATCAGCTGATTTTTTTAATGACGCTCAATTTGAACGTGCGAAGCGCGGANTGAGTAGGAACTATCCTTTTAAAAACCCACAATTATAGAACTATGGTGGATTCTTCTCACCCATGGACTGAAAAAGGTGGTGTTTTCATTTGGCTCATAGACCGTGTTTGAGCTCGTGCATTTTTCTTAATATTTTAAGGTACTAAACTTTCAAGAAAATGTTTCCTTTATAATTTTTCCTTTCATTCCCCTTTTCCCATTTCAATTTATTTTAAACCTTTTTTATGTACCAGTTGTTGACCGAAATAATCCGCCTTCGAACAACAGTAGCACTCCGCTAAGCGGTAAGATCATACGGTTCCCAGGCCGTGACCACTTCGACTCCATTTTGTTTTTTCGGCTTCACCCTTTTTCATCATTTTTTCCTTCGTTTGTCTTCGGAAAAAGGGAAGAACTTTGTCGATACTCGGGGAAATCGTCGTCCTGAGTAATTGGTATCGCCTGTTCTCGAATCAGCCAAAATAGTGAGAACCACTGGCAGAAAATCTCGCTGCTCGACCAACGGAAGCAAACTTCGTTCGATCTTCGCTTACAGGACACCTGGAATTTCACCGCAGGGACTTCGAATCTCCTTCGTCCATCGATCCATCAACGTGAACCCACCATTCATCGACATCATACTTCAAAATCTTTTTTCGTTATAATTTTGCATGCAAGCTTGCTTAATCATTTTTTTCCTTTCACCTCAAATGTGCGCAGGGGATAATTTAAGGAACAATTATTAATTTCATATTATTCACCCTCTTATTTTAGATTATTTTGTTTAGTTTTGTTACAAAATTTTAATAGTTAACACTTATTTTTGTTAATTTCTGTTCATATTCGATAAAATGGACTAAATTCAAATTTGATCTAAGATTATCCGGATCCGGTATTTTTTCGTGGTCAACTTTTGTTAATCAATCGATTACAATATTTTAATTTACAATTTAGATTTTAATTTATTATAATTTACTTATTTTCTTTCGTTATACCCAATTTGTTATTTTCATTTGAGTGTTTTATTCGGCAGAAGATATTGCATGTTAGTTTTATTTTATTTACTTTGTACTCTCACGTCAAACGATAACATTAAATTGCTTCAGATAATTTCCAAAAGGATTAATAAATTGTTTGTCATTTTCAATATTAATTTCATTAAAACCGATTCATTAATTCATTTTAATTTTCATTTTAATTCATTATATATATTTTCTCCGCTACCTCCTAGATCATCCTCATCCTCTCAATCGATTACAGAAGTGGGTACCCCTCCCCCCAACAGACCGTATGGTAAAACTCCCAATAACACCCGCTAACTATAAAAAAGAATTAGAAACTATTAAAACCTTAGAAAAAAACAATGGATATCAAGAAATATTTATTGATAGGTTGCTAGTTAAAAGAATTAAAAAATTAACTTTAAAAGAAGCAACAATAGGACTCAGCAACCCCACCATAAACGAATCATTAGGTTTCCGTTGTTTGCCATACATTGGTGAATTATCGGAAAATGTTAGTAAAATTTTTAAACAAGAATGTTATAGAATAGATTCTAGAAGTACGGGTTCACTTAAAAACATCCTCTCAAAACCTAAAGACAAGGTAGACAACTTGGCAAAAAGCGAGGTTACCAACTTAATTGTAATGATTGCGACATTAAAAATAAAGGACAAAGCGGTAGAGAAATAAAAACGAGAGTTCAGGAACGCTTGGTTAAATCAAACAAATTTTCGGACCATCTAAAGGAAACAAAACACAATTTCAATTTGAATTTAAATACAATAGTGTTCCATAGTTTCAACAAAGGGAGGGAACAAGATTGGTTTGAGAAATTGGTGGATTTTGATTTACCTCCTATTTTAAGATGTACATAAATAATATTAGACGTACAAAATAATCTAATTAATTAATTTTGTATTAATCTTTAGTAATATATTATTAAGGTATCATTTTAATTTTTATCTTTTATTAATTACAAAAAAAAGGAGAGAGGAGCTCTTTCAACCTCATGATGTAGGCTCGAAATCCGGATCGTTGAAAGCAACTTGCTGTACTGCTTTCTTTTCGAAATTGTTTTTAATTCCATTAATCCACTATTAGCATGGTATTCATTGTAATCTATCTCTTCGACATAAAACAACAGACAGGGCTATCCATAATAACATCGGCTCTCCCGACTCATTCAACCGACAAAATACAAAAGGGTTATTGGGTTAATTAAAAAGAAAATACCTTTCGAAATATGAGCAGCCCGGCGGATAATTTTTTAAAGGAAAAAAAGAAAAACTAAAAAAATACAATTTTGTACAAATAAAATTGAAATGCAACAAATAGAAAGGAAAACGATGTTGAATTTCAGTAGTAGTATTAGTTATGGACCGACAAACATTTGGTGATAATGGCCGGCTCGATGTGGTGCGCATAAAACGCCTGTTGCTTGTTGTTGTTTTCTGAGTGACTTATACTGACAGGCATAAACTTCCACCCAATTGATTTTTATTCATTTTCTCAATAAAAGAAAATTCTGCCCTTAATTTATCTCATTGTTTTTACAAATAAATATTTTTTTATTCTGCTTTTATGTTTTAAATTGGGAATATCGATTAGAGGTAAACACAAATACGCGATATTGGAATGTTAATTAAAAATCTCAACCAAAATTAAAACAAATTTTATCTGTCCATCTTTTTTTCTATTTCATTTTCCTTGGCAATTTACATTTTTAAACTTTTTTAGACAAAAACTCAATTATTAAACGTTAAAACACTTAGATTAATATCTTATATCTATCTTTATATCTATATATTAGATATAAAGATATATACAAATCAAGTTATAACGCAAGCGGTTGGAATTTTTTCCCTGTCAGTGTATTTTTCCTCCTGTTTTCTTAATTTGCAAACTCCTTGTTATTTGTTAAATTACTAATACAAGAACAAGAATTCACCCGTTACCTTCACCCTCCAGACAGTACAATCTCACCCTAGAGTAATCAATATTCCTCGGGGCAGGTTTAAACCCCCATTCACGCGAATAAATTAATTTCACAGTCCTGACATCACACTCTCACCACTGTGTACTCGATATTCTTCGTGAAAGGTCTCAATCCTCGTTTCACCCTAATAAATTCCTTTAACTATCCAGACATCACACTCCCACCCCAGTGTAATCACTAATCATGTTTAATTATCCAGGCAGGTTTTAACCCTCATTCACGCTAATAAATTATTTCCCTCTCCACACATTCTCTTTCCAAAGAGTAATCAGTTTCCTCGGGGCAGGTATAAACTCTCTATTCACGCTTATAAATTCACATCATTCTTAGATATCACATTGTGAATATTCCTCTAGTCAAGTTTTAAACACCATTCACGCTAAGAAATTATTTTCGCTCTCCACACATCCCACTCTCACCCCAGTGCAAATATTCATGGTTAATTATACCAGTTAAATAATCTATTCGGATCCTCCTTTCTGTACATTCATTCCAATAAATCAACGTAGACATAACACAGACCCAACACAAACATACATAAACACTATAGACTTTTCAATTTCAAGTTGTCATTTTTAATATCAAAAATATCCTTTTTAATTTTTAAATTACAGTTTTCATTTCAAATTAATATTTTTTCCCTTACATTTAACCCTTAATAACTTCAAATTAACCATTCTTCATTAAAATTTAAGCCATTTCTACTTTATGTTCTCATTTTTAATATCAAATTAACCCTTTCAAACTTTCAATTTCAAATTACCTGTTTTATTTCAATTATTTTTGCCGTATTTGACCCTAATAACTACTAATTAAATAGTTTTAATATACATTTAAACCTTTCTAACTTTAAATTAATATTTTTTTATTTAAACTTGAGCCTTTTCAATATTTCGTTCTCATTTTTAATAGCAATTTGACCCTTTCAAACCTTTCAATTTCCAATTACGTTTTATTTTAAATTAATTTTTCCCGTAACTTAACCCTGATAACTTCAATTTAACTATTTTTAATTATAATTTAAGCCGTTTTAATTTCAAGTTATCATTTTTAATATCAAATTAACCTTTTTTATTTCAAATTACCTTTTTTATTTCAAATTAATATTTTTTCCGTCAACTTAACCCTTAACATCTTCAAATTAATGTTTTTTAATATAATTTAATCCTTTTCAGCTTCATGTTCTCATTTTTAATAACAAATTATCTTTTTTAATTTCAAATTACCTTTTTATTTTAAATTAATATTTGCTACGTCAACGTACCCCTTTAATAACTTCAAATTAACCATTTTTAATTTAAATTTAATCCTTTTCAACTTCAATTTCTCTTTTTTAATATCCAATTAATCCATTTAAACCTTTCAAATTCAAATTACCTTTTTTATTACAAATTAATTTTTTCCGTAACTTAACCCTTATAACTTCAAATTAACCATTTTTAATTGAAATTTAAGACTTTTAACTTCAAATAAGGATTTTTTTAATATAAATTTAAGTTTTTTCCACTTCATGTCCTCATTTTTAATATCAAATTAACTCTTTCAAACGTTTTAGTTTCAAATTATATTTTTTATTTCAATTTTTTTTCCAAAATTTTAATCTTAATAATTTCCAATTATCCATTTTTAATTTAAATTTAATCTTTTCAAACTTCAAGTTCTCATTTTTAATATAAAATTAACGCTTCTTAATTTCAAATTACTTTATTTCATTTAAAATTAATATTTCTTCCATCAACTTAACCCTCAATAACGACAGAATTTTATTACTAATTCAAAACGTAGTTGTATTTAATTATCAAATGGTAGAGACTTATTTTTAACGCAAGGCCTGTTCCAAGATTGGTAATATGAGTGTTTTTGGAGGGTGTCATTCCTTGGCTTTATACAGAGAGCGTATGTATAGTAACGCAACCCGATTTGAGAATTAGGTATATTCGAGTACATTCTCGGATTTTTGCGTCCCGTATTTCGATTTCGGGAAGGTAGTGGGCTATTTCTTTGTATAAATTTTAGTGCAAGTAATTTTATTACTCTATTTCTGTCAAATTAAACCTTTTTATATTCAAACTAACTAAATTCACTAGTTTCGTGGTCCGCTTGACCAATTAATATCTTACAATTAATTAAGGTTTTTAGTTGAGATAAAAAAGTCAATGGCACGAGTGGGATTCGAACCCNGATTATAAACCGATAACTAATTAATTTATTTTAAATTAAATTAACCTTTTTTTAACATCAATGTTATTGTCCTCGTTCTGGAGGTGTCCTCTAAAGAGAGATTGCTTAGCTTTCATTTATGAGCTAGTGATCTTATATTATTTTATTTTTTATTTTTTTATCAACCTTTGCCCGGTCGGAGTATTGTTAATATTAAAACATCTGAACTTAAGCCAAAATGAAGAAATAAAAACCATATCAGAAATAAAATAAGAATACAAATCATATCCTTTCCGTGATTTAGAGTTTCCCTTCATTTGAGCTGTTATATAGATAGAAAATCTCCATGTATTATGTTAGATTTTTTGTACAATTGACCTGGCACCTTGGTTGGTTATAAATAAAATGTTAATAAATTTATAAAAATACGAAAATAAAATGAAAGGAGTCTGAGTGAGTTAAGTGTAAATTATTGAGCGTAGTTTGAATATTTAGTAGGTTGAGTTAAGGCTACATGCACCCTCTGTATTGAGTTTATTTGCCGCTACGTAGCGTAGAAAAATGATTCAAATTTATTTGACCTCTCATTTTTACACGAGTTCAATTTTTTTCACTCTGTAAACGGATTTACTATCCCTAGCATCATAGAATTCAAGCTAATTTTTCAATTGTTTTTTAAATATAAATAAAAGTTCTAATTTTTGACTAAATAAAAACATCACAGATTTTTTTTTTAATTTTTGTAAATCAGTAAGCCGGAATTCTACAATGTTAGGAGCAATAAATCTCCTTTTCAATTTTAAATTAACCCTTTATTTCAAGCAATAAAAAACAGAAGATGTTATAAATATAGTTTTTCCCTCAAGTTAACCATTGTAATTTTAAATTAACCTATTTTAACATCGAATTAAACATTAAAATCAGTTCTGTATTTTTTATTTTTTTGAAAATTTCGTATTAATTCTTTTTAAGTATTAAAGAAACCTTTTCTTTAAAGAGTTAAACAACTTAGGAGTATGAAATACATGCATGTACAGTTAAATTATTCTATAATTGTTAGTCCCTTGTTGTTGGGAGAAGGATAACCGTGTTCTCGGTCTTGGATGTACAGGTAAAATCTTGATTACCTGTAACGGGTACAGCATGTCACACTGGGCTAAATAATGAGTAACTGTTAGGCCCCAAATTACCCAGTGTGTACCTGAGGTGCCATCTCCTCAGTGGAGAGGGGTAGGGTAAAAAATAAATTAAATTAAATTGAAAGTAAAAGAGAAAAAATATATTTAAAAAAGAACGAAAAGTTTGGCGCCAATCGTCTTCTTAAGGAAAAGTAGGGCGACAAAAATAAACAGAATGGAGCAAGAGTTAATTAAGTAAAGCAAGGTTAATAATGAGATCAAAGGAAATAAGAAAAAATGAAATAGTTACGAAGAAAGGAGAGAGATATAAAAAAAATTGTACATGAGTCGGCGTTCAACCGCCCACACTTGTATCGTGATACGGTTACGGTGTCCACTAAGCTTATGCTGCACCGTCAGTAAGCCACCAAAACAATTAAACAGTAACAAAACAATTAAAAATGAGATTAAAAAAAAACAGTCCCTCACCTGTACTCACTCACAGCGGGAGTTAAATTAACCTAACTGATAAAGAAAATAAACATCATACTTCCTTTTACCATGAAGCCATGTATTAAAGAAACAAACAAATAAAAAATAACTACTAAAAAAAATAAAGTTTTTAATCGGTTCGTTGGACCTTTGTGCTCTGGTTAGACACGTTCACAGCCTCGATCTGGGGAATTTCTCTCCTCGTCGTTTCTCGGGAAAAGAAAGTTCTACCATGAAGCCATGTATTAAAAAAAAAACAAATAAAAAATAACTACTAAAAAATAAAGTTTTTAATCGGTTCGTTGGACCTTTGTGCTCTGGTTAGACACGTTCACAGCCTCGATCTGGGGAATTTCTCTCCTCGTCGTTTCTTGGGAAAAGAAAGTTCTCCTGGTCTCGATCAGGGGCGGATAGAAGCTTACGGGTTTTGCAAAGAAGTCGAAATCTGGCAAACAAAACGCTTTTCCCCCTTTTTATCCTCGCTCGTTCGACTTACTTTTTCGTGAACCGTCCTCTCATGTCCTCTCATCACTGAGTCTGCCGGGCTCTTGTCCGTCCTCCGATGTGCTGGTTCTCTACTTCTTCGCGGTTACAATTACAAAAAAAAATTCATGTGCGTTCCCTCCCGCACGCAAACACAGGCAAGGCAAACAATTTTAAATTAAAATCTATCATTATCAATTTTTTCACTTAAAAAATTGTAATAACGTGCTTTAAGAGCATTGAGGTAGGTTTGATATGTTGGTTTTTGTCGTTGTTATTTTCATTTCGTCGTCTCCTTTTGTAGTTAACACTGGGCAACGTTTTGGTGAGGTGAAATCCGGCATGGTGCACTGACTGTAGTTCGGGGTCTGGACGGTTCCTGGGAGTTTGTGAAAGCCTGACTGTTGATAAATAAACTCTGTCTGTTTTGGTTTACTTCATGTTGTTCAGTCTAAGTGATAACAAGGTTAGGAGGTTTTTAGCCTCTTTTTAACTTTCACTTAGCTCTTTTTAATTTCATTCTAATATTTTTTAGTTTCAATTTAACCTTTTCTTTCAAGCAATTAAAACACAAAGAGGATGGTAATAAAATATTGCTTTTTTTCAGTCAAATTAACCTTTTTAATTTCAAATTGACCATTTCAACTACAAATTAACTCTGTTAAATTTCAAACAAACCTCTTTAAATTTGAAATTAACCCTTTTTAATTTGAAATTAACCTATTTTAACTTCAAATTAACGTTTTTTTATTTTCAAATAAAAAATTTCAAATTTCAAATGAAACATTGTTACGTTCTTAAAACGTAACATAGTATAAGTGTATTGTTGTTGTTTGGCCAGGGATGCCTCCTGAATTGTAATGCCACCTAAATTAAAATTGGCGGTGGGTTAATCAAAATTAAGACGGCCTAGGATAGGCTTATGAGAGAGGAGAGGAGTGAAAAAAGAGAGAACAGTGTGCGTCGAGACGGATATCCCTACGGCTTGGCCGGAGCAAAGAAAATCATCAATTCTTTGATCAACGAGACCCACTCAACTCCAGAGAAGGTGCTCCACATTCCTAGAAGCGGGGATTTTCAATCGCCTGGAAAAGAAGCATATCTGGACACTGGTTCCCAGGAAAGTTTAGTTTTTAAGGAATGTTTATTTAGATTTTATGATAATTTAGGTCCACTTAGTGTGTAAGTTTGTTAAAATGTTACCCGTAGAGAATTAAGATTAGTCTATGTTTAATATTTTAGTTTCCGTTGTAATAAATGTGTTGTTTGTTTCGTTATGTAAATATTGTCTTCTTTTTTTATTAATTTTACTGTTATTGAATTTTCTTTGTTTTATTTTATTTTTCTTTCTTTACGGTTCGCTGTTTCCGTGTATATAAACAGCGTGGCGCCCATTTGTTTAAAAATTTAATATTAAGTTCATCATTGTTAATTCATTAAGTAACCCCGCTCGTCTCCACGGAGCGAAGCCGGCAAATTCTCGGCGTCAGAACATACGACAAAGCAGTTCATTCAAATTATGGTATATGTAAGACTGAGAGAAACGTGGAAACTATGAATTTAGATTTTAACCTGAAGAGAATCTTTCCCATAGTTGGTTGTGCGAACAGAGCTTCAAAGAGAGATGAAGTTCTTAACCGACCTGGGGAAACATTAAAGGGGAAACGTTAAGTAGTTAGGGTAGCTATTATGTCTCCTCGAGGGAAAACAAATGGTTGACAAGTAGAACTGGCTAAAGTTACAGTTTATACCGTTTCACCCGTACCAGTTCCAACCCGGAGCGGGTATTTCCACATTTGACCAGGATTGACATCCGTGACTGCGCGCTACGATTTACCCGTTTGGCCCGCAGAGATTACCGTTATTACGGCGTTTGTCTCCCCGGAGTAAAAGTTCTTCGGCGTGCCGAGCTTCTGGAGGGCAAATAATTGTTACAGTATTGATTGTTAGGTGGCTGGAGCCGGCGGCTCGGAATCACCAAAGGGACTACTAAAGCAGTTTCCAAATAGTCCCAGAGTGGAAGCCGAGCTAACCCCGTACGGATCTAAAGTACAAGTTAGCACAGAAAAGAAGATTTCTATCGTAAATTTTTTTCTACTGATAGTTGGTCTAATGTGGGAAAAAACCATGCTGGTGATGATTGAAAATTGCACTAATCTGAAGATTCAAGAAAAATCGCCTTCTTAATTGGATATTTCAAACAGTTAAAACATTTTAATTTCTCTTGCAGATATACTCAAATGTTGACAGCTAACACTGAAATACAGCAATTTAAAAATTCTATTCTGAAGGAAATTTCAATTTTTCCTTCTGCGTTTCTATTTTTTGACTTATTGCACCGGTTTTTGTATAGGTTTTCTTCAGACAAATTAACCCTTTTAAATTTCAAATAATTTATGTTTACAATGTGATTTTTAGACAATACGAAAAAGGAATAAAACGCCCAGAAACGTAGTGTAAAAAAAAATAAAAACGAGACGTCTAGTGTTCTTCTGGCTGAATAATCCCACATTACACGACCGTTAAAACTTAACCACTTTTAATTTCAAATTAACCTATTTCAACTTCAAATTGAACTTTTTAAACTTTAAATTAAGCTTTTGCAGTTTAATTAACCTTCTTTTGATTTCAAATTAAACTTTTTAAACTGGAAATTTACCTTTTTTAAGTTCAAATTAACTTTTTTAAATTCCGAATTAACGTATTTTATGATCAAATTAAACCTTTATATTCACTAATTTCGTGGTCCGCTTGACCAATTAATATATTACAATTAATTAAGGTTTTTAGTTCAGATAAAAAAGTCAGTGGCACGAGCGGGATTCGAACCCACGATCTTCGGCTTGATACGCCGCTGCTCTACCACTTGAGCTATCGTTACCTCCATCCACTAGGACAACAACTTCCCATCTCAACCGTACCTTTTGAATTTTCCCTCCTTTTTGCCATTTTTTCAAAATTCAAAAGGTGCATTTGAGATGCGATAGCTCAAGTGGTAGAGCAGAGGCGTATTAAGCCGAAGATCGTGGGTTCGAATCCCGCTCGTCCCATTGACTTTTTTATCTCAACTAAAAACCTTAATTAATTAAACCTTTATTCTCATATTAACCCTTTTTCAATTTCGAATTAATCGTTTTTTTTAAGATGTGCGATATTCGCCGAATGCCGCGGATATTTTAGCCGAATCCCTACTAATGTGGACGATCGGCTATTCGCCGCATAACAACATCCGGTGCTCGCCGTGCTCGGCTTTTTGTCGGTCTTCTTGTCCGCTTCAAAGGGCACGAATATTCCTGAAGTAAACGCACTCAAACCATCCACACATTCGGGAATCTACTATAATTGTACATACCTTTAACCAACTGTCAACTGTTATCAAAATCAACCGTAAGTGTATATTTCTATTTAATACTAATTATTTTTCATTAATAAACGATTGCTAACTAGTATAGATGTTTTAATTTATACAATAACAATTCAAGAGTTTTGGAGTTCCTCGATGTTTACGAAATAGAACCAATAATTTGGAAAGTTTCTCTTACAAATCATAAATAAAGCAATNAAAGATTTTCCTTGAGGTCGGTATGTGTTTTTACATAGTATTAAACAACTGTTTAAGAACAGTCAAATAAAAAAATCACTAAAAATGGATTATATCGTGAAGTTACGGATTTTTTTTTTTCGGAAGACAGATATTCAGTATTTCATTACGTTTTCGACGACATTCCAAATCAGATTACAATCAGCCCTTTTCAGGGCTAAACTTAAGCTGTTTTAATCAGCACTTCTCAGGGCTAAGCCCGACTAAAATTAAATTAACTGCCGACGACAACTCTCTATTTAGGGGATTGTCGTGCATTTGCGGACGGGAAGATTTTATGAGAAGCGTTAGGCTCCAAATCGTCGACCATGTTGTTTCTGAGCGGAAACAATAATGCAATTTCATTGTACGCTCAGATCTTTATGATAAGGTCATTAAATGCGAGTATGAATATTTCAAGATAAAAGTTAACAATAACCATGGTGGCCAGGTCGAATCGTCACCGCCACACGAGTTTAGAACATGCATTTAAACGTTTTTCGGAATAGTATTGTAACCCTTATCGGCGAAATTGGGCGGATTTTTTCATTAATTTATTCGGGGGTTGGATTTCATGATAACCACGACGTGATAGTTTTCAATACAATTTCGAATGATAACCATCAGGTCTAAGTGAATCGTCCAACAAAACCGTTTTTTCGGGTTTTTTAGTGCATTATAATTAGCCTCTAAAGAGATAACATGTGCAATGAGAATATATATACAAAATTAAAAACAAGAGTGGAGAAAATACCTATTGATAGTAATCCAATGATACTAAAATGTTGTCCGTTTAATTAATACTTGTGTCATTATCACATTCAATATCATCACCATCACTTCCTAAGAGATTTCTTGACCACCGACCTTTAGTGGGCGATGAGGGTTCAAGGGAATTCATCGGGATACGAGGTTTCTGATGTGCTTATTTACAGTGGTTAGCAGGGTGTTGAAAATCTGCCTTAACGGATTTCATCTTGGACGAAAGGAATATTTAAGTCTGTACGTGTAGTTAAGTTCGATTCATAAAATGTAGCATTTAGTATTTTTCGTACGATTAAGGATTGGGCAGTTTGAATTCGGTGGATGTTGGAATGTTTGGCTGAACCCCACACATCTCATCCGTAATTCCACATCGGCTTAACTATGATGTTGTAAAGCAGCCTTTTATCTTTGAGAGGTAAATGAGAACGTTTATCAAGAAGTCGTGTAAGAGCTCTGTCGTGTCACAACCTCCTGACGTTTCAATCGTGTGTGAGAATTCCACGTCAGCCGTTTGTCTATGTACAGTTCGAGGTATAGCACCTTGTCCTCAGTTGGGAGGGGAATATTATTCAAGTAGACTGAAGGGAGATCTTTTGACGGACAGTGAATGTGGGTGGTTTTGCCTGGGTTAAATTTTATTCTTTTCTTTTTACATCAAGACTCTAGCAGTTTGAAGTGTTGTTCCAAGTTTTCGAGTGGAAATCACATGATCGGAATTGCTAGAAAGAATTGCTGTATTGTCGGCAAATGTGAATGTGGTGGTTTAGGGATGTAATGGAAAGTCAGGTATGTGAATCCTTTTTAAAAAGATAGTTCCTACTCACAGTAAGTTGTTTTGCAATGATCCGGATTTCAAGCTTTTTTAACTCATCATCAGGTTGAAGGACTTCTACAACCACGTCTCTCGACATGAATTGCCAAAGTGAACCCGCTGATACCTCCACCAACGCTACGTTCCAATTAGCAGCTGATTTTTTTAATGGCGCTCAATTTGAACGTGCGAAANGTTAAAAAAGCTTGAAATCCGGATCATTGCAAAACAACTTACTGTGAGTAGGAGCTATCTTTTTAAAAAGGATGGAACACCACACTCACTCCATCATTTATCATTTCTTTGTCAGGTATGTGTGACCTGGTATAGTGTAGGGGCCAGAACTCTACCATCAGAAACACCAGCATGGATAGAGAAATTGCCTTCGATGACTTAGAAAAACCAGTCAGTGCGGTAAGTGTGAGATACTAGCTGGATGGAATTATGCCCTTGATCATGAACAGCAACCCGAATGCAAACCCGATCAACAGCTTTAACTAAACCAACGGGGATTATAAATTTGGATTTGGAAGAATTACTTTGAATAGGAAGTTTGCTTAAATTTTACCCAAAATGGGTAGTAGACTTGACTTATTGGCATATATGAAGTAGTACAATGCAAGGGAACAAATCTTTTGATCATGTAACAGCAATATATAACAGCAATAACAGCTGGTAGTCATGTAAGTCGTCGGTCAATTATAACCTAAAATAGGCCTTTGTTAGCTGGTACAAGAGGGATATTATTGTGATAGATGGGAGCAATAGTTATTCTCCGAAGGGTGAATTGAAAGTTTTTTATATATTTATTGTCATCTTCTTGAACCATTCCTTAAGGGATGGGACATAGGTTTTCAGGTTTCTGATTGAGCCGACAGGATTTTTACGAGAACAAATGAGGGCGGTATCATCCGTATAGTAGGTGATTAACGTTTCGGAAAGGAATGTCTTCGGGTGTTTTTGTTTTTTTTAAAGGGAACATTTGGATATACGAGTGCTTCAAATCTATAGAGAAGTAGGTTGTGCGAACCACAAAATTAAGTAGAGATGTAATAAATATGATTGCCTTTTTGGGGTGGTGTAGAAGAAGTTTAGAGGTAATAAGAACAAAACTTGGAGTTTGTTTTGTAACAAACAAATCAAAATAAATATACGAGAGACAATGGACTTTGGAACTCGTGGTAAAAAAGAGTCCGAGAAGGCTGAAAAGCAGAATAACTTAATGGCGGACATTCCATCTCGAGATCACGGACACACCACATCCAAAGTTGGTATTTCAACCTTTTTTTTAAGAATTCAATCTGGACCAGAAAACATCGGGAAGAAAGCATTCGCCAAGTGAGTTTCCATATCCTTGATTCCTTAATTTTTTTCCTTTGGGGTTGCGCAAAGATACATTTTAATTGACTTATTGGCTATAATAGTTTTAATTGTTGTTAATTATTTAATTAAGATTTTAAGTTAATTAAATATCAGTTCAAAGATAACAGTTTTTCTTTGTCTGTGAATTTTAAGTTTGGAAATTACAATAAAAAAAGGCGTAAATCTAATTTAAAAAAATCATTATTGTGAGTAAAATGTGTATAATATAAGCTGCCTTTTCTTTACAATTTTTCCCTTTTTCAAAATGATATTAATCTGCTTTCTCGTCGACTGACCCAACTGCTGTAGACTAGCCGAAGCGGGGTAGATATTTTGTCGTAAGATAGGAGGGTTTTAGCTGCCGCACAGAGCGATTTGTTATCTGTTGTTAGTGATTCAGTAAACCGTCTGAATAAGACAGAGTGGTAAGCTTTTAATTCCGTTGTCAATTGATGTGTTAGTTCTTTCAGTTTGCGTTTATCTGAAGGATAGCAAGTTCTATGCCATTCCTTACGTGCTTGCTTTTTGATAGTATGAGGTGACGAATATAAATAGGTACGTTAATGTGCTGAGAATTAGTGTTTTGCGCACATATGTAAATTTTTGAAGCACTGATCGATTCAGTTATTGACAATGTAAATATTCGTTTGCAGTGTCTATTTCGTGGTGTGTTTCAAGGAGAGTTTTGAGATTTATTTTCTGTTCCAAGAGTATTCCCAATTGTTGCCAGTCTATTGGACCGTATATTATGTAGCTCTACGGGTAGTTGGAATGGGATAGGTATCGATAGTTAGTTAATAGATCGGGACTTTCGTACGATATACAAACATGGCGGTGAAGTGAGGAGAGTTGGGATGAAATAAAAAGTCTAGGAGGCGTCGGAAGCCGCTACGGTTAAGGCGTTTACACGGCTCCCAACATTGTAAGGTAAAGGTCCTGGGTTCGAATCCAGCAGCCCTGCATTTGCACCCGACATACTTACAAAATGCCTTTTTTTCAGAAACACCGTTACCCCAAGGGTTAATATGATTTCTGCTGTTGCGATCCCGTAAAAAAGGTCGAGAAGATCTGAGCGTTTGTTAGGAGCTGTGGACCAGTATGTAGGATCAGGGAGAAATATGAAGTTAAACGTTGGGCACAGAGGACATTATGTAAGACAAGTCCTGGTGGGATAGCTACTCAGCCCACTGTGAATGCTTTGCATTACAATCACCACCGGACTGAACGCGGGCCAATGGACTGGGAAAAAGATAGAAAAAAAACGTTATACGTGGGAAACGTTATGATTCGGTGGGCAATACACAGCTTCTACAGTAAAATTGAAAAGTAAGGAGGATAATTTTTGTGGCAGTGTATTGTAATGAGGATAACCCAATTAAGGGTGTATTTGCGAAACGGGTGCGACAAGCTTCTCAAATATGGTTGTAAGTAAAGAGATTAGAGGGCTGATAAGAGGGTGGGATTCATTGACAATATGTGGACATCTTGGAAATGAGGTCTGAAAGAGTGCGAGAAAGAGGGTTGAAATAAGGAATTGAGTTTGGCTGTGGTTGTGACTGAGATGGTCCTTGGACGGCTTGGGCGCATAGCTAACCCTAGTCATCTCTGCAGTGGAGATTGGCTGGATGATTACCATTAAAAAGAGAGCACACAGCTAGAGTTTCTGGATTTGGTATAATTTTCGCTCCAATGATACCATGCGCAGTTGGCACATCGAGGTCAGGCAAGATGATCTGGTATGTCCGTAATTTTGACTGCTCTTACATTGATAAATTTACTTTCTTTTGAACGGCTCTTCTTCGATCGATGATTGATTTTTCACTTCATAATTTCTATCTGATTATATATGTATATTGCTCATTTGTTCCTATGAATCTAATGTTTTAAACTCTTCAATTAAATTATCGCATAAATTTTCTGTTATATTTCAAGTTTTTTATGATATTATTTACGATACCTAATAATCAATATGAGAATTCATCAGAATCAATAGGATACTTAAAAAAACTAGCATGGTCTCCGGCCCGCAAACCCCCATGGCCGTCCCACGGCAGCTAGCGCCAGATAGTTTTTGTTTTTGTTGGCAAGGGGATGAGTGAGTTATGAAAAAAAACCTGGAATCATTTGGAAAGAAGAATCCTTTAAGTTTAAATTTAATTTTATTTAATTTTAATTGTAATTGTAATTAATTTTTTAATGGACTTCTTGGAAAAACATGCGGTGAGGGTATGGGAAGTTTTGAACTATTCGATCCCAGTGAAGGAAGTAAAAAGACATTTCAAAAATGAAGTGTATGATAAATGGGAGAAACAGAAGACTGCTGTTTTATCATTTCCAGCTGACCAAAGGAGAACCCAGTACAATAAAAAGAATTAGGTTAAATCATAGTATATTCGTGGTGTATTTGAAACAGATTGGGCAACAAAGTAATAATGTATACAATAAGGAGTGAAGTGATGGACGTGTTCTTATTCGTCTTTTGAAGTTATCCCGTAAATCTGCGATAGGGTTCAAGTCTGGAGAACGGGCTGGGCAGGCTAACACCCTGATGTTATGCTGTTGAAGAACGTTATGTGAGCGACATGTGGAGGGGCATTATCGTGCATTAGAATAGGTTTGTCCCTGTTTTCATCGAGGATAGGCAACGCATGATTTCCAAAATTCTGGTCCTCCCAAGGGGCGAAAAGTCATCAGTCCATACTGATTTAATCTTATTCGGGCAGTGTGTTCAGAAATTTAGACAGCTCGAACTTCCTGGAGCTGATGAATCGCTTGAAAAACAGTAATGTGCCGGTTTCGCAAAATTCTCAAAGTCAAAAAATGGTATCCTATGGTTCTGTTATATTAGGGCGTCCAGAACTGGGCCTTCTATGGTAGGACCCAGTTTCTCGAAAACGTTTAACGGAGTTTCGCTGTGTTTCGTAGGGAAGTCCGATGGCAATAGCCGCATACCTGATGGAACGTCCATCATCAATAAGTGCCACACCACGCGCAACATCCTCAGCACTAAGTGGCATTTTTAAGTTTAAAATTGAAATTTAGAAAACTAAAAGATGAAAACTAAACAGGTTAAAGCTTCAGAATTCAAATGAGATTGAATAAATATTTTAAATCCATAAAAATTATAAATTGAAAAAACCTTTATTCTTGTCTTGGATTAAGAATTAAGCGTGTTTATGCCTAATTGATATTCCCAATTTAAAACATAGCATAAACAAATATTTATTGATAAAACCAATGCGACAAATTAATGGCAGAATTTTCCTTTATCAAGAAAATTTTTAAAAAAATCAGATGGGTGGAGTGTTTTGCCTGTCAGTGTCGGAATTTTGCTTTGCGTGCTTACATTTCATACCATCTCCTACGTATTTTTAAGCTTTACAAAAAGTCATAAATTCAGTTTAATTTGAAATTGAAAAGGATTTTGACATTAAAAACTGATTATACAATAATTACAGACTATAATAATTTTAAATCAACTATTAATGGTTAATTGTACGGAAAAATTAAGAGAGAGATATTTAGCAATCAGAATATTAATTCTTTCAGTGTTCACAATTGGTTTTTCTATTTATTAACTGGTCCGTTCTCAGGTATTTCAGGAATGGCTTACGTACGCGGTTCTAAGCCAGGGATACCAAGGCTTTGGTTAAGTGTTGTTTGCTTCAATAACAACGCCGCATATTTAACGATTTTCAGGAATGGAGGAATGGAGAGAGAGAGAGAGAGAGAGAGAGAGAGAGAGAGAGAGAGAGAGAGAGAGCGAGAGAGAGAGCCCCATTGTCCGCACCTCGCTTCTCAAGAGAAATAACTCAAGCGGATTCATGTTGAAAATTCTTTAAAAAATACTGTTGCACAAACGGACTCAGCGATATTCAACATTTTCACCTAAACTTCTAAAAGTGCAAATGGGTAGTTGTCTTATAATTTACAAAGTGAAATATCAAAAAATATTAATTTGTAACCATCCCTTTTTTTTATTTATCTGTTTTTCTCAAAAACATTTTTTTCTGTCGTAGATAAACAAAATCTAACAATAAATTATTTTTTCCAAATACAACCCTATGTTTCTTTGCTACACGTTCTTTGCTAATGCGTTAACTGCGGGACCTATTTCATATCACAGCTTTACCAGCTGAATATTTTTATGAGATGTTTGAAACGAGTGAGATCATGACTAGAAGCTGGCGTCATCTACCTGGTGAAACGATTTACTCATGGTGCCAAGGCGGTATCATTTATCTGGTGGAACAACTCATATGACGCCAGGATGACACATCTACCTGGTGAAGCACCTCTCATAACGCAAATTGGCATCATCAGCCTGGTTTACATCATATTCATTAAAGTCGATTAAGGATTTCCCGCGACCAATTTTTCACACAAACAACAACAAAATTTTATAAGCTAGAATAAGACAAGCAAGGTGCACAGATTTACTCTCAGACTGTCAGGCAAGTATAAAGGATCATAATCCAAACTTGTCCGGATGTGTTTAAATTGGCTCATGGGAATAGGAAAACACAGCATGATTACCATAAATGGGCTCCGAGTCATGAAGGCAGACCAAGTAAGCAAAAAAAGGGCAGCTATCTCACCCATAGGACCAGAACCACAACAAGGTGCACTGGTGTGTATGTTGGAATTGGAATGTTTTGGAAAAATAAAACTCAAGCATTGGACAAAAGCACCAATTATGCAGCTAATTAATTAATACATCTCTCAGAAAGAAAGGCGAATGAACTCTTCTCTATCTCAGCAGGCAGGATTTGAGGAAAATCATAGGCTTCTATACCACTGCCCTCTCAACTACCACCTAAAGAAGATGGACAAATCAGAAACAGAAATATGCCTACTCTGTTAAGAGGAACCAGAGACTTCGGCGCATAACGTTTGTGAATGTGAAGCATTGTCCCGGTTACGTTACAGCCCGTAAGACATTTCTCACACCAAAAGAGATATGCGAAGAGGCACCAAGAAAAGTGCGAATACTTACAGGAAAAAGTGCATTTTCAAAGATATGATATAATTTATATGAGTTCACCAATAGATCTATATGGATGAAAGGATTGAAATGACGCAGTGGAGGAAAGGATTTTTGAATTCCTTATCCAACCCCTCCAAAAGCCTAAAAAAGGTTGTATTCTCTCCTGCTGACGACACATCCATTCATCTAGTACTGACTTACATAGAAAATATGCAATTAAAATTAATTATCTTATTAAAATAAGAACACTGTTAGAAAATCTAATTCCGCGTTAGCCGAGTGGTGTTTCACGGTTCATAGACACCGTGGTCGTGGGTTCGATTCCCACCGTCACCCCTGGAATTTTTGACCCGTTCCCCAAAATATGCAAATCCGTCGTGGTGTCGCATTCTTACTTACTTAACTAACTTATTTAGAAAAATAATTATTAAAAGTTTAGTCAGGTGCTAAAGATACTTCAGAATATTTTTTGCAATTCAAAGGGGATTTCTCGTTTGTTGCTCTAACGAGATAAACTTCTAACCAGAGGTGGTAAAGTGACACAAATCTAATCCAATCCAGAGTCGGTCACACTTGCTTCGGAGTGAAATTCGTTTTAGAACATTCTTGTAGGAATTTAAGGCAACTTCTCACTGTACTTAACTCCACTTATTCGCTTTCGATTAACTAAGTTTCAATTTTTTATTTACCAACTAGATTTTTGTCTATAATCTGTAAATCGGTAAATCTGTATTTTGAGTTTGTTTCTTGACGTGTTACAATCGTTTGACCGCGTGTTGTATGACTGCCTCCTGAACAACCTAAAGCCCATTTTTCCAAACACTCTCTACCTAATCCTTCGTTCCTACCTAACTGAACGATTCTCCATAGTCCGCCAAGGACTCCGATTATTGTCCTCTGGGATAGGCAGCTTACTTCGACTTACTTTACCTCTTCTTCACCGTATCCCAACTTCACCTTCCACAATCCTTGTATCCTTTATCGACGACAAAGCTGTACTATCCCCTGATCACGATCCTACAATTCCCTCGGAGGAGCTCCAGGCATATGTCCATCAAATAGTCGAATGGAGGTAACTCCCCCATATATCAAGGCACCCATATATCATTCACCCTTTGAAGCAAAACCCCTCAAACAATATGCCTCAATAATACTCCCATCCCAAAAGTAATAGTAAAGTAAAAATATTTATGATAAATAATTATAAATGTGTGGTGATTAGTGACCATTAATCGATATTTATTTAGAAATCGTGAGATGCGGTCTGGTGTGATTTAGGTTTCAGAAAAACATTTTCTTTATCGTGCCAACGTTTCGATCTTTATTAAGATCATCTTCAGGGCGTGGGATTTACAAACATTGTTTACATATTACAATTACATTTTGGATGTGGAAAAGTGAAACCGACGCCTTATACAAAAATGTCTTTTCTATACCGACATCCTTCCCCACCCCTTCCAAATCCAACGTATATAAACACAAAATAGCAAAATCTCACTGGCACTCTCGACACGACACGCAAGAATGGCACAATTACGCAGAAAACAAACACTTTGAGTGAGTAGAAATACTTTGATTGAATATATAAAAAATATATTTTGCATTGTATAACTTCTCTTTTCCACATCCAAAATGTAATTGTAATATGTAAACAATGGTTGTAAATCCCAGGCCCTGAAGATGATCTCAATAAAGATCGAAACGTTGGCACGATAAAGAAAATGTTTTTCTGAAACCTACATCACACCAGACCGCATCTCACGATTTCTAAATAAATAATTATAAAATAAACAAAGATTTTTCAAAATTAATGAAGCTTTAAAAATAATTTACTAATTTTTCCGTACACGTCTGGGGCGATCTCGCCGTGTTTGCCAACTCAACTACCCTGAAACACCTTTACCAAGCTAAGTTCTTAGATCAACAAACACCGGTTTTTGCCTCGTCTAGGACTGGGGGAAGTGTGGCGTGTGCCGTGAAGGTGCGTCCACTTCATGGTTTCTCCTGCCGCACTGTAGTGTTTACGCGGCGGAATAGTATGCGATTTTGTACGCGCTTGTAGTGACTCGAGGCAATGGTCAATAGGTTGCCTCGGAGCATCTGACTCTTAGAAGAAGGGTCTACAGACACGGACAGTTACTTTTGGGCCAAACCCTGCGTATTTTTGCAGCACATAAAGATGGCTCGAAGTGTCCTACTTAATTGAAGAGTGAACCTCCTTGGCTCTATTTAGATAGAAAGCGTGTAATAATGCACAAGGGAATCGTGCTTCATCACAGCAGCGAGTATCTTGCGCCCCGTGTTCCGGTTTTTTGAGTAAACGGAGTTGTTTTATTGTATATAATACCGATAGTTTTGTACACCTAGCGTGTATTAAGAGTGAATATATTTATTAGCGTGAATGTTGTCACTTACATGATTGACTCCCCACCATAGTGACGTCGTGGTAGAAGATATAGGAAACAAAGGGATAAGATTCAGGTGTATGCGACACGGAAAGCAGGTCGGATCTCTTCTCCATAAATTGGAAATTACTACTTTTAAAAGGGAGCCGTAAGCTCAAAAGAAAGCATTATTATTTCTGTTGACTGGGTGTTTGGGAATTTATTGAAGGAATGGTGTCGGTAGGATAAAGGGATTATATGTATATATTGTAAATAGGTTTTAATAAACTCTTATAGCAAAAGAGTTTTTGTCTTCTCCTTTGTGGACCTTCCCTTTTTATTTTTCTTTCACTTTTTCTGAGGAGGAACGCTTCTTACTCAGCACTCTGCCTTATTATTAACCCCTATATGTCGGAAGTGCTCCTCACAACGTTTAGTGTGAGAGATGGCGGAATATCGAATACCTAATTCGCTTCTAATTAGGTTAATTATATAATTTGTGTAGAGGGTGATGTAGTAATATTGAGTATTCCAACTAATTGAGTGAGTGGTACATAAATAGGAAAGTATGGATTTAAGAAGGAGTGAGAGTATGAATGGATTTAAGAACAGATTGCGTTGGGGCCAGAATTGCCGTAGCTGTTGGTTGCCCCTGGAGCTCACCTTGGCGGCTGGACCGATAATACTAAGGTCGAAACCTGGACTGCCAACACTCTAGGTGGGTGATTCTCGAGGCTGCCGTTAATTTATTATAAATTACAAAATCTTGAATTCTGTACATGAGTAAATATATGTACATACATGTGCAGATTTGAGCTTATATATTTCCTAACCAATCATTTTTGCGACTTTTACTTCCGGCGTTTTAAAATCAATACAACAAGGTAAAAATGCTTCAAATTTATTAAAGTTTAAAAGGCGGTAGATCAGTTGCTTAAAAGTCCGGTCCGGTAACGGAGTGACAAGTTGTAACATTAACTAAATTAAATCCATTATATTTAGTGGTCCGATTGACTTACTTCTTTCAATTAATTATTCTTTGTATGTAAAATCTTGGTTGAAATGAAAAAGTTTAGTGTCACGAGCGGGATTCGAACCCACGACCTTCGGCTAGATACGCCGTTGCTCTAACCACTTGAGCTATCGTGACTTCGATCCACTCAGACACCAACTCACCATGTCAACCTACAACCTTTCGAAATTTCCCTCTTTTTGCCATTTTTCAAATGTCGTTTAATTAGGATTCTATTCTCGGGGACATATAAAGTGGGATTGTGTGTAAGGGATGTTTGGGGTCTTCGTTGAAATGAACATACAAAGAACATGTTGCATACAAAGAATAATTAATTCAATTAACAATATTATTAGGCGAGATCTCGTTTCTTTTTCTATTATTAAGGTATTTCTTTTATTATTTTTAAGTAAGGGCATTTTTATTTTGTTTATGTAAGAAGTTTTTATTTGCATTATGTGTTAATTTTGGTTGCATAATTTTATTCAAGCGATAAGTTGTATAATTTTATTCAATTAACATAATATTTTGAGTTAATTGGTATTTATTATTTTCGTATGTTCTCTGCATCGGTTGACGCCCAAAAATCTTCTATAACGCATTGCAAGTAATTTTAAATATAAATTGTTATCAATCCGCATTATTAAGTGTTATTATCGAAAAAATGAATATATCCCGTCTGAGGAGAAAGACTCGTGTTAAGTGACCACCGTCAGTTTGAATTCGTTCAGATGAAATAATTAGGACCTTTGATAATTATCTTACGAGATAAGAGAGGTTGAGAGTCGGTTTGAGAGATTAAAGGCTGAAGAGGTCATTAAGAGAAGACAATATCCGCATAAAAGTAATCACGCCCCTCTCGTCCCAAACCAGTAAAGCAATTACGAGAAAGACAATTAAAAACTCTTTCTCTTCCCATCTTTTTTAATTAAATTTAACAAAAACTTGATTTTTTACAAGAGGTGTGTTCTGAAAATTTAAATTTTGGGATATCTACCAGGGAAAGTTTTAGCGAACTACTTTTTATTTTAGTACGTCCTATTTTACAAAATGTAGATACATAAGAAAAAATATTTTTTAATGAAAAAAAAGTTTGTAAAAGTAAAATATTTTGTTATTGAAAAAATCAGGGTTTGTAAAGTAGCTTATACTTACAGATTAGGTTTTCAGTGTTACAAAATAAGGCACCAACATGCCTCCAGGCTGAATAATCCCAGTTCATATCAAAATGAAATTGGTCAAATTCCATTTTGAACCAAAATAGAGAATATGCATAACTTGTGAATCTATTTTATCTAACTTTGGATGAAACGGTCGGATGGGAGCACTACTTTTATGCTGTCTAAGGTCTTCTCGGCCTATTGATTTCACTGCCTATCTAACCGCCGAGGTTCCATTGGGCGACTTCACGATTCACTTTTACTGAATTAACTACTAAACTCGTGGAATATGTCAGATTCCTTAATTTTTTGGTTTTTCATTATTTTCCTATTTCTTTTAACGATAATTTTTTTTAACCTAATGATTATCCTTTAAATCGGTCGGCAAACATCAGCCCGCGGGTTAATATTGTATTTATATAGAAAAAGTTAAGTAAATAAATTTTGGATGGCGTTCTGTAACGAAATGGCCGATAGACGAAGATTCAGACTTGCAGTGTATTCGTAAATTCTTTCTTTACAGTTTCGTCGTATTTTTCGTTACATTATTACTCTTATTTTGTCAATGACAGACCGAGGTCATATCCGATTAATTGCGATTCACCAGTATGACGTCCAAATTGGGGAGTAATATAGGTCATATGATAAAATTTGTTCATTAAATCACGGGCTTTGTTTTAATTTGTTTTTATTTCCTAGTTACCGTTAAGTATTGCTAAATTCTACATTTTACAAGGTTGATAATTAAATAATCGAACAAAAGTAAAAAATCATTTCTAGTTCATCAATATGACATCACAATCCGGGAGTCATATAGTCTATTGGAAAAAGTTACCAAGAATTGCTAAATCCTCAAGATTACACCGTTGGGTTTTTGTTTTAACAGATAAACAAAAATTACTTGCGGTTCAAAAATATGACGTCACAATTGCTAGTAATGTAAGGTGTTTATTATTGGTAATAATTAAAAAGAAAAAAGATGTAACAATTCGCCAATTCTTTCATATAACAACTGTAATTCCGCCAAGCAACATTTGTTTACAACTTTTAAATAAAATTTTTCATTGGTTAAAATACATTTGGTGTGAGAAAGAGGTGTTTCAATTAACTGAGAGTGCGGCTTTGATCTGATCTTTAAGAAAAGAGATTTTGTCCATTTCTACTATGAACCCATTAAAATTATTATTTACACGATATGTTCCATGCATACAAATATTAATCATAAAAAAATTGAAAAAAAAATTGTGCGGTAGAATAGCGCAATTTCGCGCAAAATGGGAGGTAGATTTCTGTCTTGGGTACAAGTTCATTTTACCAAACAAAAGATGCAATTGCATAAGAATCCGGTCTTTAGTAACAATATATACGACAGCTTGTTACATTAAACTTTTTATTAAATGTATCACAACGAACCAACAAATGTCATGTTCGATCTCGGTGCCCTTCACCGTTATTGAGCCGGTTTATGATCCGCTTTCAGTCATAATTGACTGAAATTCCGTTAACATTTAGCGTCTAACCTGAATTATGCCAACACGTGTCTCTGATAATTTCCAAAACTGTCTTCATATTTGATGAAACAAACGTGGTTAAATAAAGATACTTTTAATCTTCTCTAGAGTTGATATTGTAAAAAACATTTCCTCGATGGAATGAAAACGACGAATTTGATGAATTTCCATCATTTTCAATAATTTCTGGCTCAGGGGTAGAGCAATATAAAACGGGTATTTAGACCTATTAGGAAGATCGGATTATCCTGCAATCATGCCCTAAGTCAAATTGGTAGTCGGCGGAGGGCATGTTCCCAGGAGGTAATTTCCATTGCAATCACTGTTAAACAAACGATGATAGTCAATTTCAATTATCCCTGTTAAATTTCTTACCTGATACCCGTTTTATATCAGGAGGTAGGGGGCAAATTTGATAATGCCCCGAACAATAGGGAAGGCAAATAACGCAAATTCAAAAAGTGAAACAAAAAACAATGAGGAAAACCTTTCAGTGAGGTTGCCTTGATAAAAGAGATCCCCCGCATGACTTGTAATTAATCATAAATTGAAATTATGGAAGTTAACCTGAGGTGGTCACGAATTTTCCTAACATACTACCCACTAACACGAATCGCACAAGATGCACACATTCCAATTTTTCGCAATCTGCTTTATAAAAAATAGAAAAGAGACAAGAAAATTGTGTATTACGATGTTTCTGTGGCGAAAATGTGTGTTTCCTTGTTGATGCCAAGCCGTTTTACATATGTATGCGTCTCACGCCAATTGCGAAACACCAGGTCTGCTCGCTGTTGAACATGACTACACGACTTCATCAACTCGGCAAATTAGTCGTATGTTCGGCCTGAACAGGGTGATACAGTTCGTCAAATTGCAAACACGTTCGACGTGATAAGCTTCGCGGATTTGGCCTCCACGATTTTAAGCGCTGATTAGATTTTTCGCATAAATTTCCTCTTGTTTCCACGCCTATAAATCGTACGATTAACAAATATAAAGCAAATTCATAGCTATTAACAGCCTAAAAAAGTTAATGCAAGTTGTAGATTAAAAGAGTTATAAAGTTTTCAATTTAATTATACCATATTATATAAAAAGATTTTAAAAAAACATGTTCTTATGTCGTAAGTGCATTCTTCCATCTTCCTTTAATATAACAAGACTTTTGAACAATGGTTTTGACCCTTTACAAATTATAACCTTTACGTTATCTTAAGACATTTTTTTTACGAGGGTTCGCAACAGCAGAGGTCATATAAACCCTCAGGGTGCCGGTGTTTTTGAAAAAAAGCCCATTTGTAAGTATGTCGGGTTCGAATGCAGGGCCGCTGGATTCGAACCCGGGACCTTTACCTTACAGTGATGAGCGCCGTGTCAAAGACTAAACCTTGCGGCCACCGACGCCGCCCCGACTTGATTTTTTGTCCAAAATACTTCTTTTTTTTGTCTTAGTCAAACCATGATAGCATTGTTAATTTTACAGTTGCCATTACATGATGTAGCTCGTTTCCGTCTATCTAACACTTTTTAACGTCAAATTACCGTTTTTTACATTTCATATCAAATCTTTAACTCATTAAAAAAAAACATAGAAGATGGTATGAAAAATAAGCATGTAAAGTAAAATGCCTGGATATTTGTGAATGTTTTTAAAATAGAAAATAATTGGGCTCTTAGAAGACAATACGATGAATAATTCGTATTAAAATATATATTTACAATTAAATATGTAACACTTAATTAAGGTTTTTAGTTGTGATAAAAAAGTCAATGGCACGAGCGGGATTCGAACCCACGATCTTCGGCTAGATACGACGCTGCTCTACCACTTGAGCTATCGTGACCTCGATCCACTCGGACACCAACTTCCCATCTCAACCACACCTTTTGAATTTTCCCTCTTTTTTGCCATTTTTCAAATGTCGTGTAATCGGATTGGATTCTCGACGACAAATGAAATGGCCACGGAGAGCTTTAGTGAAGTATACTTAATTTTAAATCATTAAATTCACTAATGATTTAAAATGAAGTATACTTGAGCAGCGGCGTATATAGCCGAAGATCGTGGGTTCGAATCCCGCTCGTGCCATTGACTTTTTTTATCTTAACTAAAAACCTTAATTAATTGTTATATATTAATTGGACAAGCAGACCATGAAACTTTTGCCGTCAAGTTAACCTTTTTAGCATTAAATTACCTTTGTTTTATAATTTCAAAATAACCCTTTTTGACTACAAATTAACCATTTGGAATTTGAAATTAACCATTTTTTCAAGAATTAAAAATAAATAGGAGATAGAAAATATATAGAAAATAACTCAATTTAGTTTTTTTAATGGCCTTATGAATTTTGAATATTGGCCAAGGTAATTGATGATATATATATGATATGCGTAAAATAGTGTATTAAGTTTTAGCCTATCAGTTTATCGATTAAATACTTATTTTCATCCTTGCAGAAATTGAAACCATTCATATTCCATTGTAATATATTTAAAGAATTCATGCTTGTTTATGAAATTGTTATATTATCATGTTGAGAAGTGACATTAGCGTCTTGATTTTAACTATTTTAATTTTATTTATTTAATTTTTTTAACTATGTTGTCTATTTTACCACTCTCCTCACTCACCGTTTCCTGAGATAATTGTTTGTGAGGGGTTATTTTTAGTACTTTGTGTACTGTATGTTTCAGAATTTCTAATTTACGTTTATTTTTATTATCTAATTTTTCTCTGCATCTAATCTCTATCAGTACATTTTCAATTCTGTTAATTTTGTTTAACATCATTTCTACCAAATTACTAAACTTCTCAATCTGATAAATTAATGTGTCTGTTTTTATTACTGTGGGGAGTAGTGGTTTGTATCTTATGTGACCTTGCCGGGCCAATAATTAGACTCGTTGATCTGTGTATTTGAGGGGCAAACTATTTCAGAAAAGGTAAGAAGGAATGGAGGGAGCTGTGTGGGATTGTCTCTTGTCAGAATTCTCTCTGCCTTCATATAAAGCCATATTTTATCATTGATAAAACTTACTGACATGTCTATATCTTAACCACGAAAAGTACGTAAGTGGTCTTGGAGCAAGCGGTTTGGCGTTGACAATAAGAAATTCAAGTGTTACTTTCTCAGGGACTTCTCGTACCTCACACGTGAGAATTAATGTATTCGGTGCAATCTTGCTATTGTTGTTATTATTTAAATTTTTAAAACCTTTTTCATTTTTTATGCTTAGCAATATTGTTACATTTTTAAGAAATTTTACATTTAATTGAGGGCAGTAGCTTTTAATAAATCTGCAGGTTTTAAATGGGCTGAAATCCTCGAATGTCTTTTTGATATTTACCTGATTTAAACTTATGATAATGAATTGTTACCGAACCATTTAGATTTTATGTTTGTTTGTTTACAAATGCTTTTATCCGGAGGTTCAGGTTGAAAGTTCATTCCTTCCAACACCATATAGCTTGCCACCATTAGTTTGGTTTATTAAAAAGAAAATTAAGGAAAGAAAATTAGCCTCTAATCACTACAAAAAAGACTAATCAAGTGAACAATAATGAAAGGGAAAGAGAAGTAAAATATAATATACTCTATTAACTACCGTGTTAGACCGCACGTTTCTCAAATTAAAATAATAATAGTTTTTATATATAATTTTTTATTTTAATTGTTATTCTTTCTTCTACGAACCGATTTAATTTCAAGTTAATTAGTTACACACAATTTTTTCGAAATGAAAAATTCGTGTCACAGGCGTGATTCGAACCCACGACTTTCGGCTCAATAAGCCGCTGCTCTACCACTTGAGCTACCGTGACCGATCGCCCATGCCACAAACTTCTCACTTCTACTACCCGATTTTATTCTAATTATAAGCAAATCGCGGCTTAATATAGAAACACTTTTTTATTAACGATTGTACTAGATTAGCGGGACTGTGTACGATTCACAGGTGTGATTCTAGATTAATACTAAATTTTATCAGCTTCTATTAAATATATAAATACTCAATTAATTATACACAATTTTTTTGAAATGAAAAATTTTAAAAAAATGAAAAAAAAATTGTGGCATAATTAATTGAACATTTATTTATTTAATAGAAGCTGATAAAATTTACGCTTTAATTTCAATTTAAAAAAATTCTCATAAATACAAGAATTTTACTTTACCTGAACTTAAAATAAAAAAGATCATCTGTACGCTATAAAAAATCGAAATTAAAAATTTTTCAGTTGATTCGAAAAAGATTAATTTTGACATTAAACCTAGTTTTAATATTGAAGTTAAAAAGGTTATTTTTTCAGAGAAAGAGTTGATTTCGTACCACTAAGTTTTTAATGAAAGGACTAATTTGAACTTCCAAAAGGTTAATTTGAAATTAAATAAAGGTTAATTTGATGGACAAAAGACGGACAATATACATACATATAAATTGAATGTATGCGTAAAATTATATTAAATAATGCGTACGAACACCTTGGTTTCTACCTTTCGTTTTTCTTTTTATAGACAAAAATTTCTTTTTTGTAAGCGTTTTTATTTAAAGGTGTTTTTAAAAATAAAATTCACAATTTACTGGCTTTTCGGTGATCTTATGCCATTTTTCAAGTCATATATTTTCTTCCTTACATTTAACATTTTTTTAAATGTTTTTATTGTTACATTTTTTTCTATTTTCTTTCAATATTCCTAAGATATTCAAAATGAGCTCGAAGAACAAAAAGTGAAAATAATATTTTGATACTGATAAAATTGTTAATACTCCTTATACCCGCTTTATAGCAATAAAAGTTAAAATTAATAAACTTAAGAAAATACTTCCCAGTGTTCGAAAAATTGTTATAAAAAGCTCGTTATATTCAGAAAATTGTGAAATTGTTTTAAAACAAATTTTAAAAAACTCAAATCTGTTGCTTTATATTTTGGTCCGCCTTGAGTGGTAGCGGCCGTTTTTCACACTTTCTCCGCTCCTGATTTTTCCTCCTGCTTTTTGAAAAACATACTCGGGGCAATTGTTTGCTTGTTATTTTTCTACAAAGTTAAATAACAATTATTTTAATTTTATGAAAACATTTGGAGAAAAGAAAAAAAAATAGCTTAAAAAATCAACTTTCTAGGATTTTGTAAATACAGCTCAAATTTTCCCGTTACGCACGAATTTACGATGTAAAATGGTTACAGACCTTCTGCAGTGAGGGGTTGACAGTCGGTGTTTTTTTTTGAAAAGTAGTTTTTGACACAAAATATATTTTAAAAAACAAGATTTATAAAAGCTTAAGTACACCAGAACACGATTCTCAATATTGACAAAATTATTTAAAACAATCCTAAACTTCGGTATCTCATGAGATCAGTTTTATTCTGTGCTGAAATTCTTTTTGTTGAATGATTGCAAACAAAAAATTATTATAATATTTAGATCCGCAAATCCCCTTATTGCGCTAAAAATACAGCTTGACCCTGACAGTACGAGCGACTTCGAACGACTCGGACAATAAATCCGCATAAATTCTGTTCGGCTTTTCGAGAAAAAAATTGAATCTTGCGCAAAGCATATATAAAAAGCCAGTCTAGTTTTAAAACTCTTGTTTTTGTAAAGAGGATCGTTTCGTCCAGTTCAAATCGGGCATAAATTTTCTTTCCTTCACAATAGAGATTTTCCAATAGGATATTACAAAATTGGCTCAACCCGTTTGGTTTGTGTTATCTAGTTTAATAACAGTTTCGCCGTCGGGTAATCTCTGATCAGTCGATTTTACTAGAAGAGTCGTTTATCTTTAGACTTGAAACTTTACAACAGGGTGTTTACAGTGCCGTCTGTCGTCATTAATTACCACGAGTTTCTGACATTTTCCTAAAAGATAAAAAAAACAAGGTATTTGATTAATTAATTAATTTATTAATTTTTATTATTAATCTTATTAATTTAATAAATTAATGCTAACTTTTTTTCGTGCTGACATAGATAAAATCAAATTTGTTAAAGTTTTTGCTCGTGTGTTATAGTTTTCAAATGACGGTCATTTCCAAAAACGTTCCACCGTCCAGAAATCGTTAGTGTAAATTATGAGAATTCAGGGCAGTTAGCAGGGTGAAGATAGACGCTGAATTATTCTATTTTTGATAATTTCTTATAGATAATATGAAAATAAGTCAAGGTTGACTAAATTTGATTTTAAAAAGTTCATATCTGATTAAATATCTAAAAGTATTTCGATGAACAAGCAAAAAATAATAGCATTTGTAATTCTCACGTCGCATAAGGCCGTTAGGTCGCAAAGGATCTGGACGTCTGCGCGTGGATAAGCGGGTTTTGGCTTACAAGTTTAGATTCTCTTTCTTCCAGATTCTCCTAAAACTATAGCTTTTTCCGTCGAATTAACCCTTTTTACCTTCAAATTAACATGTTTTTAAGTTCAAATTATCTCTCTTTAACTTCAAATCAACTCTTTTTAATTTTAAATAAACATATTTTTGCACTGAATAAACTCATCTTAATTTTAAATTACCCCTGTTTACTTGCAAATTAACATTTTTTATTTTCAAATTTTTAACTTCATATCAATCCTTTTTATTTCTAATTAACCATTTCTTTAAAGCGTAAAAAACATATATGAAATAATGATGGTATGAAATAATGGTAAATAATATGAAATAGGCATCTAAAGTAAAGTTGCTGTTTACTTGCAAACTTTCGTACTTTCATTATTTGTCAGCTTTTTGAAATTTGAAATTGAAATAGCTTTTTCCGTCAAATTACGTTTTTCTACCTTAGAAATCTCCTTTTTATTGCAATTCTATTTAAACCTTTTTAAACTTAAAATTAACCATTTTTAATTTCAAATTAATTCATTTTAACACCAAATTACCGTTTTTTTAATTTCACATTTTTATTCTTTTAAAGTTGTTTTTATTCAAAACGAGTTTTTAAGACTAGTCCATCTTATTTGAAGTTGTTGTTTAATGTCAGAAAACATTTCCTTTTTTTTCTTTTTTTAATAAAAAAGTAAATACATTTCTTGTTATAATTTGTGTATAAATAGATAATGAATTACTTATTACATTAGATAAGTAATGTATTAAGTTTTTTTATAAAAGAACCGGAAATGTTTTTATTAACATCAAAAAATATATAAAATTAAATATAAAAATAAATATTTTCTCTAAATTTGAGACTTAAAAACAAATGATTCATCTATTAATTCGTATTTTTTTAATATAAAGTAATTTGTCAATAAAAATAATTATTTTATGTTAATAAAAATTTATAATTAATATATAATAAATATCATTTTTTTATATTTAATTTTATATAATTCTTAATGCTATTTGTAATAAATGTTTTTGTGGTACTTTATATAAGAACATTTTTTTTAGATTCCCAGCTTTAAATAATATATTTATTTTTATATCGAATTTATACATTAAATTATTTTAGTATTTTTTAAATTTTAATCGCAAGTAATGTTTATATTTTATTTATGTAAAGGCCCAATATTTATATTTTAAAAAATCTAGAATTATATTAATAATAATCATTTGTTAAGGGGGGGGGGTCGCAACGTTGACACGGCGCTCATCACTAAAAGGTAAAGGTCCTGTGTTCGAATCCTCCTGCCTTGCATACGAACCCGTGATACTTACAATTTTTTTAACACCGACACCTCGAGAGTTAGTCGAGGATAGTCCAGAAGTCTTGACCGGTCCTCAGAACTCCAACAAATTATTAAACAACCGGCCACTAATAAAAACACGCATTTGTTTTTATATTAAATTGTAATTGTAACTTTTAATTGTAATTGTAATTAATTTTCATATGGTGATACAAGAGCACAATTTTCTTATATTTAAACATAAATCTTATATAGAGGAATTTTATTTTACATGCATATATTTCATACCATCTTCAAAGTTTTTTCGTAGTTTAAAAAAATTTAAAATGGGAAAGGTAAATTTAAAGTTAAAAAGAATTATTTGGAATTTAAAAAAAGATTAATTTGAATTAACAAGTATTTATTAAAAGATAAAAAAGGTTAAGTTGAAGTTAAAAAGGATGAATTGGAAATTAAACAAGTTGAATTTGAAATTGAAAAGTATTGTAGTAATCGGAAATTAAAAAAAGGTCATTGAAATTAAAATGGGTTAATTTGGGGGAAAAAAAGTGTAGATGAAATTTTAAGCGCTAAAGGGGCTGCTCTAAATTCCTACGACTCCAAATGGGAGACAGTAAGTTTGCCATATTTATACATTTTTAATATATATTACATTTTTGCTACCGTCCTTCAAACAGGGATAAACAATTATTTTGACAGGTAATACCTGTTCATTATTTCGAAAAATGAATAGATACAATATATTATACTTTCGACTAAATTATTCATAATGGATTAACATTTTTTGCAGTGCTGCATGACAATGAGGTTGATTTGAGTTTATTGTTGAAAACAGTCAGTAATATTATTTGAACCATCACAGTCTCTCTGGTCTGAGCTTAAACGTTACACCCATGCATCATAACTTTCAAAACATTTCCAACACAACTTCATCACAGAAAGCTTGTTAAGGCAGGAGTTTAATGTTAAAATTGACGTTCAAACACGGAATATTCATAGCTGTCAACCATCCATTAAAAACACAGCCGGCTCTCCATTTACAATTCAATCCTCGACCTAATGGTCCGATTGATTTTGTTTCAGAAAAAGACCCATACCCGATAGACGCGCTGCCGACGTGCAACCACGCGCTCTCCGTCTGCCAAAAAGATGAAGCTTGTATAGAAATTTACGACCACTTCAAGACCCAGTGTAAAGTACGTGATGGGAAATGCCACATGGAAGACAGGTAAGAATTTCATTTATATTTAATATGAAATTTCTTCGTATCACGCTAATTCTGAAGAGAGCTTTAGTGAAGATATACTTCGATTTACTTATTAAATCCATTATATTTCGTGGTCCAATTCACCAAACAACTTCTTTCAATTAATTAATCTTTATGTAAGGTATGATTAGTGACCGTTAATCGATATTTATTTAGAAATCGTGAGATGCGGTATAGTGTGATGTAGGTTTCAGAAAAACATTTTCTTTGTCGTGCCAACGTTTCGATCTTTATTGAGATCATCTTCAGGGCCTGGGATTTATAAACATTGTTTACATATTACAATTACATTTTGGATGTGGAAAAGTGAATTTTGCATTGAATAAATTCACTTTTCCACATCCAAAATGTAATTGTAATATGTAAACAATGTTTGTAAATCCCAGGCCTTGAAGATGATCTCAATAAAGATCGAAACGTTGGCACGATAAAGAAAATGTTTTTCTGAAACCTACATTACACCAGACCGCAACTCACGATTTCTAAATAAATATTTATGTAAGGTATTGGTTGAAATTAAAAAGTTAGTGTTACGAGCGGGATTCCTGATCGAATCCTGATTACACATTTGAAAAATGGCAAAAAAGGAGGGAAAATTCGAAAGATAGGTTGGGATGGAAAGTTGTTGTCCGGGTGGATCTAAGTCACTATAACTCAAATGGTAGAGCAGCGGCGTATTTACAGAAGATCGTGAGTTCGAATCCCGCTCGTGACATTTTCATTTCAACCACTACCTTACATAAAGAGTAATTGATTGAAAGAAGTGTTTGGTCAATCGGACCACGAAATATAATGGATTTAATAAGTAAAACGAAGTATATCTTCACTAAAGCTCTCCGTGGCCATTTCATTTGTCGCCGAGAATCGAATCCTGATTACACGACATTTGAAGAATGGCAAAAAGGAGGGAAAATTCAAAAGGTGAGGTTGAGATGGGAAGTTGTTGTCCGAGTGGATCAAGTCACGATGGCTCAAGTGGTAGAGCAGCGGCGTATTTAGCCGAAGGTCGTGGGTTCGAATCCCGCTCTTGACATTTTCATTTCAACCAATACCTTACATAAAGATTAATTAATTGAAAGAAGTTATTTGGTCATTCGGACCGCGAAATATAATGGATTTAAAATAAATGTTCATAGCCGTTTAATCTAATGAAAAGAGGAATTCACACATTTATTTGTTATCTTCCCACATCATTCAATGTTGTTGTTGGCATCATCCTTGTCTAACTCCCCATTCAATATGCACTACAGACATTACTATCAATCCCGGTACAATACTCCTCGCCTACGAAGGCTATAAATTTCAACAAACCCAGAGCCAGAGGTCTTCAAAATCCTACGGGACCATCTCTCCCAATTTAGAAGAATTGTTCAAGAAATAGAAGATCAAACTCAACGAAACCAAATCTTACTAAATAACCATCTTCTGCTCTAAGCATTACCACAATCGATCTGTACTGAACTAAACTAAGAATCCAGTCACAGCAGTTAAAAATATTCCGCACCATTATTCAAGCTATTTACTACAAATCCAACATTCCTATCCACAATTCAAATCGTATTTATCTTCGAAACCGCTCACCGTCGATGGAGAACCGTCCATAAAACCCTGAAATCTCATCTCAAACCCCTAATTTATGACTATATTTGTATATATCTATGAAAATCTCTATTACTCCATCTCTCAGTCTCTCTCTCTCTCTCTCTCTCTCTCTCTCTCTCTCTCTCTCTCTCTCTCTCTCTCNTATCTATCTATCTATCTATCTATCTATCTATCTATCTATCTATCTATCTATCTATCTATCTATCTTTGGTTCTCATTCTATCTACATCGTTTTCTATGTTCCCTTTCTTTTTCTCTGTCTGTCGGTCTCTATCAATCGATCTCTGGCTCTCTCTTTTCCTCATTACATTTCTCTATCCGCTTTTTCTCATTTACGCATCACCGAGTTGAAAAATAACTAGCTTTACATGTTTGGATAAAAAGAAAAATTGTTCTTTTTTCCAAGCCACGTCCTGGCAACTTCAGTCATCATGTAGTACGATAGTTTTCATGGGAAAATTTCCTTACACAAATACTTACACGGCTAACTTTATACCTTTTACAGACTAGCAATAACAGTAAATCGTCTTCAGTTAAAACATTTTTTATGTTATCTTAGCGTTTTGATCGATCAGGGCTCAGTCTTCAAAGTTTTAATTATATTTTAAAAATAATCAAAAATGTTACACAGAAGGGCTTAACGTCCAACCACCCCATTGGGTGTCGCAAACGAGGGTTCAGAACCACTTCATCGTACTTTTTTAAATTATTTTAATTTAACATTTGATGGGCAGGACCGGGATTCGAACCCAGAACCCAGTGTGACAAACGACCACAAGATTTTATAACGTGACAGGAAATAGTGTGTGTGTGTGTGTGCGCGCGCGCGTGCGCGCGTGCGTGCGTGCGTGTGTGTGTGTAATGACTTTAAGATGTTTTAAAATTTTCTCTCCTATCGTTTTAACCGAACGGCTCAGTCTTAAAAATTTCCGTTTTAACACACACATTGTTTATGCTACCTAAAAAACCCGATCTGGCCTGTCTTCTACTCAGAGGTTTTTAGTACTATTACAGATTGTGAGACGATTGGTTGTAGGACGACATGACAGAGTTTGTGTCGATTATTTAAAGTGGCTTCTAAATAGAGGTGTTAAATACAACAAAATGAATCTTCCATGCCGGTGGATCTGTAACTAGCCTGTCAGCAGTGGTTTCCCCTAAACCGAGAAGTCCCTTATCCGAGTTATTCATTTACATTATAGGCCTACATTATATATGTTGCATTTCATGAAAGCTCTCGACTTTTTCAAAAATATCTACTTTCTCCGATTCAATTATCGATCAATCACGTTTTCTCTCTCACACTCTATCAATCAAGACAAAAATTTATTAAAACATTACTGAACTCTTGTTACTTAGGTGTAAGAAATTTACTGTTAAAGATTTTTCACTTTTCCAATAAACGAGAAACCGACTTAAAATGACAAACCGCTTGAAAAGCGGCTTGAAAGAATGTGTTGTTGTTGACAGTGATGTGCATTTTGCTTTTCCCACAGAGTTTTTTGCAAACCCGACGAAAGTCCATAAATGGCTGCTTAACTAAGAACAAACGAGCGCTATTTTCTTGTTTGTAAGACCAACTCCTTTCAACCAGAGTTGGGCAAAATCTAACTAATTCAAACATGATTAAGAATTTTGATTGAAGTTTAATCATGATTGAATTAGCCATGAGTAAATTAATCATAATTAATTCAATCATGAGGTATGACTAAATCATATAATGATTAATTTACTCATGACTAATTCAATCATGATTAAACTTCAATCAAAATTCTTAATCATGATTGAATTAGTTTGATTTTGCCCAACTCTGGCTACAATGACCAACTTATCAAAATCCAACCGACTCCGGATAAAAATTTTGAGATGAGAGTAGTGCTCAAGGCCAACCTTCAAAAATTGTTATCATAAACGAAAACCAAAGTTATATAATTATTCTGCATGCCTATTTTATTATAATCAAGACCCCTGGATGGTGTATTTTCCAAATAATGTAGAAATCTCTCCTTTCAAGTGGAATAAATTTTAATTCAAAGAAATATTTTTTTCATTGATCGGTTATTTTAATATATTTACTTTTCAAAGCGTAGCTTGTTATAGGATTTTTTTATTTTATTTTATTATTATTATCATTATCATTATTTTTTGGCTTTTCATAACGACGGATTTTACTTATAATTTTTTTTTTTTTTTTGGCGTTATGAACTATGCATATTAGCCACGTGACAATTCATATTTGTGTGTTCAAATTTGGGGGGGTTATTGTGAAAAAAGGGCCAGAGGCGACGGTGGGAATCGAACCCACGACCGCGGCGTGAGAGTCTCTCATGCTAACCACTCGGCTACCGCGTCCCCAACTTATTATTGGAAGATTGATTTTTGTTAAATAAGGTGTTGAAGGATTTTCGTTTTGATGAAATAAATTTCTGTTAGAAATTTTTTTAAAAGTGATGAAGTGTATTTTTCATTTTTTCAGCACCCATTTGAAAATGATTGATAGAAATTTAGTCATGACTAACTATATTGTGACTAATGACTAAATTAGTCACTTACTAACAATCATGACTAACGGTCTGAGTGATCAATCATTAATCATTAGACATAACTAATTTTTGCCCAACACTGCTTTCAACCAACAACTGGTTTCGCCTTTTGTACCTAAAACACAATGGCAACCGTGAAATATGTTGATATTTTAGCCGTTATTTCGTTTCAGCAATTGCTTACTATTGCTTAATTAAAGCCTATATTACTAAATTGAAAAATAAATAGATTTTTTTTATTGAAGATTACCAAACAAGAATTTTCAAACGGCGGTTGAAGCGTCATCTATAACAAGGCCATACTCGTTTACCGAAAGTCCGCCTTGAGTAAGAAACCAGTAAAGACTTCTCTAGATCGTGAGTTTTTCTAATATTTTCCCCATAATGGGTAGCAAACTAATGGGCTTATATTTGGACACGTTTTCTTTGTGTTCCTTCCACGGTTTGATAAGCAAGACAATGTTAGACAATTTCTATTGTTTTGGAAATCGACCTTCCTTTAAGCATAGGTTATACATGGCTGTCACACTTAACGGTTATCTATTGTAAAAATGTTCCTCAATGGTTTTGGTTAATCCATCAACTCCAGGTGCTTTGAGTGCATTGTTGAAGCGAGTTTTTAATTTCTCTTTTGTATAATGTTTATCATTAAAATTTCCAATATACATAGCTCTGCACTTCTTGTCTAATGCTCATGCAATGTACCCGCTTAGCTTGTAAATCTTTAGGCACACATTAATTAAGGTTTTTTAGTTGACATAAAAAACTCAATGGCCCGAGCGGGATTCGAACCCACGATCTTCGGCTTAATACGCCGTTCAACCCCACCTATTGAGTTTTCCCTCCTTTTTGCCATTTTTCAAATGTCGTGTAAACGGATTGGATTCTCGGCGACAAATGAAATGGCCACGGAGAGCTTTAGTGATGTATACTTCATTTTAATTCATTAAAATTCACGAGCGGGATTCGAACCCACGATCTTCGGCTAGATACGCCGCTGCTCTACCACCTGAGCTATCGTGACCTCGACCACTCGGACATCAACTTCCTATCTCAACCCCACCTTTTGAGTTTTCCCTCCTTTTTGCCATTTTTATCTCAACTAAAATCCTTAATTAATTGTAATGTATTAATTGGTCAAGCGGACCACGAAATTAGTGAATTTAGGCACACACTTGTCCGTGATTACTGACAAGGTTTCCTATATATTTTTCTTGTAAATTCCATCTTCTTTTTTGAGATTTGTAAAAAGTATGGGCTTTTTATTCTTTCCCGAAGCAATTTTGTAAACCGCATTCCACGGATTTAACTTATCAGTTACGTAGCACTAATTTTACCAAGAGAACGCTTTCTTTTTTTTTATTCATGTTACTGTACTCCATTATTTTAGTATAGTATTGGTCTTTTTGTGATTCCCGAAGTTTTACATTATTGATTGTTGTTTCGTACACTTTTTTCAGTCGTTCAGACTACGTTCAGACCCACTTATTACCCACTTTCATAGTAGAAAATGGAATTAATTGTAAAAATAATATATTCGTACTGAAATGTATAAATCGTCTAAAATTAAAACTGTCCTCTCGATATTTCCCCCTTGTCCATGCGTGGTTTCAAAGGTTTTACAATTTCTAAACTTTTTATATTTCAAGAAATAGCGACTTGATTTTTACGATATATGAAACAGTGGCTTGTTAGGCTTTTCTTGTTACAAATTAAAAAGGTTTTCATTAGAATGTTTCAGTAGAACAACATCTACTTCCGGGCGTTCAACAATTAACAACATCACTTTGTGATATCAGTGTATGATTGAGTTTCTTTCGATTGATTAATATAAGGGTGGAATGAATGAGACACCCCAAGCCCGTTTGTGGCCCTGCCGGATAATAAACTTTCCCAGGGGCTGCAGAAGGGGGAGAAAATTTGGCGTCGCTGTCGGCATCGCTATAATTATTCACGAGGTAGTCGCTCAACTCCTCAACTCCTGCGGGTTGCTATTTTCAAATAACATAAAATTTTCAATGAGGCAATCTTCGATTTACTGCTGTAGGAGGTGGGGACGGAGAGATATAGAAAAAACTGGGAGTGAAAAGAGGGAGATAAAGATAGATAAACAAGAAGAAAATGTGTGTGTGTTTGTTTGTTGGTTAGGGATGGTTCATCATACAATCGATCATCATTAAGATTAAGTATGAACCAAACAAAAGTATTTAAAAATCTTTTTTTTATTATACTGTTATAATTTGCATTGCACATAAATTGTAAAACGTACTTTAAGTATGGTCTTATTAACGTTTTGCATAAATAAGATTTTAGGTTAATAGTTTTATATTTTAACGAGTTATTTATAGTACAAATTGTGCATATGCGTTTTGTTTAATAAGATCAATTTGTTTCGTACAATCCAAATTTGATGAAATGCGAACACCATGAATTTCACTTGTTTGCTAATGTTTAGTTCAATCCATTCTGTATAAAAGAATTTTATGTATTTTGTTAATGCGTTGAACATTTCTTAATATTATGCATGAATTCTTGTTTGAATTCAATTTTAATCCATGATTTTTACCCCATTCTGATGTACTCTTTAAGACTTCATTTTAATTTTTTACAGACTCATTTATGTTTTGTAATTTCCTATCTTTATACAGAGTGTCCCAATTCCTTCTGACGAAACTGAGGGAATCGATTCTACTCTTCGTTTGGAGCAAAAAATGCTCAGGAGAAAATTTTCGGAAAGTTCTCTATTTTGAAGATATTCGTCAATTTAGGTTTTTTCAACTTTTCACTACCTTACCACATAAAAACGCTTACAACTTCCAAAATGTTGAGACTACAACAAATCCAATTACACCATTTAAAAGAACGCTAAATTTGCTGTAAGATTGCTTTGCAATAATTTGAATGAATGATAGCCAATATCAGTTGGAACATGTCAAAATTACAAAATTTAAAATGTTGGTCATGATTGCACTGAGGTTACAAAAAATGCCTACAACTTGTCAAATTTTACAAAAACTTCTTTATCTAATATGCTTTACGTTGATATATTCAGGTTTTTAAATAACCTTCTAGTAGAGTTGAAAAATAACAATTGAATGTTCGAAAACGTGAGCTAAGGTAAATTTGAAGGGAGGGGGGAGTAGAAATTCAGAAAGTCAGTTATGCATTCGAGAAGAGGGAAAACACTTTGAGCATTTCTTCTGAAAAGTTCCTCCTTTGTTGTTAGGTGCTTGCTACAAGAACAACCGTTGCATTTTATTGGATGAAGTTTTCCAGTATGGTTTTTGTGAGATTACAGATGTGTTATTTTTATTTTACAAAGTGAGTTCTAATTGATTTATTTCAACCCCCCCCCTTCAAATTTACCTTAGCTCACGTTTTCGAACACTCAATTGTTATTTTTCAACTCTACTAGAACGTTATTTAAAAACCTGGATATATCAACGATTGACGAATATCTTCAAAATAGAGAACTTTCCGAAAATTTTCTCCTGAGCATTTTTTGCTCCAAAAGAGTAGAATCGATTCCCTGAGTTTCGTCAGAAGGAACTGGGACACCCTGTACAGGGTGACTGGCGATAAGTGTCAAAAATTTCAGAAGAAGTTTCTACTTTCCATATTCAACAAAATACTTCCTATAAACCCCTGTCCAAATCCCAACTGTAAAGAAGTAATTTCAGTTTTTGTTTTTTTTATTTTTATTTATTAACAGAATGCAACATTTCCTTATCTACATCAATTCACTTATTGTCTTCCCTCGTTCTTCGTGTGAAAGAACCAGTTTCCCTCAGCCTCTGATAAATTCTTTGGAAATTGCGATCTGCTAGAACGTCTCGATGTGGAAAACGAACTTGGTATTCTCCCCTTGCAGCAGGAGCATTACCGTTGCAGTAACCGTAAATGAAATGCTTATCTGCAAGATGTACATTAGGAAACAGTCAACCTGGGGAAGTTGGCAGCTGATAACATAAAGCAACCTGATTGAATTGAACATTAAAGAACTGACACGAAACTCAAGAGCCAGACGGATTTCCTGGAAAAATTGAACGTGACCTCCCTTCATCGACACCACGACAACAAAACGCAAAATTATTGGACCTTCCAGAAGAGCAATCCAAAAAGGTGGGTATACCGCTGGAAGCTAATTGAATGGAGAAGGTTTGAGGGAATTTGCAAAGCTCCACGAGTTTGTAGTTATTAACAGTTACCGATCGAACATTTAAAAAAATATCCAAATATCGACATTTTTCTTTTTCCCGAATTTTTCGTGTAGAATTTTTTTCATCAATTCTAGCATGTAAATAGGTTATCTTATAGCAAATTTAACGTTTTTTCAGTTCGCTCAAACCAGATTTTTCTACAGTCAGTAATCCTGAAATTCATAAGCAATTTAGTGGACCTAAGTCGAAAAATTAAAAAAAAACCCCAAACCTGTAAGTACTTCTTTACCGTTGAGATTTGGACAGGGGTTTATAGGAAGTTTTTTGTTGCATAAGGTGAGTAGAAACACATCCTAAAATTTTCGACACTTATCGGGAGTCACCCTGTATACGTTTAAATCATCGGCAAATATTACACATGAAGTATTTTTTAATTTATTAAATATTTGGTTGACATATATGAGAAAAAATTATAACAATTAATTAAGGTTTTTAGTTGAGATGAAAAAAAGCTAATGGCACGAGAGGGATTCGAACCCACGACCTTCGGCTAGATACGCCGCTGCTCTACCACCTGAGCTATCGTGACCTCGATCCACTCGGACATCAACTCCCCATCTCAACCCCACCTTATGAGTTTTCCCTCCTTTAAAAAAAAAACCTTAATTAATTGTAATGTATTAATTGGTCAAACGGACCACGAAAGTAGTGAATTAATGATTTAAAAATGAAGTACACTTCACTAAAGCTCTCCGTCGCCATTTCAATTGTCGTCGAGAATCCAAACCGATTACACGACATTTGAAAAATGGCGAAAGGAGGGAAAACTAAAAGGTGGGGTTGAGATGGTGAGTTGATGTCCGAGTGGATCGAGGTCATGATTGCTCAGGTGGTAGAGTAGCGGCGTATCTAGCCGAAGGTCGTGGGTTCGAATCCCTCTCGTGCCATTAGCTTTTTTTCATCTCAACTAAAAACCTTAATTATTTGTCATGTATTGATTGGTCAAGCGGACCACGAAAGTAGTGAATTAAAAATTATAACGTTGATCCTGGTGGAACTCCTCTATTTACAATTATCTGCGCTAAACAATTTCCGTTAACAGTTTTTACGAAATGCTTTCTGTTCCTTAGATATGATTTAAAAATAAATTTAAGTTATTAGGAAATCCAATTGGCTTCAAAATTTTAATAATGCACGATGTACACTGTTGAAGGGATGGATGCTAAGAACAATTAATGCTAATAATGTATTTTTTAATATAATTTTTAGCATGATATAATAATTTTATTATAGCTTTTGAGCATTATCATATGCTTTATATCTAAATTGATTACTGTTTAATATTTGTCTTTCATATATAAATTATACAGATAATGTAACAGAAAGAGAGAGAGAGAGAGTGAGAGGTGAAGAGAGGCTCATCGACATCGTTACTGTGATTAAAAATCGTTAAAAATTGGTCAATTTTGTAAACGACTGAAATTATGGGTGTGGAATACATTCTTGTTTTATAGCAAATATTGATGATTAATTTTCATTAGTCTAACAAATACACAACAAGTTCAAAACAGCAATTAAGAAAATAAATAAGTTTAACACCACCCGATTTGAGAACTGCTTTAGCACGGCAGTAAATATTTAGGTCTCCTGTTTCAATTTTTAGAGAAACTCTATATAGAAATTTATGGATATCTCGTCTTGTATTTCTTCGTTTTTATTGAGAATGAATGTATTTAATAGCGCGAATGTGTAGTGTGAGAGGGCCCATACAGGAATATTGAGTACCCATCGACCCTCAATTAGATTAGTTATATAATCTGTGTGGGGCTGAGGGAGAAATATCGAGTACACCACCCTAATTGAGGCATGTATGACAGAATGTATTTAAGAATGAATGAAAGTGCAAATGAATTTGGATCTAGGAATTGCATGCGTTGGGTGCTGAATTTGACTGAAGTTGACAACGCCTTGAGCCCAACCTCGATGGCTGACGGATAAGACCGAGTTCGGACCCCGGACTGCCACACCTTGGGCGGGTGATTCTCGATGTCTGCCGGCATTTTGTTGTAAATTACAAAATCTTGACTTGCCGGTGGACTGCGTGCTAGAAGTTGCATACTCGACTGTTTACACGTTATATATATCTGTTGTATACACACTGTATATATTACATATGTAGATTTATACATGTGGAGATTTGTGTTTATATAAATCCAAATTCAAATAAGTTGTTTTTTCTAAAGAAAGTTCAACGTGGAGTGTGAAACTTGGGAAAACAATATCAGGCCGTCATAAAATTAAGACGAGCGCCTATATTAAACTTAAGATGAACTCATTTCTGTAGCATCGTCATTGGACAAGAGTCCTGGCCCAATTTAATATTTTCTCACGCCTTTCAAAAGTCGATGCCCCCACGACCAATTTCGCTTCTTATACTTCTCGTGAATATATCGTCAAATGACGGAAGTCTTGTCACTTCCACTTGACTCCTGAAAAGTTGTCCAAATTTATTTTCACATAATTAATTTAAGAGGTTCAAAAAGTTTTCCGGGTTGGCTTTTATTGGTCTAAAACAAAACACTCTGATATTCAACCACTAACGTCCTCTGGTGTATTAATTTTTTATAAGACCAAGGTGTTTTAGATTTAGAAACATTTTGGGCCAAGGAGTTGGGACGATGGTCTCGGGTTTTATAGGGGCGTCTCTAAATGAAAGGTAAATTTGTTTCAAGGTCTGTGTGGTTAGTACGATTGGCAGTTAGTACGATTACGAGTGGTTAGTACGATTTGCAGTTAGTACGATTACGAGTGGTTAGTACGATTGGCAGTTAGTCCGATTACGAGTGGTTAGTACGATTACGATTGGTTAGTACGATTGGCAGTTAGTACAATTACGAGTGGTTAGTACGATTGGCAGTTAGTACAATTACGAGTGGTTAGTACGATTTGCAGTTAGTACAATTACGAGTGGTTAGTACGATTGGCAGTTAGTACGAGTACGAGTGGTTAGTACGATTAGCTTGAGCAATGTGTAGATAGAATTTGGACTGGATTCTTTGGAGGTTGAAACGTTTAGTTCAACCTCACCGACCTCTTAATGTGAGACAAGAGTAAAACATGGGAAAATTCAATTTTTATTTGTAGTTTACTTCAAGCTTTTCACCATCTAACGCTGTTTTTAAAGCAATTTCATTAACAGTGAAACTTTTTTTCGTTTATTAAATTTAGCTATAATTACTTTGAAAGAAACGTGTACAAGGAGTATCTATAAGTCATTTTCGTAATTCTTTTTCCTACAATTCATTTTGAAATTTGAAAGTGTAAAAATTCAATTCATATTGATTATAAGTATAATAGCATGGTATAATTTATAATTATATTAAAAAAATACTTCAACGCTATGCAACTTCAGCTCTCTCGTTTATTGATCAACTTCTTTTTGGCTTAAGGATTAAATTTACGTAATGTTTTGGCATATTCTTGACTAAAAATAATATGTTCCGTTAAACACATATTTTTCCTTTTTTGAAAAATATTTTTACTCGGCCCATCGCAAAAAAAAAGGAAGCTCCACAAATTTAAATGAAAATTCGCGAGTGAAATTGAAAAAATTTCTAATAAAGTTCTGCTGGGCAATTCATAATTTTTGTTTTATCCAACTCATCAAAAAGAACCCAGGTTTACATTGAAACGTCATATTAGAAGAATTACTACATTTCTCAGTTGTCTACCTGTGTTGAAAAATCTTTAAAATCACTTTTTCTCATAAATTGGTACACTCTTCTCAAAATTTTATGCACCGACGGTTATAACTGATTTTTAAAATCATATATCAGATGTTTTAGAACAGTTATATCTAAGGAATTAACAAATAAGATGTAAGATATTAACTTACACACTAAACCGAAGGATATGAAGTACGAATCTTCCTCAAGTAATCGTTGACCACTTAATGAAACCAGCGTCTTTTTATTACCACGCACTTGAACACATTAATTATGTGAAAACATTAATCATAAAAACAATATAGTAAATTAATGATTTCATTTGTGAATAAATTGTGAGTAAATAGCATTTAGATTAAGATACATTCGAGTTTAATATTAACAGACTTCAATTGGTTCAAAATGCTTAAAGCTTCTACCATCAGGAATTTCAGGGTGACTTAAATCACGAACATGGGTTAAATTAAGGAGGAAATGCACAGAAAATTCACAAACATATTAAGTGAAACATATCAGACTTCTAGAAAAATAGACCAAAAAAACAGCTTAAAACTAAAATGTAAGACTTGTTTCATTCCTTCTATTATCCTTTCAAATTAATCGAAATGCCAAAATAATTTTCATTTGTTTTTTAAATTTTCGGATTGGATTCTCGACGACAAATGAAATGGCCACGGAGAGCTTTAGTGAAGTATACTTCATTTTCAATCATTAAATTAACTAATTTCGTGGTCCGCTTGACAAATTAATATATTACAATTAATTAAGGTTTTTAGTTAAGATAAAAAATTCAATGGCACGAGCGGGATTCGAGCCCACGATCTTCGGCTAGATACGCCATTCATTTGTCTAGATCATTTGTCGTCGAGAATCCAATCCGATTACACGACATTTGAAAAATGGCAAAAAGGAGGGAAAATTAAAAAAAAGGTGGGGTTGAGATGGGAAGTTGGTGTCCGAGTGAATCGAAGTCACGATAGCTTAAGTTGTAGAGCAGCAGCGTATCTAGCCGAAGGTCGTGGGTTCGAATCCCGCTCGTGACACTGACTTTTTTATCTCAACTAAAAACCTTAATTAATTGTAATATATTAATTGGTCAAGCGGACCACGAAATTAGTGGATTTTAATTTTAATTTTAATCACTTTTCATATGATTTAATAAAAGAGCAATTATTTTTTTTAAATCTGAAATCTTGTGGTTTTGGTTATTAAATTATTATGCACATGTTTCTATGGCAATTTGGATGGAAATATGGTTGTGGTGGGGCAGAGGGTGTGGTGCTTTTAGCCATCTCTTTCTGTAGAACAGTTCCAGAATTAATAAAATCGGCGATGAAGGCAGCATTAAGTAAAAAACTTGTTCGTTTACGGTTTAGAGATGAAATGTTAGGATTTTAACCGTAGGAAAAACATAACCGACCCACTTCACATTTGTCAACCTCTTCTCGCCGTGGAGCAATATTTTTCAATGAATAATCCTCTTCATTTAGACCCCAGTTACCCGGCGATCTATCTTAGATACCTTTACGCACCCCAATCATCAATCATCTCAGATTCAGGGCTCATGTCCGGTAAATTGGTTCTATTTGTCTTGACTAAAGTTTCCCTTGTACACATTACAACTGCTTAGTCTTTCATTCCTATTTTTAAAACAAAGGCGCAAATCCTGAAATAAAATTCAACGGGAAAAGCGAGCCTGTAAAGCAGTAATAGTTCAAAAATTGTTCCCGACTCAGATCGTACGTCGGATAATTGAGAGTGATTGGTTTCAAACCTTTCAGTCAGGTAACACCTCTGACAAAACAATTAAGGAGATCCAGCTGAAATTCATTATCAGTATCCAACAAACCTGATTTCTTTCACAAATCCGGTGAATTTAATCACCGGCCTCCTATGAATAATAAAGCTTCGACATATGTCATACAGGTTTTTTTCTGATAATTCCCCTTGTATCCCTAGCTGTATCTAACAATATTTACCCACCCCAATTGAGAGATATACAAAAAAACAGATAACCATGTTGCATCGTAAGCTCGAGGATGAAATAAAAATAAAAACAGGAGGTACTTCATGGCTACAATAATGGAGATGATGGGCGAACTATTGCAACTGTGCAACTATAGCAGTGTGTTTCAATGCAATATATATATATATNGTTTAATGCTTGAGTTTTATTTTTCCAAAACATTCCAATTCCAACATACACACCAGTGCACCTTGTTGTGGTTCTGGTCCTATGGGTGAGATAGCTGCCCTTTTTTTGGTTACTTGGTCTGCCTTCATGACTCGGAGCCCATTTATGGTAATCATGCTGTGTTTTCCTATTCCCATGAGCCAATTTAAACACATCCGGACAAGTTTGGATTATGAGCCTTTATACTTGCCTGACAGTCTGAGAGTAAATCTGTGCACCTTGCTTGTCTTATTCTAGCTTATAAAATTTTGTTGTTGTTTGTGTGAAAAATTGGTCGCGGGAAATCCTTAATCGACTTTAATGAATATGATGTAAACCAGGCTGATGATGCCAATTTGCGTTATGAGAGGTGCTTCACCAGGTAGATGTGTCATCCTGGCGTCATATGAGTTGTTCCACCAGATAAATGATACCGCCTTGGCACCATGAGTAAATCGTTTCACCAGGTAGATGACGCCAGCTTCTAGTCATGATCTCACTCGTTTCAAACATCTCATAAAAATATTCAGCTGGTAAAGCTGTGATATGAAATAGGTCCCGCAGTTAACGCATTAGCAAAGAACGTGTAGCAAAGAAACATAGGGTTGTATTTGGAAAAAATAATTTATTGTTAGATTTTGTTTATCTACGACAGAAAAAAATGTTTTTGAGAAAAACAGATAAATAAAAAAAAGGGATGGTTACAAATTAATATTTTTTGATATTTCACTTTGTAAATTATAAGACAACTACCCATTTGCACTTTTAGAAGTTTAGGTGAAAATGTTGAATATCGCTGAGTCCGTTTGTGCAACAGTATTTTTTAAAGAATTTTCAACATGAATCCGCTTGAGTTATTTCTCTTGAGAAGCGAGGTGCGGACAATGGGGCTCTCTCTCTCGCTCTCTCTCTCTCTCTCTCTCTCTCTCTCTCTCTCTCTCTCTCTCTCTCTCCATTCCTCCATTCCTGAAAATCGTTAAATATGCGGCGTTGTTATTGAAGCAAACAACACTTAACCAAAGCCTTGGTATCCCTGGCTTAGAACCGCGTACGTAAGCCATTCCTGAAATACCTGGGAAAGGACCAGTTAATAAATAGAAAATCCACTTGCGACCACTGAAAGAATTAATATTCTGATTGCTAAATATCTCTCTCTTAATTTTTCCGTACAATTAACCATTAATAGTTGATTTAAAATTATTATAGTCTGTAATTATTGTATAATCAGTTTTTAATGTCAAAATCCTTTTCAATTTCAAATTAAACTGAATTTATGACTTTCTGTAAAGCTTAAAAATACGTAGGAGATGGTATGAAATGTAAGCATGCAAAACAAAATTTCGACACTGACAGGCAAAACATTCCACCCATCTGAATTTTTTTAAAATTTTTTTGATAAAAGAAAATTCTGCCATTAATTTGTCGCGTTGGTTTTGTCTATGCTATGCTTTAAATTGGGAATATCAATTAGACATAAACACACTTAATTCTTAATCCAAGACAAGAATAAAGGATTTTTCAATTTATAATTTTTATGGATTTAAAATATTTATTCAGTCACATTTGAATTCTGAAGCTATAACCTGTTTAGTTTTCATCTTTTAGTTTTCCTTAATTTCAATTTTTAAACTTAAAAATGCCACTTAGTGCTGAGGATGTTGCACGTGGTGTGGCACTTATTGATGATGGACTTCCCATCAGGTATGCGGCAATTGCCATCGGAGTTCCCTACGAAACACTGCGAGACCCCGTTAAACGTTTTCGAGAAACTGGACCCTACCATAGAAGGACCGGTTCTGGACGCCCTAGGTTAACAGAACCACAGGATGACCGTTTTTGACTTTGAGAATTTGCGAGACGGGCACCTTACTGTTGTTCAAGCGATTCATCAGCTCCAGGAAATTCGCGACTGCATTCTAATGCACGATAATGCTCGTCTACATTACATGTCGCTCGCATAGTACAAACGTACTTTGAACAGCACAACATCGGGTTCTTAGCCTGGCCAGCCCGTTCTCCAGACTTGAACCCGATCGAAAGTTTATGGGATAACCTCAAAATACGAATAAGAGCTTGTCCATCTTCCTGGTACACTCCACGATCTTGAAAGGTCTCTTCGTGAAAAATGGGCTAACCTGCAGCAGAGAGACATTTCCAGACTGGTAGAAAGTATGCCGAAGCATCTTCGAAATGTAATTAAGGCCAAAGGAGGCCAATACACGGTACTGAAATGTTAATTAAAAATCTAAAATAAAATTAAAACAAATTTTATCTGTCCGTCTTTTTTTTTTCATTTTACTTAGCAATTTGCATTTTTTTACTATTTTTAGACAAAGACTCAATTATTAAAAGTTAAAAAGCGTGAAACTTTGAATAATATGTGAAAGTTATACAAAACAAGTTATATTACAAGTGGGTGGAATTTTTTGCCTGTCAGTGTATAATACTAAAATAATAACATGTAATAAAAAGAAAAATATAAAATATAGGGATGGTTAAGGATGGACCTAACCCTTATTTATTATCATTCAACGGTTCGCTGTTACCGTTTTAACAGCGTGGCGCCCAATTATTTTCGTAATATCATATTTGTATTATGCGTAGTCAAATCTTTTGCCACCCCTCCGAGCCTCATGAAAGACCCACCCCTTCTCCAATCGCCAAGCCGGCAAACTTCGATTGTTCGCAAAGAGGCTGTTTTGTTGTGTTTCGGTGTGCTAACAATCTTAGAAGTCTTTGATAACAAGTGAGAATAAGTAATTCCTTAAATACCCCACTTTTCCAATAACAACGTCTTCATTATAAACAGACTTAAAGGAATTCTTCATTGACTTAATCGGATAATTGAAGCTTTTTTCAAAATCTAATTTACGTCTCATTTAACGGATCATAAATCTTTATTTCGAAATCAAAAAATATTATTTTTGGTGTATTAATTTCTTCGTTGGTTAAGATAAAACAAAAACGTTCTACGATGCAGAATATTCTAATTTGGTATAAATTAAAAATAAAAATAATCAAAATACTATTGTTTTTTATTTTATATATTTTGACAAACATTCTGTGAGAAGAAGGTCAGAAAATGGTGAAAACTTGGATGTGACCTCGTCATAATTCTAGCGCTATGAAAACCCATAGATAACGATATTCGCGGAAATCGGTGTAAATTAAATTTTGCCTGATAAATAGACAATCTTTCTGCGCCTGGCTGACATTCCTAGTGCTAGCTCTAACATTATTTTTCTCAATACCTAGGAGACCGATTTTCATAGTTGACGATTCGTTTTTAAAGAAATTGTCGTGAATTTATACTCTAATCAAACATTAAAATCGCACTATTATTTCTATTATAAAAACGAGGTTAATTTCTGACAAATTATTTTGGTATTTTATGTATTTTCAAATATATATTTTGGTTTTTGATAAACATTGATACCTTTTACTATATTTTTATTGCGAATGCGATTCATTCAAACTAAGGATATTTTTAACCTATGTAGGAAAGGGCCCCTAAATCAAACTATATGCTTCACGTATGGAATTAATTTTTATTACAGACATTACTGTGCTTCAAAAGTTGTTAAAAGTTCGCAGGTAGGCTGCACCTTCTTCTTTGCGGCGCTAACTCCTCGTATTCTGTTAATATGTGTTTACAAATACTTGTGCGTCGCGTATAGGACATCTCCGCGGTCTTTCTTTGGCGAAGAAATTGCTCACGTATCAGCCTGGTGTGACCTAGCCGCAGGCAAATCATTTCTTTTGATTCTTTCCTTTTTCCCATTTCCACTGTAGGCTTGTTGTTTCGACTAATGGGATTCATTATCAAATAAAGTCTATTATTGAAAATACATGATTTTGCGAAGGCCATTTCCTTTTCAAAGAAACGCACTGAAACAAAACTAGCCTGTCGCCATGAAATTCGAGGCACAGGGTGATATGCCTGGCCCTAAAGGAGAAAAGGGCCCAGGAAGAGAGTGGAGGTTAGATAAAAACCGCTCACTCAGAGAAATTAACCAGGTCTTTTTTCATGGCTCACCGCACGGGCTCACCTAATTAATCTTACCCATAATTCCATGTGTAAACTTTGGTGGGATTTTCGAACTTCGGTCTGGTAGGGATAGGGCCAATCGTAAAGGTTGATTTTCTGAATTACAAGGTTGTGATATGAATGAAATTGCGAACTATTCAACTTTTTTCTGTTACTTACTCCAGGCGACCTGGAGAGGTGAAATTGGAGAGCGACTAGACCGGAGAGCGGCCGGAGGCCCAAACGGGATGAAGTCACCTGTCAGTATACTGAGAAGTGGTAAAGTCAAACTTCACCTTTAACCTGCTCTTTTTTCAGAGCGGTTCATCGTTCGCCCGGTAAAGTAAGTTAACTCTTTTGATCAGCTCGCGAACGGAGCCCCATGACTAATGAAAAATATGATTATTCGACACATTGCATTAAGAAAAGACGCGAACTATTGCAACTGATATAATCGTTGGGCAGGATCAGCAGAAGCGCTGTGCAATATGGGAACTGCTGAAAATGTGTACCACTTGACAGAATTGAGTCCTATCTTCAAGTATCACCGGAATAGGTGGTTAAAAACAGAAACATTAAAGTAGGACGAATTTATAAATTAATTAAAGGGTAGCAACTGCGAAAATTTTGTAAAATGCGTCCTAGAATCATAAAAATATTCAAAATTGTCTTTACGACCTGCGCACTTTGTCTGCTGTTGGTCTATTGTGCTTTTATTATTGTATAGAGCTCCTCAGTGAGCTTAAAGCTTTTTACCCAATCAGAAAGCTTTTTCAAGGACTTCCGTGTGAATAATAAGCAAGCATTTGTACCAGCAGAGGACACGTTCTTCTGTTTCTTCTTCTTAGCTATATCTGCACAGGTTTGTTTGAATCTATATCCCTCTGGGGTCTGCTGTATCCAGTTAGCAGTCCAACTATATTCTAATCCTAACGCGTCCTACATTTAGTAGTTCTGCTCTGAGTTTGTACGATAGTCCTTTGATGAACTTTTTCGCATGCCTCTGTAATGCGCTCCATTCCCATTGAATGCAGGAATTATTTTTAATTCATTACTGGATCCACTTTTTTGGCAGTTTTTTGCCAAAAAAATGTTCAGAGAGGATAGGTGTCCTCATCGTACTTTCATACGTCCAGTTTAGCGGCCTCATCGGTCCTCTATTACCCAGACGAAGGTAATTTTGTTATTTTTACTAATGTCTGACAGGGCCCTAATTCCTTCAGTGCTATCTCGCTTTCCACGTAGATGGCTAACCTACTGTTAACGATACTGTGTCCTTGGCATCTCCTTGGCACAGTGTGTAATAGCCGAAAGCTATTTGATCAAGGCTTATTTGATTTCTAGCCCTTGGTTTATTTTCATAAATACCAGCTCATGACTTATGCTCGGTTTGGGATCTATCTGTATACCAGATATGACCGGCAATAACTGGGATCCTTTTCTCCCAGCCTGCTCTACCAGGTGTTTTAGTTTGGAATTTTTATCAAATCTGAATTTCGCAGTCATGCCCAGAACTCTGTCTGCCTGAAGCTCTCCCAGAAACTTAGTAGTTCATGATATTCAAGAAGGCCATTGGAACCTGGATAAATATGTGTAGTTGTGGTAGATCAGAAGGACTTCCAGGGCTGCAGTGGGTTTCTTTCTCATTAACCCGGAGATCTCTGAGTAGTACTGAGGATCCTGACCGCTTTTAGATGTCACTTTGTCCACAAAACCACGGATACGTAGGCTATCATGTTTCTAACAAGTAGTGTGTTACGGTATAGCGACATCTTTGGGTTTATATCCCAACTTTTGTTTACACAAAAGAGTTTTAATTAAAGAATTCACCTTTTATTACTTAAGGCTACAATTATTCGTTTCATTTGTCCACACGAAAACATAAGTTCAACTTTCAACGCATGGGATTTGAACCCGTGATAGCCGAGTGGTTAGACTCTCGGCACTTAGAACCCGTGCGTTCTATTTCCACCGTCGACCCTGGCCTTTTTTCACGTCCCTATTACGACTTCCCCTCTGGCTAATATGCAAGAGCATTAGAAAAAAAGGCTTACAATCGAATCCTTGACATTGAACGTTTTTCTCAAATTTTAAATTGTATAAAATTATATAAAAATAAAAAGTTGTATATAATTGAACATTTAGCTACTTTAGATTTATATATTTACTTTTTAAATTTAGGCTTATTATTCACTCATTGTCCTACAGACCGACTTAAGTTTATGTTTTGTTTTTCTTTTCGTAATAAAACATTTATTTTGTGATATGATAATCAGTTAATCAATATCTGGCCATGTTAGCTTTTGGTTTAAACCACATTTTTCGTGTTTTGATTACTCTTCATTTCTTGTTATACTCATCGATGTCTCTAACATGCACCTGACGATTCTCTCTGTTCAATTTGTGCTACGTGAGTACCTAGGCTACGAGGTCGTATGAGGCCACTTTGCAACGTATGAGACAAATGACAAAAGCAGAGAGACATTCCTATTTTTAAGTTCATTGAAACATTTAGAAAATTTCAGTGAGGCTGTTGGCAAGCATTTAATAATTTTGTATCGCAAGATTGCTCCCTAGTCCCGAATGCAAAGGATGCCCGAAAATGCCCTCTTATTGTTATGTGAGTACTTGTAATCTTCTTTTACGGCCCCAATTACTATAATACTATCGTTCCACTACATGACCTTTATTTGATGACTTTTGTTTAACTGAGGCGGTTCCACGATTATTATAACGGTGAAATAAGTTGGCGGCGTTCGCCAGGTTTCTTCTTCCTTCGAACTTGGGTTGACTAATATTTTTGAGAAAAGTTTCTTCACTCCTAACAAATTCCGTACGTTAGGAATAACTAAAAATACATATTTAAAAAAATAATGTTAGATTTTTTATATTATGTCTGCTGTATGGGGTTTACGGCTCATTCGGCTAGTAGGTCTAGTTCCAGAGATTCCAACAGTCGTCCCTGAAATTTCGGACCATTAAGATTGACCGCAACGATAAAATTGGACACGAGCTGACCTTTTAGTTTCTTGTTCAGTAGCAAATCAGCAAGCCCCCAAAATTAGTAGTGCGTACAATAACCGTGGTACATGCTGTAGTGCACTGGAATTTACCTTTAGATTCTGTTGACGTTTAGACATGTCATAACGTACAACTACTTCAAACAAAGGATTTTGTTTGAAATCACTGAAGGTCATATTAGTTCCACTCTATATTGGTACCACGAACAACTTAGATATTTAGTTCCCTAATTTCGTAGTCCGCTTGAGCAATTAATATATTACAATTAATTAAGGTTTTTAGTTGAGATAAAAAAGTCAATGGCACGAGCGGGATTCGAAGCGGGATTTACGGTTGAGATGGGAAGTTGTTGTCCTAGTGGATGGAGGTAACGATAGCTCAAGTGGTAGAGCAGCGGCGTATCAAGCCGAAGATCGTGGGTTCAAATCCCGCTCTTGCCATTGACTTTTTTATCTCAACTAAAAACCTTAACTGATTATATATTTAGCTTTTGTTTAGAAGTGGCTGTACCGTAACCAGACGGCAAACAGGATATGTGCCGATGTCTATGGTTCCTTTTGACAGTGTCTTTCTGTCTATGCTTTGCCCATTTTCTTTAGGTGGTAGTTAAGAAGGCAGCCGGTACAGAAGCATGTAATTTTCCTCAACTTCTGACTGACGAGAGAGAGGAGTTTCTTCCACTTCCTTTTTGCGAGATTTATAAATCACTTAGCTTCGTACCTGGTGATTTTGTCTAGTGCTTAAGTTTTACTTTCTCAAACCGTTATTACATCTACAACATATGCATACATTCCGGTGCACCTGGTCTTGGTCTGTCCCATGGGTACAAATGCCACTTTTTGGCTAGACTGCTTCTATTCCCCCTTGTCTCGGAACCCACTTTAACGTAATCTTGTTGTGTTTTCGAAACACTATTAGGCAATTTAGCTATGCTAAATCTGCCCGACATTTTACATCTTACATCTTAGGTAAGCTAAAAATAAAATAATGAACTGGGGCCTGTGACGATGATCTAAAATTTTCAGCACCAGTATTGTCCAACCGGACAGTTTCAGACTTTTTTCCCCTCAATCCTTCAACCATCCCAGATTTCCCCTCGCATCCCTCGTGGGCGCAGAAATCCGCGTAGTTGAGGAAAATGTAGTTTCATATAGTCCACTTCAACATCAAAACAGCTTAATTGTTTATTGTTTTTTTTAATTTGGATAGGTAGACAAATATATTTTGAGTGTTCAATATTATAATTTGCGTATTACCAAAATACTTTTGTGATTTTATATCTTGAAAATTGAACGTTTACAGTTACCATCCTTACATGTTCAAAGCTATTCGCGATAAATAAATAAGGGCCATTTATTATCAATACCGTTAAAGTTTGTTTACTTAAGACACAATCTCATTAAGCATTTAAGATAGCTGCTAATTAGTAATTAAGTATCACTTTGACAAGTATATTAGCTTTTAATCAGGACTTTCGAAGAAGGGGACATTCATTGATTACTAATTATTTTTGAAGTGTTATTTTTGGTTTATTTGTTTAATCTTTCTAAGTGAAACCTTATAAATTACTGAAACGAGGATTGAACGATTATTATCCGTTTTTGCTAATAGTATGTAAATGTACGTACATTTATCACTTTGATTGCTTAATATTATAGATGTTCTAATCATGTCCTGCATACTTTTTTTTCAGCGTGACTCTTTATTTTACGCAAAAAAATTACTATGTGTGGTAAAATTAATACGAAACCATTAGAACTGTAAAACTGAAGAGCGTTGAAAGGCATAAGTTATATCAGAAAACAACATTTCCAGCACTAACTTTGTTTTTCGGGTACAAGTCGACCGGATAAGAAGGGTATTTTGGTGCAAATGCATAAATGATATGAAATAACAAAATTTCCAGCACCAATATTTTTTCCGGTACGAAAATAACGATACTAAAGGATTATCCGCTTAATTTTCGTATTTAGTTCGAAATTCCCCGAAATTCTACATATCCTTAATAAAGTTCGCGTAGAAGAAACATTGGCTGAAATATTGCAAATTCAATTTCAAATTGACCCTTTCCTAACTTCAAATTAATTTTTTGAAGAATTATGAAGGTTTAGAAGATGATATGAAATATAAGTTTGTAAAACAAAATTCTTTTATAGTTAAGAAATATTTTTTATATAAAATAATTGGGCTCTTGAAGAACATATAGTTTTTCTTGTTGAACGAACCATTTTTTTAACACCAAAATAACCGTTTTTTTAATTTCAAAGTAATCTTTTTAACTTAAAATTAACCTTTTGTAATTTAAATTACCTTTTTTAATTTCAACTTATTCCTTAAAAAAAAAATATATATATATATAAAGTTTTAGCTCTTAGAAGACGATATAGCTTTTTATCCGGTGATGAGCCAAAAACAAAACCTGCTTTGGACCAAAGTAAGCTTTTTTTTTAACATCAAATTACAATTTTGTACATCAAATTAACCTTTTTATTTCAATTTAACCCTTGTTAACTTCCAATTAATTATTTTATGAAACTTTAAGTGAGATGCAGAAGAGGCGATATGAAGGGTATGTATATAAAAAAAAACTTTTGTCAAAAATTGGCCTCTTTGAAGAACAGCCTTTTCTCGTCAAAAGAACCTTTCCTGCACTCTATTATCATTTCAACCCTTTTTAACATCACATTAACCCTTTTAATTTCAAATGAACCCTTTTTAATTTTTCAATAGCCATTTTAATCTCAAATTAACTTTTTAAATTGTAAATTAACACTTTTTAACATCAAATTAACCGTTTGTAATTTTGGATTAAACCTTTTAACCTACTAAGGGGACGCTTTTCATGTGATATTTTAAATAAGAAACCATTTTATTCTATTTATTTATTTTAATACACAAATTAAAGAAAAAAACCTTTATTTTTATACGTAACATTATTAACTTTTAATTTTAATTGTAATTAATTTTCATGTTGTATTTTATATAAGAAACCATTTTATTTTTTTTTAATTCTCAAATTAAAAGACGAAACCTTTTCTATACAATTGTTTTTTTAAAATTTATTTCAAGTTCATTACAACTACCTTCCATTAGGTAACAAATAACAATGGTATATAAACATATTAAATATAGTTACACAAATATAATTATATATTTGTTAATTTGTATATTATATTATATTAATATAATTATATTGTATCAAAATATTTATTATAATAATTGTAATAACCAATAACATACATATCACACAGAACATAATACAACATATAAAACAATCATTACACTCCACACATCAAACAATTCTACATAGTCTGAATCTCTCTTAACATGTTCTGAATATCTCTCCTTTCTCTAATAATCCCGTCTATAATAATCCTGAAAGGCTAAACGGGCGTTCGGGCCCAAACGCCTGGTTACCCCCTTTTTCAATTGTCGACCCTTTCACCTCAAACAAGCCGACTCCTCATAGAAGTTTATCCCTACTTCCTTCCGCACTCCTTCATCATCAAACATATATAAACAAAAACATTAATATCTTACTAACACTCTAGACACGACACTCAACAATGACACATCTACACAGAAAACTCACGCTTTCACTGAATACAAATACTTTGATTAAAGATTATTTGGAGAGCGTGAAATGCTGTCTGGTGTGACGTAGGTTTAGAAAAACATTTTCTTTATCGTGCAAACGTTCCGATCCTTATTGAGTTCATCTTCAGAGCTCATAGAATTTGTTTTCTGTGTCATTACTGTGTGTCGTGTTGAGAGTGCTAAACACCACACACTTTGATTAAACCTAAAATTTCTATATTGTGTACACCATTGTATAAATTCGTATTCATATCTTATATTTATTGGTATAATTTAAACAATGTTTATAAATCCCAGGCCCTGAAGATGACCTCAATAAAGATCGAAACAATTAATTAAGGTTTTTAGTTGAGGTAAAAAAGTCAATGGCAGAGCGGGATTCGAACCCACGAGGTCACGATAGCTCAAATGGTAGAGCAGCGGCGTATCTAGCCGAAGGTCGTGGGTTCGAATCCCGCTCGTGCCATTTACTGTTTTATCTCAACTAAAAACCTTAATTAATTGTAAGATATTACTTGGTCAAACGGACCACGAAACTAGTGAATTTAAAAAGATCGAAACGTTGGTACGATAAAGAAATTTAAAACATTTTCTATGTCACACCAGGCCGCATCTCACGATCTCTACGATCTCTAACTGTTGTATGGCAGTACTCAATAAGATAACAATTTTTTTTCCTATTTAATGGAGACAAGTATCACTATCACTGTCACTGTTACTGTAAACATCTCGCGGCCATCGCCTTTTCCGTTGGCGAGGGTAGTTAGAGGGAATTCGTCTGGATTTTTCCACCCCGAATACAAATTTCAGGGAAAATTTTAAAAAAATCTAAATTTTTTGTCTTCCAAGCTTCCGATTTTGGTCTAAAATCGCCAAAAACATGAAACTACAACTGTTTAGAATCTTACCATTTAGGCTACACTTAGTAGCATAAACCTAGTAGGGAGATAGTAGTAGTAGGTAATTATTCAGAAATCGTGAGATGGGGTCTGGTGTGATGTAGGTTTCATAAAAACATTTTCTTTATCGTGCCAACGTTCGATCTTTATTGAGATCATCTTCAGGGCTCAATAAAGGTAGAAACGTTGGCACGATAAAGAAAATGTTTTTCTGAAACTTACATCACACCAGACCGCATCTCACGATTTCTGAATAATTATCGATTAACGGTCACTAATCCCCACACAGTAGTAATAGGGATATAAAATCAAACGTTTGAGAGGGTTTTTTTTCATTTACTCCTTATTTTTCTTACTTATAATAACATATAAAAACGGGAGTTCTTTAAATAAGCTCAAAAAAGATAAATGAAGCTTTTTTAATGATGGAATAATGTTCAATTTGGACAAAATCAATAATTGTTATCAATTTAAAAGTGAAAAACAACATCACAAAGAAAACGTGATCTATAAAATCTATCATTATTTATGATTGTGTCTAATACTGAAAAATATCATTACATAAAGTCAAAATCTACCTTGTTCCACTTTGTTGTAAGTATATTAGATCGTTTGTGCTTTTGGGAGATGATCTTTGCCTGTCATAACCATACATCCGAATGGGCCTGTGTTGAAGAAGCTTAACGGAGTCATTTACCTTCAGAAAATGGAGCCGTTTTCTTAGCGACGTTGAATTTGAAATCTGAGACTAGACTTTCACGATAGAGATATTATGAACATGTCGTTTCCGACAAGGTTTTCATTGCTGTAGACAAAACTTGATTTCTTGATATATATATATATAAGTTTCGTGACTGACTGACAACGCACAGACCAAACCGCTGGATATTAAGGGCTGAAATTTCGACAGTGCATTCCTATACTAACATGGATAGCCGCTAAGAAAGGATTTTTTGAAATGCCTTCCCTAAGGGGATCACATGGACAATTTTTTACCATTGAAGTGAACTGAAGAAGAGAAGAATTTGTGAAACTAGACATTATATTTGAAAGACATACTACCACTTTGCATCGCTTTAGAATACAACATTAAAACTAAGTCCCCCATGGACGAAGTCGCGGGTAAAAGTTAGTATACGTATAAATCAGGATGTGCAATTACGTTAAATATCAGAACTGATTAATGTGTAATAAAATAAATATGACAGCAATGATGTACCGATTTCACAAAAACAAAAAATACCTTAATAATTTGTGCTGTTTCAGAGTCTAGTGATCAAGTGTTTTTTGGTTTTCAAAACTTTACTTGGAAATGAAGTCGGGTAAAAGGAGCCAAACCAATAACGAATGGGCTTGTAATCTAAGAACTACAATATATGGAGGTGCTAATTTGAAGGTTGCGTGCCAAGTTCGCACTTTAGTATATTTTAACGATATCCAATGGGGTAGAATAATTTTGATAAATAGTTTAAGGATACCTGACCTGGTCGTGCGGACTGTGAAGAATTTCAGTAATTTATGTTAAAACAGCCGATAGGATTGTGTAAGTGGCACGGACACGTGATAAACAAACGGTAATGGGAAAAAGGGGTTTTCGGGTCACGAGGAAATTAAGTAAAAAAGAAGGTAGCTCGAGGGCAAATAAGCCAAAGCGGTAAGGGTAAACCTAGTGGTAATGTATTACCTCAAACCAAAAACAAAAACCGAGAACTTCTACTTTAATTAAAAAGGGCGCTGTTGTCAAACAATGGATGAGGCAAAATAAAAAGATCAATGAAAAATCAAAATGAAAAATACTAATTCGAAATTAATTCTGGCATTGTCCTTAATGTGTGGTGTTTTGTGACCGTTAGTTAATGATTATTTGGAGATTGTGAGATGCGATCTGGTGTGATGTAAGTTTTAGAAAAACATTTTCTTTATCATGCCAACGTTTCGATCTTTATTGCGATCTTCTTCAGAGCCTGGGATAATTTTACATATACAAGTAGGATGTGAAAAAAAATCTGACATAATTTACAAAATCAATTGTTTAAATTGTACGGCAACTTACATCGGTATTACATCCTAATATCTGGATAAGAGAGTAAAGCAACATATCTATGATTGCAAAAAACTCAAACAACATCCTACAGAACAGGCTACCCACCATTTTGAACACCAACACAATTTCGACTTCAACAATCCAAATATATTACACACAGAACAAAACAAACAGAAACGTAACTTTTTAGAAATCGTTTACATCAACAGGGATAAACACAGCATTAATTACAGAACAGACACATGTAAACTCAGTCGCAGCTACTCTAATATAATTAACCAAATTCTATATCGATAGCGGGGGCGTCGGTGGCCGCAACGATTTAAGCCAGAAACACACTTACCCGATGCTACGCCATGCGACGGTACCCGATGCTCTGCGATCCCCACTGTCCAGATTTTCGTCGGGTCGCATCGAGTACAGTCGAAGACAAAAAAACCGGACACTCATATTTTTATTCAAACTACATGTATTATTGTCGTTATATTAATTACAACATACTTATGTTAATATAAACCAAATTAACTGTGATTAAAAATTAATTAGTTTTTATTTAAAAAATTAATTTCAATGGTTTGGTAGAAAATTAATCAAAACACCGGAATATGATTTTTTGATATAATGAATTTAACTAACTATTTAATGTACTCGCTTCGGCGGTACGTATACTAAAATTGGAACAATTTATTACACGGTTTTGCTCTTAAAATTTAATTAACAATTCATTTCATAGTTTTGCTCGTAAAATTACACCATTTTGTAATGTCGGGTAGCACAGGACACTCATATTTATTGTAGTTTATTTCAAACTAAGTACATGTAATTTTGTCGTTATATTAATTACAACATGTTATTTTAATGTAAGCCAAATTAAACGAGATCAAAAATGCATAAGTTTTTATAAACATTGTTTAATTATGATGGTTAGGAGTAACTTTATTTAAAACAATTAAGTTTAACAAACAATTTATTAGATGGTTGTGCTCATAAAATTTAACTACCAATTTATTACATGTTTTGCTCAAACTAGTGCATTAATAACAAAAGTTGCGTTGCGATTGTGATAGTGATTATTGTGATAAACGCTGTGGACTGTACGCGACGTGTGCTTGCGTCGGATAGATGTGCACACCCCACCAAAACGTGGCAAGGCGTCGGGTAGCATCGGGTAGCGTCGCATGGCGTAGCATCGGGTAATTGTGTTCCCGGCTTTAGGCGTTGACATGGCGCTCATCACAATAAGGTGAAGGTCCCGGGTTCGAATCCAGCGGCCCTGCATTCGAACCGACATACTTACAAATAGGCTTTTTTTCAAAAACTCCGGCACCCTGAGGGTTTATATGACCTCTACTGTTGCGAACCCTCGTTAAAAAATTTAAAAAAAAATCGATAACATACATATATCATCATCACATCACACAAAACATATAAAACAATAATTATTCAGAAATCGTGAGATGCGGTCTGGTGTGATGTAGACCGCATCTCACGATTTCTGAATAATTATCGATTAACGGTCACTAATCACCACACATATAAAACAATCATCACTTTCCACACATCAAACTTTGTTGTGTACACTACATATTCTATTCTTCAACAATTTGGCTTTCCTTTCCCTGGATAATCTGGCCGAACCATTACCCATTTTTTCCCATTGTCGACTCCTTTGACCTCAAAGAACTATAAAATCCCGACTTCCTTCAGCACCCCTTCAAAATCCAACGTATATAGACATAAAACATCACATTTTTTCCCCTGTTGAAGAAGGGAAACGACTTAGACAAATGCTCGTTTTTGTTTAATTGGATATAAAACAGCCCTACTTTCAAAATTAAACGAACGCTCTAAAATTATCCGAGGTTGTAATTTTTACGTTCAAATTAAAACAATGACAGTCATTGTTGTAAAGCTAGTTTCCATAGAAAGTGGAAAAATATAAAATGAAGAAATATATTATTTTTTGTGTTTTTGTGAGAGGGGAAATGTCCTTATTTACGGAATTGTATGGTAGGGGCTTTACGATGGAAATTTAGGCCTCAAAGTTGTACCAACTTGATTTCGCGGCTTTCCTTTTCCCTTAAGACTTGCATACTGACTAGCGCGTGTTTCTGTTTGATGTCTTCAAAAATAAAAGTTCAGCTAGAATTCCAAGTGTTGAATTTCTTTATGATGTCCATACACAATGAAACATTATATTTTACATATTTCTTTAAACATTGATTAAACAATAGAAATGTTGAAGGTGGGGTAAGTATGTAGGTCCACTTTTTGTAAATGACGGTTCTAATAACTGATTTGTTGTTTACAACTAAACTTGTTTTAATTTTAATTTTTGGCAAACAACAATGAAGCCATTATTTACAAAAAGTGATAAAAAAGGTTTATTAAACAATTTAAACAATATGTAATGTCCATGAATTGTAGTGTGTGCATGTAATTTAAAAAAGTGAATGACAGGGTTCATCCCCAATTGCCCTGAAGAAAATCGGATACTCTGAGATAGTGTGAATGTAATTTATTAGCGTGAATGAAGGGGCTTATCTGCATCAACCCAGAGGAATATCGAGTGCTCTTAAGCAGTATGAGTGAAAGTTGGTATGAAGGAATATATTTTATTTGCGTGAAAGGAGGGACTTATCCCCCAATTACCCCTGGAATAACAAGTGATCTGGGGTAGTTAGAATAAATGTGAGAATGTAATTTATTATCTTCAATGGGACCTATCCTCAATTACCCAGAGGAATATCTAATAATCTGGGTTGTTTGAATCAATTGTGGTGTGTGCTTGAAATTTATTAGCGTTAATGGAGGGGTTTATCACCAATTAACCCGAGGAATATCGAGTACCCTGGGGTAGTGTGAATGCTAACCAGACTATCTTGTTTTTATATTGTTTCTGTGTATATGTGTCTGTTATTTGTATTATTTTATCTATAATTGACGGGGTCCTGATGTACAAAGAAGCTAGAAATATGATAAAGAAAAGTTGGCGACTCTCGACACGACACGCAAGAATGGCACAAGTGCACAGAAGACAAACACTTTGAGCCCTGAAGATGATCTCAATAAAGGTCGAAACGTTGGCACGATAAAGAAAATGTTTTTCTGAAACCTACATCACACCAGACCGCATCTCACGATTTCCAAATAAATATCGATTAACGATCACTAATCACCACACAATTTATTCACTTTTCTTTCCTTGTTCTATGTTGATATTGAATGTAAAAAAACTTCCTCCCTATTTAAAAATGATTCGAAATTTTTACGTTAAATGCTGAAATGACCTCGACCTGCTATAGAAAAAAAGCTCAATAAAATCTTTTATGGCCGCAAAAAATTTTTCGTTTTTGCATTCATGATTGTCCAGAGAGCCATTTGTTGAAGAATACTTATTGATTTTATGATTATTACACTCGCATTAGTATAAATACTGCAATTTTCTATATTCTACCTTATTAGACAAAAAAGAAACGAATAATTTTTATCAGCAATAGAAAGCACAAAGAGGGGAGAACTTATAAACACCAACAGACCATTCATTTTTTTAAACTATTTTCATTCCAACTTTTTCTCGTACAGAACGTGATGTTGATCACATATGGATGATTTTTAGACATTAAACCAAACTAGGGAATTACCATGAGATTAGCATTACAAATTGGCCTTGCGACTGGCCGAGTAAATGAACCAGAGATGTACAGGTTCAGAGAGATAAAATAGTAGAATGCTAATTCGTCATATTTACATTTAGCTGAGAGCCATGCTTCGGCCCAAGTCGAGATAAACATCTTCAAATTTGATTGTTAGATCATAAATGAAGAGATTTCCGTGTTGTTATTTTCTTATAGGTTATAAACCAGTGAGTATAATTTCGCAGTTTTCCACAATGTCGTTTAAAATTGCAGCTGTAGAAATAATAGTTGTGTATTCCTAGTTCGCGTTGAAATGTGTTTATTAGCATGAATGTGTGATGTGAGAAGGTCGATGACGGAATATCGAGTACCCATCGACCCTCAATTAGGCTAGTTGTGTAATATTTGTAATGGATGATGGAGGAGTATCGAGTGCTCCATCGCCCTTATTGAACGAATGGTATGTAAATAGGAATGAATGTATTTAAGAAAGAACGTGAGTTGGGTGCTGAATTGACCTAGCTGTTGACAGCATCTCCACCCGGAGCCCAACCTCGGTGGCTGGACGGGTAAGACTGAGGTTTCCCCCGGACTGCCAACACCCGGGTTGGGTGATTCTCGAGTCTTCCAGCGATTTACTGTAAATAGCAAAAAGCTGGAATCACCGGAGGACTACGAGAAGGCAATAGGCTCAACTAGGCCATTGTATGTATGTACGTACATTTGCGGATTTGAACCTATAAAAATCCAAATCCAAAATTACAACTGTATACAATTTTAACACATTCATAATAAAGTAACGTTATTTTTAATACATGTTTTTTCTTATAACATGCATGTTATTTTTGAATCTATTTTATTTGTCGACCTTTTAAATTGTGAATTATGATTTCATTCGTAGTCTGTCACTTAATACGTCTGTTTACACTAGTTGGTTTCGATATCAATCGCGTTTCGGCTTTACGTCATCATCATGAAGACGTGTTTATTTTTTTCTGGAAGTATTTATGTAGCATTTTTATCGAATTAATGCATTTTACCTACAAATTAACCTTTCTAACTTCAAATCAACCGTTTCAATTATTTCCTTGTAGTGTTGGTTGATTGGTAAAAAAGTTCCAGTCTTGGTTGATATTTTTACTTGACGACACGCGAATTCTTTTAATGTCTTGTATTTTATTCTCTATGCATTTCACGCGCCCGCTCCTTCTTCAATGCGGTTATTTGGGCTAAATAGAACCCTTTTTGATTTCAAACTATCCCTGTCTTTAAAGTAAAAAAACACAACAGTTCGCACGAAATATACCCATGTAAATAATAAAAAAGGATAAAGAAAGGTTTGGGCAGGATTTCTGGATATTTGAGCGTGTATTAGCAGGTGTTGGCTTAAGACTTGGGGGTCGAACATATCGCCTACCAAAACAATCAAATCCTTCAAAAAGTATCGTTTCTTTCCGTTAAACTAACAATGTTAAACTTCAAATTAACTTTTTTAATTTCAAATTAACCCTCTATTTAAGGCATTAAAGACATAGATGATATTAAATAATGTTAGCATATAAAGTAAAAGTCCTGTATATTTGTATATATATAAAGTGGAAGGGTTATGGGCCGACAAACAGCTGAGGTCATCGCCGGCCCTCCGCGTGTATTCCTTCTCTTTCCTGTCTTTCTCGCGTATTTTTTATTGAACTGCAGCCATTTGAGCATCTCGATCTGGTTACTGACTCTCTGCTTTTACTTGTATATTACGTCGTTATTTTAAAAAGCTAGCCTCTTGTTAGTACCTCAGGTTGTCAATTTAGGAATAGATACACAATATATCGCCACAAACATAGAAGTCTGGTCACATTCACTCCCCCCAGAGTAATCGATATTCCGCGGGGCGGGGTTGAACCCACTCCATTCGCGCTAATAACTTACTTTTACTCTCCAGACGTCACACACTCACCCCAGAGTACTCGATATTCCTCGGGGCGGGGTAAATAACTCCTTCCTTTCACGCTAATAAATTACATTCATCCTAATAAATAAACATAAACACCACACAAACACTTCAGACACAACACAAGCACAGCACAAACACACATAAATTATATACATTTGAAAATCCCTATAGCCCTGAGGTACCGGTACAGCGATTTGTGCCCGCTGCCGTGCCCCAAGACTACGCATAGGTCCGATGATATTCCAAAATATTGCTTATAAACGTCGAACCTTCTACAATTGAAAAGGTGCTCGACTGTTACTCCATCCTTGCATAATGGGCACATATGCGGTCGCTTTCCTGCTAGGAGGTGCCCGTGTGTAATCCTTGTATGACCTATGCGTAGTCTTGTCAGTATGACCTTTTCCCTTTTTGACCCATTTTCCGTGAACCAGGGTCCGACGTCTTTCTTAACTTGCCACAGTTTGGCAGGATTATTTCTATTTTTCCGAGCCCAGCGGTTTTTCCATTCTTCTTTTATCGTATTTGAAATTAATAACTTGAGATCCGCTGGGCGTATTGGTTGGGAAGCGTCGTGAGGTCCTCTGGCTGCTTCTTAGGCCGCCCTATCTGCTGCTTCGTTCCCGGCTATCCCTATGTGGCCGGGAACCCACATCAACACGACCTTCTTCCCAACTGTGTCGATCCCTTTTAATTGTTGTTTTATTTTGTTTACTAATGGGTCCACGGAGCTTCTTCTCCTGAGATTCTGGACCGCACTGAGCGAGTCGGTATATACTACAAATGATTCGTGACGCTTACTTTTTATTATGCTCAGTGCGAGGGATATGTCATTTAGTTCCGCCGTGTACACGCTCGCGGCGGGAGGGAGTGACAATATTTTTGTTTCTCCCTCCGTGTACACGGCACACCCCACGCCCTTTGCCGTTTTTGACCCGTCTGTTAAGACGGGTCTGGGATCTCTATATTCGTTTTTCAGGGCTTCAAAAATTCCTTTATACATATGGGGTGTCTCGTTATTTTTTAATTTTGCCAAATCCTACCGTACGATGATGGCAGGGAGTAACCAGGGGAGTGTTTCAGGTAGTTTTTCTGCCTCCACCTGGTTCAAGTCTACTCCCCGCGCCGCTAATGTTTCCTTGGCTCTTATGGCCAGCGGCCTCGTACGGGTCCTCAAGAGAGAGTATCTTTCGCTGGAGTTAGGGTCAAAAAGGGTCTTATGTAAGAATATGGTTCGGCTTTGCCCATTTGCTCGCATAATATTTCAACGTTAATTCTTCTCTTTTTAGAGCAGGGGGAGAACCCCTGCCTCTACACATATGCTATCGAGCGGGCTTGTCCTGAACGCGCCTGTCACTCGTCTTAGGCCTTGCATATATATTTCTATTATATATGTCTAATTTTTTGAGACGCGTTCTTCTTGCCGAACCGTAGGCCATACAACCGTAAAATAATTTCTGGCACAGCAGCGTTTTAAAGAGGGTATATTTGTAATTTTTATTTAATTTAAAGTACTTTCCCTTTAGAAGTCCATATGAAAATTAACCTCATTTTTCCTTACGGACGAAATATTGTAGACCTGCTTAGGAATGAAAGTGCTTATAAAAAACTTAACTCTTAAACGGGATGTACAATTATATTTTCATTTTTACGTTTACTGTAATGTTCTAAGATATTTAATTTAATTATCATTTTCACTATTGTTTAGTAGATTTATTCATTGACCTCCGTTAGACGGAATTATCAATGGCGTATCATTTATGAAATAAATCATGCTATTTGGATTGTGACGAATCAAGTAGCATTACTATTATTTTAAGAGAAATTGAACCACATGGTCGAGGTATTGTTGTGAAATTGCTTTCGTTCCAATGGAGAAGAATGTTTTCGACATTGTCGGCCCGAGTGATGTGAGTCGGAGAGGCCAATCAGACGGGTAGAGGACCAGGAATCGATAGCCGTATAAAACTTCGTCATGTTTTAGGCCAGAAGGGATTGGTATGCACAGAACATCCCTCCAGACAGATTCTTCACCCATGCAAAAAACAGGGAAAAAAGAGAATAGGTATTTTTTTCATTTCCGGAAATGATTACTTTTCGACATGCCCCCAATGGTCTTACAGAATTTCAGAAATGAGCGTACATCGAATAATTTGTTAAATAATGTAACGAAATATACGATTTTATAAAAATACTTTGTCATTGTGTTATTATTAATTTTAAATTTCCAAATTTTTCAAAAAATCGATTATCCTTTGTTTCTTCTAGCCTAAATACAATTTAATGTACTTAAACCACCGTGAAAGAAATTTAGCATATCAAGATTTCAGAGATAAACATTACAAATACATGCACTACACAAAACTACTTTTAGACTCCACCTACTATGTTTAGATTTATAACATTAAATATTCATTATCAAGACGTTCCAGCTTAAAATATCTTTCGAACCAAAGCAAGACAAGATGATCCACCGAAAATATATCATGATGAAGGTCATAATTGTAAAATAAATAATATCTAGCGCAATTTAAAGCATTGCAATAGTTATAAGTAATAAATTTACAAAAACGTTTAAAAAATTCATATCTAACGTTTTTTTTCGCAAACAGGAAGTTTTTAGACCCTCACAATTTATCCATTTACAAGAAATAAATAATAAGGTAATTTTTACTAAATATAATAAATTAATATTGATGATTTTATAAAAGCTAAAATGAGAGATTTGAAACATAAAATACGGCGCTTCGTATATACCATCACGCATAACACTGCAGCGTTGCGGTATGGTTTTAGTGTTTCAAAAGTTTTTATAATAAATATTAATATTTTATAACAAAAAAACAAATATTATATTAATAAGATGAAAAGAAATAATAAGCAGGATAGTCTTATGAAATTGTATATTTAAAAAGTAACAAAACGAAAGTATGTAAAGTAGGCCAAAACATTTTATTTTAAAAAAAATATTTTCAGCATTGTTTAAAACAAAAAATATAATTTTTTGGGCTGGATTAGTTGGACATTTTTTTCTCCGATGTCCAATGTTTCGGACTTAAAAATTGATAACTACCCCGGATTTTATCTAAAGTAAACGTTATTAAATGGGTTGGCAAGCTGGACTTTTCTTCTAGCCTTGGTCCGCCATGTTTTGATTTATTTTTATTATAAGTGAGAAAAATAAGAATGAAATCAACCCAAATTTCTCGAACATTTTATACTATATCTCTTCTCCTAATTTATTTACGTAGGTCAGATTTATTCCATTACGTGTATATTTTGAGGTACCGAACGCATGCAACGTTTCCTGTCGATCGATGGGGTCATTTCAATTAACACTATTTTTGTGAGTTTTGAACAAACCGGAAGGCGATAAAATTTGAGAATACAAATATTTTTCTAACTGTATTCAACGGTTTTATGTTGTGCAAATGAAAATCAACTTTTAATTTGTGATAGTGTCCACCTTGATTTTGTGGAACTACATAAAAGAAATAAATAAAAAGTGTGAAAGAAAACACATTTTACTTCTTGCTTTAAAAAAAATAACTGATATTGCTATAACTGATATATACGTACGTCAATAGATAGCCTCAGATGATTTTTGTATGAGAAGTAGTTTAAAATATTTTTTTTGACAAGAAATTGAATTCATGATTATTTTCGTCTCCCCAAACAACCATAGATACAATTTTGTAAAAAAATCAAAAATATTGTTCCCCTCGAAAATTTTCCCTCTCAAATGCCTACAATTTTTTCCAGAAAAACAAGAAAATGGTGATAACGTTAAAATGACTTCACTGATATAGAGGCAACTTTACATGGATTTAAATAACCTTAATCTATACGTAATGGCTTTTGTAAATTGATCACGAAGTAAGATTTAAAATAAAACGTGTGAGGTTTTTTTTGTTGATTTCATCCTTAGATTCCTGGGTACATGTCGCAATCCCTGAATAATAATGAACATATGAAGGAAAGGTGGCTACATCAGTAGACCTGGTCTTTCAAAAAGATCTTGTACATCAAGAGAACATTTGATAGGCGTAGATAGCATAAATCGCAAAAGGATGAAAACTTTTGAAAAAAAAACATGCAGAGAGAAGTTGTTCGATGTGTTCTCCATTAATTAAAATATGTCATTCCTTGGCTGAAGAGGGAAAAGAGCGCGAGTCGAAATGGCATATATGAAAAAATTTCAAATACGACGGCGATCTTTGCCCCGCCCGTTTTTGTATGAAACAGAGGTATTTTTTATGTACAGATTTTTTTAGTAAAGTAAAACTTATTAAGCTTGATGATAGATTTATTTCAGGTTAACTATTTCTTGAGAATGCATTTATATGGATGATTTTGTTGTATAAAAGGGTCGATTGTAAAATACGGATAATCACATCATCCTAATTGAGAGAATGGCATATAAATGAGAAAGAACGGTTAAATAAATTTTTTTATTATCAAACAAACCAATTTTATAGAAACATTAAAAAACGTTTTATAGTTAACGAAAATACCCTGGTAAAAATGGAACACCTCTCATAGAATTTGGCCATGAATGGGCTTTTCTAACTTAGAGTGTCGACGATGAGTCGCCTCAAATTCATAAGAATTTCATAAACCGGCACACCGCTAAAAAGCGATACAGTATATCTACTACAAAGTCAAAGTGGTCCGTTTGACAAAATCGATTCGAGAAATAGTGCAGTTTTCTTGGTTAGTCAAAACTTCGAAGGCGTCGAGCGCCAGATGGGAAAGCTGTTATCTTCAAACTTTATGTTGAGCAGGTTAATAAAATTTATGGACTTCTAAAACGCGCTACTCTCCTCTAATCAACCGAAATGACCTCTTCTCCAACACTACGAACACTTTCCACTTCCTCCCGTCGTTTAAAACCTTACTAAGCCACTCTACCATCCACAATCGGTGAGTCCGACCAGAGACTCATTACGCTAAAACAGTGCAACTTGAACAATAAAAGTCATTAAATCGAAAACAAGAGATTTTAGTTTTAAATGTTATTTGAAAGACGGTTAAAGTAAAACAATTAATTAATTTTTATACTTCACTATTTCTATCTTCACGTTGAATTATATCATATCTGGTCTAATTACCATTTCTCCACAGACAATGGGTTTAATTAAAATTTTAAANCTCTCTCTCTCTCACTCTCTCTCCCTCTATCTCTTTTTCTCTCACAAATCAAACCTTCCCTTGTACTGATTTGTAACTAAAAACATAAAACCTATCGATTTTAATTGTATGACCCATTTCATTGGAACATAAGCTTTACAAAACTGATACAACTTAAGTATTTTTTTTTTCATTGAAAAACATTACACGTTGCGATTTATTTTTTCTGTTTATATCCTGTGAAGTCATGCATGGTTTGATCTGGTCTCAAAAGCCGTCGAGTCGAGTAAGCGAAAGCGACTATCGCCGTTCGGTTTGGATATCCTCTCGCTCCATCTCTCTCCCCTGTACTCTTTCACCCTACCTCCCTCTTTCTGTAGCTATTCCTTCCTCGCTTTCATTGCATTTCTCTGCCCCTTTTCAAACAGTCTACGACCCCGGCCTACACCGCACAATAAAAAGAACTTGACGTTTATGGTTCATAAATCCCTAAACAACTCTCTCATTTCTCATGCTTGTATCGGCCGTGTGGAAAATTGGTTACCTCCCGACCCCTTTGTACATATTTAAATTTATTTTTCCCTTTTTGTTTTATTAGTGATTGTTCACGTTTCTGCTTTACAAGGAGGAGGAACTATAAAACATTTGAGTTATGTTTTATATGGATTTTAGTTTTAAAAAAACCCTTGTCTAACATGAGCAAATAAGTATTTCATCATTCTGTGACCTATTTTTTCCACTCCAAACTGTAGTAAGTTATAAATTTTAATTCTTATTCCTCGTCCCTAAGGTTTTACAAAAATTGATTGAAAAATAAATATCCCAAATTCTAGACAGTAATATAATAATAAGATATTTCACGTGTTAATACTTTACACTAACAATATTCTTTTTTTAGCATAAAAACATGTATGAAAATAAAGAATTAGCATTCAGATAGAATCACGCAAAATATGCACTGATATAATTACAATAAGCCTCAATTTACAACTTCCTAACAACTCAATCTACAATCTAGGAACGATTGAATGTGAAATCAAACATCTTGTATTTATATTTATTTTAAATTTTCTACTTTAGGTTTGTACTTTGGTGAGTAGCCTCTTTGTTAGTTGAACAAACATGGTGATTTAACGTCGGCCATATGGTGCTGTAACCGCCAGATAGAACTGGTTGAACAAACAAGAAGATCTAAACTATTGCAAACATTACAGAAACCTGCTAGTATAGCCGTGGTGAAAAGTTGTCGGCGTTTTCCCGTCGTTATGGTACAAGTTTAAAGATGACGCTTTATTGAACAATTGCAATTGACAAAGGTCATGGAGATATTTCTATTAACTTCAACTGGAACAAAAGAAAGTATTCCAAGAGTTTTTTCAATCATATTACGGCAAATACCTGGAATAAATTGGCAAAATTGGAAGGTTGAGATATTTTTATGCACGCTGCAAAGTGACTTATGAATCTTTTATTTGGTCATTGCCGATTAGTTTTGTATTCTTAAATTCTCTGCTTTGTTCCGTCGGGCGCTTTTCAGTTCTGGGTGAAATCAGTTGTACTGAAGAAAGAATCCCATTCTCATTCTATCCGTCTAAAGAGGTTTATCACAAATAAAAATCCAAGTACAAATGAAGGAAAACTGGGACAACATATTTACAAAAATTGTCCACACGTGCATAAAAAAGAGGCTTTTTCGTGCAGCACTCCCCAATTCTTCCTCATCCCTCTCAATATAAAAGTAGGTGTTCCACAAGCATGAATACTTGGTCCCACACTGTTTTCCATATGTATAAAAATTTTTGTAACCAACTCATGATTTATAATGTGATCGACAAAGCCCATGTTAATATAACACTGTCCCTCAAAACCACACGTGCCATTCCTTCTATCCGTTTACATGTTGTACCTTTATTTTTATTACTTTTTTTTAATAAAAAAGTACATACGAATCAACGGAAACTTGACTGATATATTTAACAAAACGTGTGCACTCGTCTCAAAAAGAGGCCTCTATTAGCCATATTTATTTATATCTATATATGCACAGTAATATTTATTGCTAAATATTTATTAAATTAAATATTATATCTCTTATCATGTGTTTTTTATTTTATATTGTTTTTTTATTATTCATTTTTGTAGCAGAGAAATAACAAAGAGTGTGTAATAATTAATTAATTATTAGTCCTGTACATTAGTACTAGAAGTGTGTGGTTATTAGTGACGGTTAATCGATATTTATTTTCTATTTTCGAAGGGGTGGGGAAGGATGTCGGTTTAGAAAAGACATTTTTGTATAACGCGTCGGCTTCTTTGATGTGAAAGGTTACTTCACAGATTACCATAAGCCATGAATCTTTCCACCACAAAAACATAAAGATATACAAACAGATCCTCCATAACAACCTCTACCCTAAACACATAATTAACAGAATAATCAACAATTACAACTCAACACTAACACCATCCACTATTACTAATAATACCACATTAAATCTATCGAATACAAACAAACCAGCATACATTTCCATACCATTAATCCAAGGCCTATCACACAAATTAAACACATTTCTCTTGTCCGATAACTTCAAAATAGTTTTCAAAAATTATAAAACAATTCAAACACTTTTTTCCAAAATTAAAGATCCCACACCAATAACAAATAAATCTGACTTAATCTACAAGATCAACTGTTTAAACTGTCCGGCAACTTACTTCGGTCTTACATCCCTATATGTGGACAAGAGAATAAAACAACATATCTATGATTGCAAAGTCAAAATCCAACGTGTATAAACACAAAATAGCAAAATCTCACTGGCACTCTCGACACGACACGCAAGAATGGCACAATTACACAGAAGACAAACACTTTGAGCGAGTAGAAATACTTTGATTGAATATAGAATATATTTTGCATTGTATAAATTCACTTTTCCACACATCCAAAATGTAATTGTAATATGTAAACAATGTTTGTAAATCCCAGGCCCTGAAGATGATCTCAATAAAGATCGAAACGTTGGCACGATAAAGAAAATGTTTTTCTGAAACGTACATCAGACCAGACCGCATCTCACGATTTCTAAATAAATATTAGTACTATTGGGTTGTCCGGAAAATAATGCAGGATTTTGGTATTAAACAAAAAAAAAGAAACTAGTTACTTTAAAGCAATGTTCTTTAATCAAAATAATTTCCCATACTCTCAATACATTTCTCCCAACGTGTTGGTAACTTATTAATTCCGTCTGAGTAGAATTCAGAATTTTTAGAATTGATAAAGTCAATAAATGCATTTTCCAGTTCCGTTTGATTTTTGAATATTATGTGTTGTAAGTAGTGGTCCAGGTGTCTAAAAAAATGGTAGTCAGTAGGCGAGAGGTCCGGAGAGTAGGGTGGGTGAGGCAAAGTTTCATAGCCAAGCTCCAATAATTTTTGTGACGTTACACGTGACACATGTGGTCGAGCGTTGTCATGCAACAAAATGGGCCCTTTCCGATTGACCAAAGAGGGCTTCATTACTGCCAATTTCTGATGCATGGTATTAATTTGGTTACAGTATGATTCAGCATTGATGGTTTCGCCAGGATTTAAGAAGCTGTAGTGTATTAAACCAAATGAAGCCCACCATACCGTAACCATTACCTTTTTTTGATGAGTTGGGGGCTTTGGAAAATGTATTGGAGCTTCTCCTTTGTCGAGCCACTGTCCAGAACGTCTAGTGTTAGAAGTGATGCACAAACATCAAAGCGCTGATTTTTTTGGCGATCGTTTAATGAGTGTGGAACCCAATTTTCGAGTTTTTTCACTTTTCCAATCGCCTTGAGGTGGTCAGCGACGGTCGTTTTACTGACTTTGAGTTGCTCTGCAAGTTCTCGAACAGTTGTTTTGGGGTTTTCTTCCACCACTGATCGCAGAACATCATCATTAAGAGAGGAAGGCCTTCCACGACCTTCTTCATCTTCAAGGCTGAAATCTCCCTCCCGAAATTTTTTAAACCACCTTTGCACAGTGCACTCATTAACACAACCCTCGCCCCAGACTTGGTTAATGTTTCTAGCCGTTTGGGCTCCGCTTCGGCCGAGTTTAAACTCGTAAAAGAAAATCGTACGAAATTCTCGCTTTGACATTATAAGGATGACTGAATTATTTCCAAGTAGCGGAATGCTACAGAGGTAAACAAACAATATCATTTGGAAGAGGATTAATAAGTGTTGACATTCATACAAATGAGTAATCCTGTAAACGTAAACAGAATATTTTATATAGATTTTTTTTAATGAAAACTTAAAATCCTGCATTATTTTCCGGACAACCCGATAGAATTCACTTATTCAAAATTTTAATTTTTTGACTGAGAAATTTGTTGCCATTATCATTTTACCCTCTGTGATGTGCTATCTAGTGTAGTGAAAAACGACGACGTTAACAACTTTAGCAACTTAATGTTTTTTATACTGTATTTACTGATATATTGTTTTTTAAATTGTAGATATTTACTGTAATTTTGTAACGAGGGTATTTCAACTATGAGGTTTTATGAACCGTCGGGGGTGCCGATGTTTTGGAAAAAAAACTATTTGTAAATTTGTAAGTATGTCGCGTTCGGATGCAGGGCCGCTGGATTCGAACGCGGGACATTTACCTTACAGTGATGAGCGCCGAATCAACGCCTAAACCATTGTGGCCACCGACGCCCCCCTAATGTAATTTTAAGTAGTTAATTACAATTTCATGAATCTAACTCACCAATCGTAAAAATAAAGCGCAGTATCATGGATCATCGACTTTTATTGAACATTTCCACAGTACAACAGGAGAAAAAACTGCAATATGGTAAAGTACGGGTATCGCAGCGGTCTGACTCGTATGTGCCATGATATTTTAAATGTGCATTAGTAAAAGTTATTTATAATGTGGTTAGACCCACTGGTTTAACGTTAAGCCTTCCTGTACGACAGGAATTACTGGGGCTAAAATAAATTACGTGTTCAGACTTGAGTGGAGATGTCACTCAGTAGTGACACTCCAATATAAGTAGCACTCAATTGTCGCTATTACTTAGGCTGATCAAGGTGCCACCTGCGTTTCAGTTGGAGTTGAAACCTATCAGAAGAAAAGGCTGAGGAAACGTGGTTTAGTAAGGGATTATACCTACCAGTGAGTGAGGTGTGGTTTTTATGGGATAAGGAACAACAAGTAAGAGGTCAAGCTAAAGGATGGAACACGTAGAAAGCAGCGCTTGAAATACAAAGGAGGGTTTTGAACTGAAATTATTGGTTTTATAGATGGTAGTTGCTTTGATAAGTATGAGGTAATGGCAAAGGGTAAGATTGAACACGTAGAAACCAGCGATGTAATACAAAGGAAGGTTTTGGATTGGAAGTATTGATTTTTATAGATTCTAGATGGTTGGATGCTTTGGCTTCATATTACATACAGTAAGTCTATGGCGATTTGAAAAGTGTGTTTTAGATTAGTAGGTTGATATTGACTTTCAATCGTATGTTAAGGTTGTTTTTGTTTCAGTCAAGTGTGTGGATTCCACGTGAGATATTTTTCATGTATTGCCCTAACCGGCGTAGAAAATCTCATGTCACTGGATATGAGCGTTTTTCTTGTTCTAGGTGTCATGTTTGATATTTGGTTTTCTAGTTATAATTGTTTTAGATTTTCAACTGATTTTAAATGCCTTGTTTGCATCAATGGATGAATAATCAGGCGTCAGAAGATTCAGAGGCGACGGTGAGAATCAAACCCACGACCAACTATGAAACAAGTCTTAAGCCAGGAACACACTTACCCGATGCTACGCCATGCGACGCTACCCGATGCAACCCGACGCCTTGCCACGTTTTGGTGGGGTGTGCACATCTATCCGACGCAAGTACACGTCGCGTACAGTCCACAATAATCACTATCACAATCGCAACGCATCTTTTGTTCTTAATGCACTATTTTGAGCAAATCCTTGTAATAAAATGTTAGTTAAATTTAATGAGCACAACTGTCTAATAAATTATTTGTTAAACTTAATTGTTTTAAATATTAAAGTTACTCCTAACCATCTAATTAAACAATGTTTATAAAAACTTATGAATTTTTGATCTCGTTTAATTTGGTTTACATTAAAATAACATGTTGTAATTAATATAACGACAAAATTACATGTACTTAGTTTGAAATAAACTACAAAAAATATGAGTGTCCTGTTCTGATGCTACCCGACGAAAATGGTGTAATTTTTACGAGCAAAACTATGAAATAAATTGTTAATTAAATTTTATGAGCAAAACCGTGTAATAAATTGTTCCAATTTTAGTATATGTACCGCCGAAGCGAGTACAATAAATTTTTAGTTAAATTCATTATATCAAAAAATCGTATTCCGGTGTTTTGATTAATTTTGTACCAAACCATTAAAATTAATTTTTTAAATAAAAACTAATTAATTTTTAATCAGTTAATTTGGTTTCTATTAAAATAAGTATGTTGTAATTAATATAACAACAATAATACATGTAGTTTGAATAAAAATATGAGTGTCCGGTTCTTTTGTCTTCGACTGTACTCGATGCGACTCGACGAAAATCTGGACAGTGGGGATCGCAGAGCGTCGGGTAGATGTGCACGGGGGTAATGCAACCTTATGGAAAGTCGGAGTTTGGATTTGCGTCGGGTAGAATCGGGTAGCGTCACATGGCGTAGCATCGGGTAAGTGTGTTTCTGGCTTTACACGCTTACCACTCCCGGTCAATATAGTTCTATCTATAAATGCTTTGTAGACAAAGTCATAAAGAAGTTAAAATACACAAATTTTTATTTAATATTCTTTCTTAGTTATAGAGTCAAAATGATGGTTTATGAAGGACGAAGAATTTTCCTCAAATTTTGACTAAAGATAAATAATACGAGTAAAATACGTTTTTTTTTCTTGTTTTTCTCGTATGATCTCGTTTGGGGAATAGTGGTAGGTTATTAAACCTCTGGAACAGTTGTGATTCTTTGCCCATTCAAAAATATATAGCTACTTACGTAGTTTATTACTACTAGAACTGTATTTGGTTTGAATTGAGCAAGTACTTTTTATAGGCGGTTCTGATTCAATCTGACAATGGCAAATTGACGTCGAGTTTGCAAAAAGGACAGGTCATTAAACTCGAAATCCACGCGTCAGTATAATGCCGTAACTGGTCCTGGTTGAAAACTCTTCTCGTAAATCTTAAAGTCCCTTCAGTTGTTTAATTTTAATATAACGCTCACGTCCTCTTAAAAGTTTGAGAGATGCATGACAATTTAATTAGCTGTATTTTGAAACGAGGAGAGGCAGGGCAAGACAGATTATTATTGCATGCTTGAAGCCGGCTTTGCACCGGCGAAAACGGGTTCCCAGCTCTTTGAAGAGATATTGTAGCCCGGTCTTTAATAGATCATACCTCAGAAAAGTATCCCTTTCGTAGCCGAGCGAAGCTCTACGACGTCAATAATAGAAATTCGAGATTAGGGACTTAAAGATGATTCTCTGGTTGGAGAAACCTCATAATTTAGGGATTTTTTTTTTTTTTTTTTTTTTTTTTGAAATGGTATATGCGAGTTCTGTCTGAGAACGGTGTATTATTCTTCTTCCATGACGTCTCTTCGTACTGTGATGATGTGATAATAGTTTTCATTGACTTAGTGTATGAAGTTTATTTACTCAAAGAACTGAACAGTTTTGTCTATTTCTTCTTTAATCTAGGCCTTGTTCGTTGTTTTAATTAGCGGTGACGTTTTCCTGATTCTTAGACCGATAGAATGGCAGGAGTGACTTGAGAGACATACTTATATATATATGAATATATATATATATAGAGATTATAAGAGTTTGAGGATCATATTATAAAACATGATTTGGTTCCGAAAGCGTTTATGGAAATGGAGAACACTGTCGAGTCCAGGATTGTACCTTGTGGAACACCTTCTGCTATGTTAAACTGGAATGATTGAAAACCTGCGGAATGCAACACAACCACTTTGGAGACACGGTTGCAGAAGTTTTGTTAAATATATCGGTCAAGTTTTCCTTTTTTTTTGTATTTGTATTTGTTGCATGTAAAACGTTCTTGAACGGATAAAAGGAATGACTTGATAGATGGGCTTATAGTAAAATGGGTTAAAGACCACATAGTGAATCATGATTTGGTTCCGAAAAAGTTTATAAAAATGGAAACAATGTCGGACACATTGTTGACCCTTGTGGAACACCTGCTTCTTCATTGAATTGGAACAAGTGAAAACCTGCGGAATGCAACCCGAATTCTTTGGAGACATGATTACACAATTGTTGTTAAATACAACGGTCAAAATTTCGTTGATTTGTATTTGGATTTCTAGTTTTTATATGAAAAAAGTTTGAAAAGTATGAATGGAAAGAATGGCATGTGTGACTTGAGGGACAGGCTTTTATTAACATGGGTTGTATAACATTACAAATCATAAGTTGGTTTCAAACGCATGTATAAAAATGGAGAACAATGTGGGCCTCAAAATTGACACTTGTGGAACACCTACTATTTTATTGAAGGGAATGGATTTAAACGGCGGAGCTAAACACAAATAGATCTCGTTTTGAGACATGACTGCACCAGTTTTGTCAGATAAAACGGTCAAGTTTTCCTTGATTTGAATTTGTATTTTTAGCTTTTATAAGTAAAATGTTCTTGAACGGATAGAAGAAATAGCATAGGACCTGAGGGACAGGCTTATAATAAACATGGGTTGACGATCACATAATAAATAATGAGTTGGTTTCGAAAGCGTTTATAAAAATGGAGACAATGTGGTACCCAGGTGACCTATATTGAAAATTTGCACGATTTGGTTAGTATATCAGTTAAGTTTTCCTTGATTTGTATTTTTAATTCTATTTTTATATGTTATGTTCTTGGACTTTTCGTTAAGAGTTTTGGATTTGCTCTAAAATGTTTGATGATATTTGTGTTAAGACTATATTTGTAAAACAAAGTATAACTTAAATTCAGACATAGTGTTTTTATTACTAGTTTAAATTTGTAATATGCATGTTTTGCTCTAGCACTAATCCTCCAAGCAATGTCATCAGCACAAAGCTAAATAAAACAAATTTCATTATTATCATCTAGTTTTTTAATCCTTTTAAGAAAGGGGACCGCGGTTGCCGAGTGGTTAGCATGAGAGACTCTCACGCCGCGGTCGTGGGTTCGATTCCCATCGTCACCTCTGGCCCTTTTTTCCCGATAACCCCCAATTGAACAACATATATAAGAATTCGTCATGGCTAATATGCAAAGATCACAAGGCCAAAAAAAAAAATAGGAATGGTTTCAGCGACTTTAAAAATAATTAATTTGAAGTTGAAAAGGATTAATTTGTTGGGAGAAAAAAAAAGATTAATTAGGAATGGTTTCAGCGACTTTAAAAATAATTAATTTGAAGTTGAAAAGGATTAATTCGTTGGGAGAAAAAAAAAGATTAATTAGGAATGGTTTCAGCGACTTTAAAAATAATTAATTTGAAGTTGAAAAGGATTAATTTGTTGGGAGAAAAAAGATTATTTAGGAATGGTTTCAGCGACTTTAAAAATAATTAATTTGAAGTTGAAAAGGATTAATTTTATTGGGAAAAAGCTGATTATTTTTTTAAACAAGTCAGTTTTATTTGTCTTACATTTTATTATGTAATTATCATCTCGTTAAACCCATAAAGTATATAAACGGGTTTGATGTTGATTAGATGAATTTGAATCAAATTAAATTGATTGCGGGGGGATATTTGTTTAATAATTCACAAATAAGTAAGGCTACAATTTGATATGACTGACGTGTTTTTTACATAATTATATCGAGCTTTCAAGTGTGAACAGTGTTGAATTTAACAGCGGAAATTCCCAATTCATAGGAGTGAATTATTACAGCCCGTGGTTCGACAGTTTAAACGGTTAGCCTTTTATCAGTTCTTTTGGATTTTCATTGGAGCCTGTTTTAGACATAGATTGGATTATTTTACCAATTAGCCATTCGAGATTAGTTCCACTATACATAAAACCTCAAGTACCGTCAATGTACTCGTTTCTATTTTTTCAACTTCTCAGCATATTTTAAAACTCTCAGTCTGCTTATTCAGATGACAAATATGGAAGTTATTGTATGTTTTAATACATACTCTATATTATTATTTAAATATATACTCGTCCCGGGCATGAGGGTAAACTGCCTCCTCATACATAACATATATACTAACGTAAGCACACTAACAATACCGCTCCTAGGCGACCCTGCATGCTGAGGTTGGCGCTGGGTGAACAAGAGTCGAATGCCTCCGAAAAAATCTAACGGGTGTGGTTCGTCCCACTCACTAGCGCATACCTCCCAAAGACCCTCGAATTAAAGATTTGGTATTAGATATTTCTTGGGTTAATGGGGATGAAGCTCCTCCAGTCACGCTAAAAAATTACATCCTCTCAAACACACACAGAGAGAGAGAGAGAGAGAGAGAGAGAGAGAGAGAGAGAGAGAGAGAGAGCAGAAATCATCCAGGGTGCTCGACCTACTTCAAAAAAGTTGGAGAAGGGGCCTCTCCATTCACGCTAATAAATTACATTCATGGGGGGCGTCGGTGGCCGCAAGGTTTAGTCTTTGACAAGGCGCACATCACTGTAAGTTAAAGGTCCCGGGTTCGAATCCAGCGGCCCTGCATTCGAACCTGACATACTTACAAATGAGCTTTTTTTCAAAAACACCGGCACCCTGAGCATATGACCTCTGCTGTTGCAAACCCTCGTTAAAAAAAAATTACATTCACGATGTTTCAAAGTATTTGATATCTCTCGGGTTATTGGAGACCAAGCCTTTCCATTCACGTGAATAAAGTACCCAAAGTACTCAATATTCATTGGGAAAATTGTGGAAGTAGCCTCTATATTCATGCTAAAAAATTACATTCACCCTACCTCAAAGTATTCAATATTCCTGCTAAAAATTGAAAAAAGAGTCTCCCTATTCACGCTAATAAGTTATATTCTCACTACCCAAAAGTACTTAATATTCTCCGTAAATAATGAAAAAAGAGACTCTGTATTCAAGCTAATACATTCCTGAATTTACTCAATATTCTTTGGAAAAGTTGGAGAAGAGGCCTCTCCATTCACACTAATAATTCATATTCTCACTACCCAAAAGTACTCAATATTCTCCGTAAATAATGAAAAAAGAGACTCTATATTCAAGCTAATACATTACATTCCCACTGCCTCAATTTACTCAATATTCTTTGGATAAGTTGGAGAAGAGGCCTCTCCATTCACGCTAATAAGTTATATTCTCACTACCCAAAAGTACTTAATATTCTCCGTAAATAATAAAAAAAGAGACTCTGTATTCAAGCTAATACATTACATTTCCACTGCCTGAATTTACTCAATATTCTTTGGAAAAGTTGGAGAAGAGGCCTCTCCATTCACACTAATAATTCATATTCTCACTACCCAAAAGTACTTAATATTCTCCGTAAATAATGAAAAAAGAGACTCTGTATTCAAGCTAATACATTACATTCCCACGGCCTCAATTTACTCAATATTCTTTGGATAAGTTGGAGAAAAGGCCTCTCCATTCACGCTAATAAATTACATCACATTACCAAGAATATTTGATATTTCTCCGGTTATTGGAAAAGAAGCCCCGTCATTTACGCTAATACATTATATTCACACTGCCCCAAAGAACTCAACATCCTTCGGAAAATGTGGAGAAGGAACCCCTCCTTCTTTACTAATCAATTACATTCGTTCAGTAAATTGATTGGAACAGCATGCTCCACGTGAATCGAGAAGTCTGGTTACTTCTTTCTCGCTAATTAATTCCAATAGAAAAATACAGTTTACAATATTTACACATTCCATTTTCTACAGTGCATTATTAGTGATAAATCTATAGTGATAATTCTCCTGCATTACACGTCCATCTGTGATCCCGGTGTAACATATGCATAACCTTGTATTTCCTTGCTCCTCCTATACCATCGTCCACACTTAAGGGATCGATGACTGTTTTAATTTTAAATAATTTCAATGTATTTCTTTCTGTCTAGCGGATTCTGTATTGAATTTTATGTCGCGGTAAACTTTGCTGCCTTTTAGACGTGCAAGCTATCTTTCAATGTAGAGTACCAAACAACCAATTACGTACCAATTCGAAAGTAAAGGTTTTTGTTGTCAATTTTTCATAAGGTACGTGGAAAAATATCGGTCCATTAAACGTCTAAGGGCGGCATCATTCTGGAGCTCGCTTTTGTCCAAGATTTCTCTTCAACATGTGATCAATAGGTGAATTTAGGCAGTTTTACATCGGGCGGATTACCCACAGGTCAACAATCCCACTCCACCAGAGCCCTTCCCATTCGTTGACTGTTTTCAATGCGGATACAGTGACCCGGGTGAATGAAGCGTAAACCAATATACCATCAAAAGATAGAGAGACTTTTTTTCTATATAAAATATAGAACTGTTTTGTTATGCGTAGTTATTCTTTTCTTGAACAATAATGTTTTAAAATGCCAGCTTATACTGAATTTTTCATATTAATACTAATAATAAAACTGAATACCTTATACTACTAAAAATTAAATAGTTTAGTTGATTTTTTAATTTTTTAACAGACTTGAGAGGTTACGTGAAGATGTGTGAAGTTTATAGGTAATAAAAGGTTCTGGAATTTCTTCGAGAAAATTGAGTATCGTTGGTTTTGTTCTGAGCGCCACGCTGTTGTGTATCAGACCACAGCTTTAATAACGCTGACAAAGTTTTTACCTATTTAAGATGCAAAAACATTAACCTAATGAAAGACAACGTTCAAAAAACACCGTCCAAAAACCAGTTCCAAACCTCAATGTCCATACCTAATTCACACTGCTCCAGTATACTCGATATTCCTCCGGCTAATTGAAGGAAAAGCCCCTTCAATTCACGCTAATAAATTACTTCCTACACCGCAGTCATCATGCACGCTGTCCAAAAGTGTTCCATATACCTTGGGATAATTGAGGGAAAAGTGCCTTCCATTCACGCTAATAGATTACATCTGAAACCACACACATAATCCCCACTGCTCTAGAGTACTCGATATTCATCGGGGTCACAAGAATTGGTTCTCATTCACCATTTTCATTCAAGCCAATAAATACAGTGATATAACATATATCTCATTATTTCGTGCGCAAGTACCAGATATTGCTCAGAGATCGATGGGTCTGCTAGTTCCTTTCTCGGTAATACATAATACAGGTTACATTCACATTGTCCTGAAGTAATCGATAATCTTCGGAAAAATCGGGAGAGCCTCTCAACTAACGCCGAGTTGAGCAGACTCAACACGTCTGACTTCATTCAAACCTAGAGTATACTCGATCTCTCATGGGGGAGAAGCTTCTCTATTCACGCTAATAAATTACATTCACGTTGCCCAGAATTCATTCCCACTGCCCCAGGATTCCAGATAGACCTCGAGGTAATTCTGGAAGAAGCTCCATCCATTCCCGCAAATAAATTAGATTCACAAACACAAGATTTCATTTACAAAGCCGTTAAGTACTTAACAGTCCTCTGGCTATTCACACTTTCAAGACAAAAGAGACGTCCGATACTAAGCTAATTTTTTACCAAACTCTAAATTATTTTGAGCAATTGAGAACATTTCAAGCATAATGTTTGATTTAACTCCTTTTTTTTATGATTAGTAACATCATAGCGTCTAATCCAGCATATTAAAAATCTACAAATGTCTCGTTCATGTGAAATGGGACTATGGAAGCGTACAGAGAGTAACACTGGACCCTTCCTCGTATAACCTCATCTGACGTCATGGTCGGAGAATCTACGTACATTGGTGAACTCTAAAGGAAGACCTTTTTATAATCCTGCACTTTGCCCTAAGATAAACGCTAACACTCGACAGAAATGGAAGGACCAAGGTCTGTAAAAGTAACCCTACTGCAGATTTCCCTGAGCAACCTCAACGCTATATCTCATCTGACGTCACGTTCGAAAATCTTCTTTTCTTGTTGCATCATTTTAGTTTGTAAAGCAAAATGACACGCCTTATACTGAGATATACGTGAGCCACTGCGCGCTACCTCTCCCTGTTTATAATCCCATCGCGTACCCAGTGTGTATTTCGGTAAATTTTGTTAACAGTAATCGTGAAATGAAACAGTCTGTCCTTAAAAAGTGTTTAGGAATAAATAATTAACAGAAAGATAATTACTCAAAAATACTTGTGTAAATGCTTATTCTTATTTAAACAGTATTGTTTATATAATTAATATCGCTGTTTACATTTACCAAGCCTTTATTCAATCAAATTCAATGTAGCCAAAATGGGTTTGGGTTTCATTTTCTAATATGAATGCCTACGAAAATGTTGGAGGAAAAATCGTTCTTCTGAGAATCTAATGGAAAAAGGGATGGGAAATATGCTGAATTAGTTCGAATTGAACTCGGGGCTTATCAGCTGAGATTCAGGCTTAAAATGCCACTATAAGCCAACATCTTACAAAACTTGATATCGGAAAGATCTTGCCGAGATAATATTTTTATGATCTACGGAACGCCTTTGCGTCGCAATGCGTCGATATCAGGCATAAAGATAACCGTTTTTGAAAAAGAGAGAATGATATAAAGTCGGTTTTTTAAATCAGTTTAAATAAACGTTACCCTAAGATAAACGTTAATTTTGGACATAAATAGAAATGGTACAGATTGCCTGCCGTACTTGTAACCCAACACCAAGCCAAAACAGCAGAGGTCATATCGACTCAGGGTACAGATGTTTTTGAAAAAAGCTCATTTGTTGTCGGATTCGAATGCAGGGCCGCTGGATTCGAACCCTGGACCTTCACCTTACAGTGATGAGCGCCGTGGCAACGTCTAAACAGTTGCGGCCACCGACGCCCCCTGTGGTTCAAAATAGATACGTCTATTGTCTTTCAGTGTTCTGACAATACTATTTTGGACAATTGGACTTGTATCGTAAATGAAATTTTTGCGACTAGGAGTTTTTTGATGGCCCTGAAAAGGGCCGGTGTTGTTTTATAGTGACGATGGATGAGGCCTGGACCGAGTGAATGCCGATGGTAGTGGTCCGTGACCGAGAAATCCGTTGAATGAGTCTGGGGCCGTGCGTCGGTTGACACTCCAGCGGTTGAAGACACTGGTGCAGCAGGTAGCCAAGTGCAGCAGTTGGCCAGTAGCCAGGTCGGCTGTGTCGAGAAGGCGATATCGAGCCTAATGCTGCGAGTACCCCTGCCTTTCTTGTCGGTGCTCCGTTAGTGATTGGGGAGAGCATATTGGGTAGACGAGTCTCGAGGTGTGAAATGAGATCTCCTCGGAATATTGTTAATCATTTTAAGTGAATGTATCTACGACATTATGACCTGTTACTTGAAATGGGTCATCATCTTAAAAATTATTTTCTAATAATTACATGAATGATAGAGTGTACTATTAGATTAACCATGAAATGGTTGCTATTTTTTAACGAATATATTTTATATTCGACAAGCTACTTTTGGTGTTGAATTTATGCTTCGTCCAACAGTAACAAAAAACTACTGTCTTATCGTATTAAATTAACGAGATAAATTAATTTTAACGTTAATAATCGTCATAATGCGTTGAATGGAGTTCCGTCGAGCGTAAAATTGTCGGCCCACTCTGAAAATTAAATATTAATTTTGCTGTCACGTCTCTACAAACGACATCCCACCAGAGCGCAAGAGGCCCCTCGTGTTAATGCTCTCTATTGATTATATGATCGGAATTGTTGCGGGAATTGCCTTCTGCTATGCTCGTCGGATTAGCTTTGCGAATCCTAATGTAGAAAGCCCATTGTTTGTCATTCCATATCTAATGGCATAGTAAGTCATGACACCTACACTCCCCTTATTCCAATTAGAAGTTTCATTTTCACTTTTTCACCATTCACCCTAAACCGAGATGGTCAAATACGCGCCTGACAACACTAGAGATTTATTTTTGTTTTATGTAAACAGATGAATTGTCACACTTTTGAACAGATGGTAAAGCCAATTATCACGCTTTGTTTACTCGGCCTTTACTTGCGAAGAAAATTTGTCAAATTGGTGTTCTAGGGCCGAATTGAAGACGATTTCATGTTCGTAATATATTTGATATTCTCTTCCTAGTGTGATTCCTTTGATATTCACAACCTTCAGATACCGTTAAACCAGGAACACACTTACCCGATGCAACGCTACCCGATGCTACCCGACGCAAATCCAAAATCCGATTTTCCATAAGGTTGCATTACCCCCGTGCACATCTACCCGACGCTCTGCGATCCCCACTGTCCAGATTTTCGTCGAGTCGCATCGAGTACAGTCGAAGACAAAAGAACCGGACACTCATATTTTTATTCAAACTACATGTATTATTGTTGTTATATTAATTACAACATACTTATTTTAATAGAAACCAAATTAACTGATTAAAAATTAATTAGTTTTTATTTAAAAAATTAATTTTAATGGTTTGGTACAAAATTAATCAAAACACCGGAATACGATTTTTTGATATAATGAATTTAACTAAAAATTTATTGTACTCGCTTCGGCGGTACATATACTAAAATTGGAACAATTTATTACACGGTTTTGCTCATAAAATTTAATTAACAATTTATTTCATAGTTTTGCTCGTAAAAATTATACCATTTTCGTTGGGTAGCATCAGAACAGGAAACTCATATTTTTTGTAGTTTATTTCAAACTAAGTACATGTAATTTTGTCGTTATATTAATTACAACATGTTATTTTAATGTAAACCAAATTAAACGAGATCAAAAATTCATAAGTTTTTATAAACATCGATTAATTACGATGGTTAGGAGTAACTTTAATTAAAACAATTAAGTTTAACAAACAATTTATTAGATGGTTGTGCTCATAAAATTTAACTAACAATTTATTACAAGGTTTTGCTCAAAATAGTGCATTAAGAACAAAACATGTGTTGCGATTGTGATAGTGATTATTGTGATAAACGCTGTGGACTGTACGCGACGTGAGCTTGCGACGAATAGATGTGCACACCCCACCAAAACGTGGCAAGGCGTCGGGTAGCGTCGCATGCCGTAGCATCGGGTAAGTGTGTTCCTGGCTTTAAGTACAACCGAAGATATAGACAGAGTTGTAGACCACTTCACAAATCTCTATCTGTACCACACTAATTGGTTTTCGAATTCAATTTGGCACATTCAAATGTCCTCACTTTTTATCATTTAATAAGATAAATTTGTTATCAAAAACAAGGTTGTACTTAGCATGGACGTAAAATTTTTAAATTTCACCCAGGTCATTTATTCGGTGACTAAGAAAACCTTAGTCGCAAAACTTAATGACAACATTTTAGGAAGTTTTCCTGCATCTTAATTTTTACAAAGTCGATCGAACCTCACACTTGGCTTTGTTCTGGAAACTAAACGGCACCTAATAACCGGTCAAACAGGTACTTGAGAGTAGGCATATGGCGAGCGAACCTCAAGATATCTTCCTTGGTCCGTTAATGTACTCAGTATGTACTGAAGATTGTCTTACAGTTTTTTTTTTCACCATGTCACGGACAAGGCAACGCATCCGATGACCGGCTCTTAATATCAAGAAACTCTAAAGATTTCCACATACCTCTACATGTGACCCTCGTTAACCTTTTGACGTAAAATACACAACTAAAATCTACACCTCCAAAATGCTCCTGGATGTGACGTCATATCTACTTCAATTCCTTGTAACCTTCCAACAAAAACTGTTTTATTAACTCCTTTATAATGCAGCTATTTGTACCACTCAATTCTTCGATTCCATGGAAGTTTAACATAGTCGACCAACCAAACCTTCCGAATTCCTACCATACCATCAGCTTTCTGCCAATTCTTTGTAAAATAATCTGTAAGAAAATACCCTCCATCGTCGAATCGTCTAATACATTCCAGGCCCATCTGTTTGGTTTTAGGCATCATCCGCTAACAGTGCCATCGTGTTTTGGATCTCATCGTTCCCTGGAAAAGACAGTATGCGGCTCGGGATCAACCGTACCGAATAGGCTTTTAATCTAGTCTAGCACTTCTCAAACATTAAAGGCATCTTACCCTCACACACATAATCCTTAAGTCCTGCCTGACCGAGTACCTCAATAGTATGGGTCTTCTTACTGTCATTTGTACAGGGCGGACACAGGGAGTCCCTCAGGTAGCGTACTCGGCCCGTACTATACTGCTAATTCTATCTTCATACTCCGAGCTCGTTATAGCTCACTGAACCCTGCATATTCCCAGACCTATATTCCCTTGAACAATGGTTCAAAAAATGGCAAATTAAACTCAATAACATAAAATCCCAGAACATAACCCTCATTCTACCTCCAATTTATTATAACCCAATCTCTTTTTTACCGGGGACGTCATCTTGGGCTGTATCTAGAGAAACGACTGACCTAGAATCCTCATACACGACTTAAAAAGGCCAAACTGAAATGAGGAGACCAATTAAAAGACTAGACAACAGATCTAAACTCGTCTCAACAACAAAATACTAAAACCAATATGATCATACATAGAACAAGACAAATCATAAGTTTCATCCTCCATTACATTTTTCTACCTACAATCTATTATAACCTTACCCCCTTCCTATCGAGAACGTCATCGTTTTGGGCTGTATCTAGACAAGCGACCGACCTATTCGATTGTCCCACAATAAAAGGATCGAACTGAACCGGCGATACCGATTACTTCAAAGACTACAGAAAACATATCTAAAATCTTTCTCAACAAATCAATGCTGAAACCAATATGGACATGCGGCATAGAGCTTAGCGGGGTGCAACAGAACCTTCCCATCTGCGCAGAAATCGAACTCTACAGGACCTGAAGCTTGATCGTTTCCGATATTTTTATCATAACACCAACAGAATCCTTTCACAATTCACAACTTACACACCACTGCAGTTGATGTGAAGCCTAAACACGTCCGATAGACGAAATCAGCGAAAATGGGCATGCCAAAATGATCCACATTGACCAATCCACCCCAAATATTAGGCGGACTCACCGGAAAAAATACTAAAATATTAAACGTATTTTTTTTAACTCTAAGCAATTAATTTTAACTCAAGTAAGCCTAGTATTAGGCGGCGATAGCGTTTCGTAGGGTTTCCCCACGTTTTTTAAAACAAAGTCAACAATATATAGAAGGTCTCAGGTCAACCGCAATATGATCTACTGCAATATTAACACGTCGTCAAGTTTTGTTTAATGACATTAAATCTTTTAGAAAAACAAGGTTCGATAATAAGACTTTCTTGACTCGCGTTTTGATATTTCAAGGGAGTTCTTTTAACATTTACAAATAGAACCTATTATACCCTATTCATAAAGCTTTTTAAAGATTTCAAATCACCAGGTCATATCTTTAGCTTTTCAAGATCAAAGAAAATTGTTAACCTATATTTCCTTTCTAATAAAGTGTTCTGAATAAGAATAAGGAAGGGGTTCTGAAAAATGTTTATTTTTACTCTCAATATTGACTGTGTATACATTTTACCTTCAATAAACCAATTTCATCTTTATTTAATTTACATTAAAATCTTTTTAAGCGCAAAGTTAGGAAAACAGGAATGTTAACTTTTCCTGAAAACTTGTTACGCCCGACTTAAAAATGGGCAATAAATCTCAGAGCTTAAAAGAATTTACTGCCAGCCTATGACACCAAAGGATTTTTCTTTTTTCTAATTGTTTAGTTTTATTACAAATAATGCAAACGTTGAACGTGACTTAATATTGTTCCAAGTTATTTTTCCAGCATAATTATAGAGAAGGGAAAAAACCACTCAGGCAATATTGAGTTTTGTCAACTTCTCACTTGAAGCTTTCAATGAAGGTAATTGCATTGTAACTTTCTTAGATGTCAGCCAAGCTTTCCTACGAATTGCTCTTAAAAACTATTATTTTACAATTTTAGTAAAGGTACAATCAACTTGATGGAGTCATCTTGAAAGTAGAAACCAGGTTGTAAAATGTAATGAGCAATTTTCATCTATGTGCAATATAACGATAGCAGTACCGCAGGGTTCAATCCTTGGCCCTTTATTGTATATAATTTTTAAAAATTAAATTTACATGTACTTCATACATTTTCTTTATCGTGCCAACGTTTCTATCTTTATTGAGATCATCTTCAGGGCCTGGGATTTACAAACATTGTTTACATATTACAATTACATTTTGGATGTGGAAAAGTGAATTTATACAATGCAAAATATATTTTCAAAATGTAATTTTAATATGTAAACAATGTTTGTAAACCCAAGGCCCTGAAGATGATCTCAATAAAGATCGAAACGTTGGCACGATAAAGAAAATGTTTTTCTCAAACCTACATCACACCACACCGCATCTCACGATTTCTAAATAAAGTACTTCATACAGTTCATTTCACTGTGTTTCCTGCCGATAGTTCTCAATTAAAGGAAGCATCTTAAACAGAGCTTATTAAGATAAAATAAATGAAAGTCTGATATCGAAACATCGTAAAGGGAATTGTCTGTGGTTAAATAAATAATGTTTTCGACTAATGCTAACGGTTCTTGGTTCGAATACTGGCTAAGCCTTTGAAATTTTATTTGTAAGTAGTTGGACAAAACTATTGTAATGGCGTCTGACCCAAACTGTTGTTTATAATTTAAGAAAGGGGGTTTCATGAACCAGGGGGTCAGACGCCATTACAATAGTTTTGTTCAACTACTTATAAAAATGTGTGGTGATTAGTAACCGTTAATCGATATTTATTTAGAAATCGTGAGATGCGGTCTGGTGTGATGTAGGTTTCAGAAAAACATTTTCTTTATCGTGCCAACGTTTCGATCTTTATTGAGATCATCTTCAGGGCCTGGGATTTACAAACATTGTTTACATATTACAATTACATTTTGGATGTGGAAAAGTGAATTTATACAATGCAAAATATATTTTTTATATTCATTCAAGGTATTTCTACTCTGCTGAATGAATATAAAAAATATATTTTGCACTGTATAAATTCACTTTTCCACATCCAAAATGTAATTTTAATATGTAAAAAATGTTTGTAAATCCCAGGCCCCTGAAGATGATCTCAATAAAGATCGAAACGTTGGCACGATGAAGAAAATGTTTTTCTCAAACCTACATCACACCACACCGCATCTCACGATTTCTAAATAAAGTACTTCATACAGTTCATTTCACTGTGTTTCCTGCCGATAGTTCTCAATTAAAAGAAGCATCTTAAACAGAGCTTATTAAGATAAAATAAATGAATGTCTGATATCGAAACATCGTAAAGGGAATTGTCTGTGGTTAAATAAATAATGTTTTCGACTAATGCTAACGGTTCTTGGTTCGAATACTGGCTAAGCCTTTGAAACTTTATTTGTAAGTAGTTGGACAAAACTATTGTAATGGCGTCTGACCCAAACTGTTGTTTATAATTTAAGAAAGGGGGTTTCATGAACCAGGGGGTCAGACGCCATTACAATAGTTTTGTTCAACTACTTATAAAAATGTGTGGTGATTAGTAACCGTTAATCGATATTTATTTAGAAATCGTGAGATGCGGTCTGGTTTGATGTTGGTTTCAGAAAAACATTTTCTTTATCGTGCCAACGTTTCGATCTTTATTGATATCATCTTCAGGGCTCAACAAAGGTCGAAACGTTGGCACGATAAAGAAAATGTTTTTCTGAAACCTACATCACTCCAGACCGCATCTCACGATTTCTGAATAATTACTTATAAAAAATTTCAAAGGCTTAGCCAGTATTCAAACCCGTATTTGTTTCCAAAACAAACATAATCAAAAGTGAATTAAGCAGGATTGTCAACACCTCAGCTTGGTTATTTTATGTAAAAATGGCGCAGATCCTTGTGAAAACGTTCTCCAAAACATGCTTAACTAATATTTGTAACGTGATGTTATGTAACTTATTTAACTTCAAATTGTAAATATTTGTTTCAGGGACAATTGCTTGGAGTCTTGGTCGAGGATCCGTCTCACACCCATGTTCGGGTGTATCTGCCCAAACAATCACATGAAAAAGAGGTGTGAGAGGATATTCGGTTTGGTAAATCACAACCCCTGCTTGGGTAAGTCGTAGACAGCGGACACAGACATGACACATCGTCACATAAACCCTTGCACAGTTTACACGCATTTGTTTCACTTCCTCATCAGACTCTACTCTCTAACTTCAACATATACAGAATCATGAGCTACCTTCTTTTGTATCGCACGACCCACTCTCATATGCTAACGCTTCAATTTACAACTTTCTCTCTTTTTTTCACTCTCTGCACTGGGTTAATGTTTCTTTTATTTTCTTTCTTTATACATTTAGAGCTACAAACAGGCGTGAAAGATGAAAAAAGAGGCATCGGGCCTTTGGCTGAACGGAGGGGAGGGTTTAGGAGCCAATTGTGGATTGAAACAAGTGCGTGTAGAGGCCCGAGGCTCTTTCTTTCGCCTGTTTCCTGCAACGCATGCTGCTCAACATCACACACGATCACTCTGTAATCTCCTTTATGTTTCAGACCCGCCAACTGCACTCACAATATTCCCACAGCACTCACGAACGCACGGACACCTGAGGTAGAGACCACTGTAGTTTATGCTCACACCCATCATTAAATTTATACTTTTCAAACAAGGAAAATGGAAACCTAAAACAATATATATATATAATATTTTTCTATGTGAGGCGCAGAGTACAGGTAGCATAAGTTGAGTGATTTTGGAATGTGATATGTCGGGGTGGGTTTCAGTGAGAGGTGTAGCCAGATTGGGACTCCGACATTTTGTCTCCCCTTGGATGAAAGGGGATGAGAAGACGGCCAACTACACCGCTGTCGTGGCGATGTTCGCTAAGGATCCGACCCACCCAAGTATGTATCTATCCCGTTAAACATTCCCATCTAAATTACGCCCCTATCGAAGTAGATATATAAAGAATTGTGTAAATAAAAGTGTATTATAAAGTAATGTTAAAGATTTTGAGGCTTTGACTCGATCCTATATAGCCTTACGAGGCATCCCCGTTGCCGATCCCGTCTACGTCTCGCCTACTTGTCATTCTCTCATCCCTGTCGACATCTTTTGAAATTGCGAAACCCCGGACATTTGAAAACACCCTTAGACATTTTCCTCGAGGGATGAGGGAAGACGAAGGAAGGCGTGCGAGGATGAGGGCGACAAGCTGCTATCCTGCTGAGCTGCTCAGATGACGTCAGCTGAGTCGACCTCCAGGCCAGGCTCGCACATTATCTCCCTCCTGTCAACCCCAACATGCATTTCAACTTACATTTGTTTACACTATCTCTTTTATCCCATATTTACCACACAGAACATTTCCAAACCAAAGGGCCAAGATTACTGTGCTTCGTAACCCCTCAGCCATTCCGCGTAAACGACCTGGCCGATTGCCATTCAAAGTAACGTAGGATTAGTGAAAAATGACCAGGTCCACCCTGTGAAACATCAGGATATTTCCGAGGAATTTGTTTCAAATGGTATGTTTATATAAAATGTGCGAATTTAAGATAAACTCAAGGAAATGGTCCGGTTTTCTAGTCCAAATTATAAACAAAAAATTTTTCAATCAATTTTTATAAAAGGCCTAGGCAAAATAAAAACACATTCACAACCTCAAATTGCCTATTATTTTGAAAATAAAATTGATATTTACTTGGGATTTAGGATCTTGACGGTCACTTGCCCAGTTTAGGTTTTGCAATAGTCACAACTACAATTTGATTCATAGAGATGAGCGATCTTGAAAACTATCAGCGATAAATATTCTCAACATTTACATTGTTTAAAAGAAATAATAACTGCAGATAATGCATAATAGTGCAGCTTTGGAGACCTTCTTCAAGACTTACTGTTGCATAATCCAGCTTTAATCATACAATGATTACCTCTGTTTTACAATCTAGCATCATTTTTGTAACAAATATTTAAATCGTGTAGAAAAAAAGGTTTTTTTATCGGTCGACAATTATATTTTAAACATTTTTCTTATTACAAGGGCTCACTGTTGAGAAATGTGGTTTTGGAATTAATTAATCTGCCTCCCTTTTAAATCTAATTATCAAAGTGTCAATCAATCAATGTTCTGTTAAATAAAACAAAAAGAAAAATCGTAGAATATAAATCCAAGATTTTCAGAGAAAAAACGTGCTCTGCTAGAGATTGTGTTTGTTTAAAGCTCAGCTTTCTTTTATCGCTTGGAAACCGTCCAAAATTGGAAAAAAATACACATTTAGATCCTATCGTATTACAAAAGCGTCCATTAACAACGCACGATTATCAGCATTTTTCGATTTATTACTTGAATTAGTGTGGAAAAGTACCAAATATGATCAGGATCATAACAATGATGACGTTCTTTTACTAAGGTGTACTTCTACACGTTAACTCGCAATTAGAAGCGTTTTTTTATGGTAAATTCAATGAAAATAAAAGTTACTTATAAGCAGATTTAATCAACCTTTGTACGACTGCCTGTTCACATCTTTCATGTAATTTTTTAATTCCGTCCTCCCAAGACTTCTCAGATTTTTGAACAATTTTGACTGCAGTACTCAAGTGAATGAATTTTTTTACATTAATAGTTTTCCAAGAATAAAAAAATCTGAATTTCTGTCGCGTCTGCATGGGACGAAGGAGCGAAGGTTATCCTGGTGAAAACCAATCCCCTTGCGATTATCAAAATCATTTTTGGCCAATTGGTCAATCGCTCCAATTGTGGGCAGTGTACAGTAGAATGTTTATTCTGTTGATTTGATTGGAAAAAGATAATAAAACACCACCTTCCAATCCTGCCAATTCACACCTTCTTGGGATATGATCCGACTTTAGGATGCTGTAAACGGTGAGTCGCTGCGTTTTTTTTTTCAGGATTCACCTCTCTGAACTAGTAAACAACTAATTATTCATCCCCAGTAATCAATTTTTACAAAAATGTGTTTTTGAGGAGGAATTCGCAGATAGAAATGCCAGCTAATAATTTTTTCTGTCAAATGTATCGTGTCTATGATTGTGGGTTATTTGTGACAAAAGTTTGAATTTGACCATCAAATATGGTTGATTGATAAACAGAACGTAGTGCCTCTTCATTTTGAAACCACTGAGTTATCATTACTCTTCACATCACAACTTATACTGTCAGTCTGAAAGGTTTTAACGGATTTTAACGAAAATAATTTTTTTTCCTTTATTTTAAAAGTGGCAAAACACATAAAAACAAAACTGTCGAATCAAAACATCGTAACTATTTTTTTTTCGGAGTATATAAAAAATATTTTAAAATTTTATAAAATGTCAAAAGGAACAGTTTTATACCCGCGTCGGACGTTGCCCCAATGCAGCGATAAAAAAAAAAGAAGTTATTCTGTATGCATCTAATTGTAGTTGTGGCTCTCCCGCGAGGTAGGTTAAATTAAAAACCCAAATAAATAGCTGAAATTAAGGTTAAAATTTTTTTCGAAAGTTAGCGAATATTTTTTTGTATTAAAAAGAAATCATTAAATAAAAATTTGTGTCTCTGGGCCACGACCTCTTGCGCCTTAAGGTAAGATTTATTATTAGTATAATTATGAATCAAATTAAATTTAGCAAGTGTAGTTAGTTCAAAATAGTTTTTTTATTTATTAAAAAAATCAAATATCCACTGAGTTCTCACGGATAGATGTGCATGATAGAAACCAAACAGTTTTTAAACCCCAACGAATGTAAAACAGACCATGACGTGTCTATAGTTTCTATTGTCGCACCAGTTTTGCTACTCCACATATTGATATTTTTGTGTAATGGTTTGCATGGCATGTCCCCGAGTCGACAGTATAATATGGCTAAATATGGCACTTAATCTGGTACCTTTATTATATTGACACTCAAGTAGCACACCTGACACAGCTCGGTCACCCAGGCAATCTGGCCGCTTCACGATTCGTTCCAATCATTCGTCCGAATCATGGTTGGCTTGGTACCCATAGTGCGATGCGTATATCTGAGCACCTCGGTAATAATTAGACAGCTTTAAAAATTAGTTAATAGTACAAGTCGAGTAGGGGCACCTTTTTTATTAACTTTTATTAACGTTTTACTAATGTTACGACTCCTACTGACCTCCACTACTGTCGTACAAACAAACCGATAACTACAACCACACGTACTAGAATCGTACACTGTACTGATATTATGTATTAATATGTATTTAAGTTTAAGTTAATTTCATAATTAATTAAAATTTTAAACCCGTTTGAAGAAATAAATATGGTATAAACTCACAAAAGTGAAAATCCCCCTTATTTACTCGCTTGATATATTTATGGATGTCGCTTTAATTGTGGAAACAATAGAACTCTGCATAATTTGTAGTTAAGGACAATGCAGAAATTTAGTTCAAGTAGAGTATTTTGGGCACAAAATACAATTCACAAATTTGGACAGCCACTTTTCTTCACTTATAATTATATAAGAGTAGATTTTGTATTTTATTTCTATCAAAAATGTGTATTGAACTTGTGAAACATTGATGTTGAAATGTATTTGAGATATTTCAAATTAAGTTTTTTTTTGGAAATTTTCAATATAATTTTTAATTATTATTATAATCACGCATGCATAAAACACATTAATTATTTCAAAATTTTTAAAAAAAGGCAAATTGTTATTTATTTGCATGAACATTTTATTTTTACTTATCACTCTTATAATAAAAATTTGTATCAAATTTGTACACATTAGCTGACCAGCTTTTTTTGTACTATTGTTTCAAATAAATCATCACAACATCTACAACTGAATAGGTTAAAGTTTCATACAAAATAGTTAATTTTTGTGTCGAATATCGATATTGCCAAGGATATACGAAAGATTCAAAGTGTTTTTTTAATCTATAAGTTTTTAGTTGATCCTAATTAATAAAAGATATTATTTAAATTGATTTATATATTTTATGTAAAGTGTGAGTGAGATGAAAAATTAGTGTCACGAGCGAAACTTTTTTCTGAAACTAGATTTTTTCAGAAAAGAATGAGTACCGCAACTTTGGAACATCTACAGAATTGACGGATCTAGGATTTTTTGCAAACATTAAATAATTTAAAGAAATTTTATAAAAAATGCTTATTAAACGCACGTTTCCATTTCATATTCTCTTCCCCATGAGGTCGGTAGGTAAACATAATAAGAAGAATAACTTTAAACACAACCATTTCTTATAATAAACTGCGCAAAAATGAATAGGGATATTTGTTATTGATTCTTACTTCATTAATTTTAATTAAATTAGATTCATATTAATTGGATAAAACAAAATAAAAAATACAAATCAAAAACAAAAAAGTTGTTAATCCTCATTTTTAACAACTGATTTACTTAAGAATAATAAACATGAAAATTACTTATTTTGTAAACAACCTTTTCTCATCTTTTCTCCATTCTCACCATGGAAAGACACATCTTGAACCAGAAGTCCGCAATATTATTGTGAGAATGAGTCATCGAGGTCACCGGCAAGTGGATATCGCAGATGCAGTTGTCGTCTCTCAGAGCGTGGTTTTCCGGGCTTTAGCCCGATTCCGAAAGACTGACTGAAAGTGCCGATAGGAGGCCTGGTAGTGGATNACAATTTATTAGATGGTTGTGCTCATAAAATTTAACTAACAATTTATTACAAGGTTTTGCTCAAAATAGTGCATTAAGAATAAAAGATGCGTTGCGATTGTGATAGTGATTATTGTGATAAACGCTGTGGACTGTACGCGACGTGTGCTTGCGTCGGATAAATGTGCACACCCCACCAAAACGTGGCAAGGCGTCGGGTAAGTGTGTTCCTGGCTTAAGGAGGAAATATTGTCATTGCTGCAAGACGCAACCATTTCCATAGTGCCCGCCAGATCCTAAATGAAGTACACGATGTTTTGGCAAGGCCTTTATCAACACAAACGACTCCTAGTCGTGGGAAGTTGGCCTCATATCGTATGCCCCTTTTAGACCACCTACAACAACAGCCCGCCACCAGCAACTTAAAAGAATATAGTGCAGTGAGCTCCTAGAAGAGAACACCAATTGGAATGCTGTTATGTTTTCTGATGAGTCGCGTTTCTGACTGTCCGCTGAAGAGTCTACCGAGAACAGTGATGCGTTCAATGCCCCAGTTCGTGCTCCCTTCAATGCAGTTTGGAGGAGGTAGTGTAATAGTCTGGGCTGGGATCGTTAGAGGATGAACTGGACTCCATATTGTTGAAGGCAACCATACCACATTCTATTATGCCCAAGAAATTAACCAGAAATGCATCCCTCAAACCAGGGATCCCAATGGCAGGGATTTTCGTTTTATGGATGATTAGAATGCTTGTTGTGTTTACTGATGAGTCGCGTGTCTGTCCTTATAGTGTAGCAGAAGAAACTGGAACTCTCATTCATTCATTAGCGTGAAAGGAAGGGGTGAAGGAAGGAATTCCCTTGCTAAAAGAATCGTTCATAACTTGTAATAATGAATCCTTCATTTCGTAAAACAATGATGAATGACTAAAAACGGATATTATTCGGCTCTAATAAGGACTTTTCAAAAACATTCGGGGATTGATATTACCTATTGTTGTAAACCCTTAAATAAAAACAAAAATACAGTTATTCCTATTTGTTTTTATCATTTAGCTTTCGTTTAACCCATACGAAAAACAAATTTGATTTCGAAAACTACTTTTAAAGCAGGAGCGAGATTTGAGTAGTAGCTGCGCCTTACGACGAGGTGCTGTATTATCTTGTTAATATGTGACCTGCTGAACAATGAGAGGGAGAAAGGCAAGGTGAATTTTTTATAAAAAGACTGTCTCCATAGAGTTTATTGGTAACCTACATATACCCTCGATATCATTGGCCCGGAATTGAAAATGAAACGGATTTGGCGCGTAATTTTAGGTATGGAATCGTACGGGATTATTGGCTGTTTGCGTTTGTTTTATGCAGCACTTCATACAAGATTTATCAATAGGCATCTAGAAACCGGGTCACGTCCGAGGTCCGGCTGATCTACGCAGGTAAGAAGCCAAACCGTTTTTCTCCTCCACCGACAATAACATCTTAACGCGAAACTCGCTTCTTTTATCGAACCGGCTTCTATTATATTTGGCACAAAGGTAACGGAAAAACACGTTCGACCTGTTAGAAATCGACTTATGAAACACGACCACAAATTTCATTTTTAATGCAATTTTCGCAAGTGCAAAAAGAGCCAATTAGAATTTTGGACGATTTATGCACCCACTATCATTTTCATCTGGTCACATAGTAATTTTCTAATTGTCTTTTTATCACAGTGCAACAGGAATGTTTTAATATAACAAAATAGTTTGATTGACCGAATAGTTATATTATTTACAGTGAGGTTTAATTTGGATATTTTGTATGTTTCTCAGGATAAAGGTACATTTATCAAGAGATATGTACATTTGTAGCCTCCCCTTGTGAGGGTTATTGTTTTCTTTCATATTGACCTTTTAAAAGTGTGTGTTTCTTAGTGACCGGTTGTTTCATAATTTGTTGAAATCGTGAGGAGCGGTATAGAATAAGGTAGGTTAGAAAATACTTTTTTTTTAATTTTTTGACCGACATTTCGACCTTTATTCGGTACATGTTCAGGGCATAAAGTGTGGTACTATTCTTATGAATGCCCTGAAGATGACTCGAATAAAGTTCGAAACGTCGGCAAAAAATATAAAAAAATGTGTTTTTCTAAACTACCTCATTCTCAACCGCTCCTCACGAAAAACTTTTAATGCAACCGTCAAATCAACTACGAAAAGCCCTGAAAATTTTAAAATGATAACTTGAAGAAACCTTCTCTCATAACCTTCGAAAGAAAAAGGATGCTAATCTTAAAAACATCTACTCTAAAAGATGAAGCCTTACTTCCACCAAAGAAACTAAGTACCTCGGTAAACCCTTGCCCGTAGTTATTTATTTAGAAATTGTGAGATGCGGTCTGGTGTGATGTAGGTTTCAGAAAAACATTTTCTTTGTCGTGCTAACGTTTCGATCTTTATTGAGATCATCTTCAGGGCCTTGTGTTGTCTGCATTTCAGCAAAAAAGTTCTCTGATTGAGAGCCGATGCGAGTTTCTTCTCATTGTTGGCGATGTCCTTCAGTATACTTTTAGCTTCGTGTCCATATGTAGTTGCAATTTGTTCATGCAAATGCAGACAACACAAGGCCCTGAAGATGATCTCAATAAAGATCGAAACGTTGGCACGATAAAGAAAATGTTTTTCTGAAACCTACATCACACCAGACAGCATCTCACGATTTCTAAATAAATATCGATTATCGGTCACTAATCACCATACACACCTTGCCCATAGGCTCAAATTTATCTTTAGCTATCTTAACCGACAAATTTTACTTCGTAACCCAAGGAATGAATCGTCACCAAATTCAATCGGCGGCAAATGGGCAAAATTTATACAAAATGAAGGTTTTTCCTAGAATGATCTGGTGACAAAAATAAACACAACTTCACAAACAAACCAAGGACTTATTTTTAACCCATTGACATATAATCTGAAATGCTAAGTTTTTATTAAAAAAACAGTATGAGAAACTAATTTGTAATTTTATTTATTTTTTTAATACAACTTGAAATTGTACCAAAAGAAATGAAAAGGTATGGGGAATATCTGACGTCGACCGGCTCTATAAAATAGATTTAATTAAAATAAAACACTTCATCAGGATCATTAAACATATTTTCACATAAATAGTGTTTTTTCTTAATAATTACATTTTTAAATATTTCTTTATGAGATATCTTAATTTTTTTTTTTTGAGAATCCACAATTACATCATTTCAGAGTAATTAATTATTTTCTTAAAGGAAGGCATAGTCGAGCTTGGTCTTGAATGTAAATTAGTAATTTCAACTAAGTTTAATACTTTAAAGACCGAATTGAACAGGAACAGTTAAAGCATAAATTACGAGGCCGATAAACGTATTCGAGGGCCGTGCTCTAATGCGACTTTATGAATATTTTTTAAAGAACTTTTATAATTGAACTTTGACGCCATTACCTCTGGCCGTTTTGATACTATTTTTCTTTTTTACCTTTTTTCATTTCATTAGGACACACTTAAAATGTGAAAATAGGCTGTGATCAAAGCGGAGAAGGCTCATTAATTGGTAAACAACCTATCGTCTAATGTAAGGGGTTTTCAAGTCCCTGAACTTCGAGGGACCCATTGTTCAACGTCTAGGGCTTTATCAAATATATAGAGTCTCTTCTAAGGTTTGTAATTTTTTGTATTTATTGTCTAGGTACGACCCTAGATATTGCACCTCGTTTGTGCGGAGGGGAATATTATTGATGTACTCTGAAGTTTGATTTTTTGCATTACTGCGAGATTAGGATGGGAGCGAAAATGCGACTTTCTGGAACTCCAGATTCAACCAGACCTTGATTTTGAGCAATAAAACGAATACACCTGAGGATGGTTATAGAAAAATTGAAAAACAGATACTTAGATCAAATTTATATATACATATACATTTCTAAAAGTGAGAAAGTTGTTGGGAGCAGCATATACAAATATAAAAGGCAGAAGAGGACAATTCCAACTACATAATTTTCTGGTCATGAAGGAGGATCTGAAATATGGGGTCGTAATCCATTCCAACTCACGTAGCGCGTACCGGAAGAAAGATCAGAAAACATCATCTTCTCAATAAGAAATGCGAAAATGCGGAATGATGGAAATAGGTCGGTGAAGCTGATATGGATAAAAAATCATAAAGATTTAGAAAGAAACCTAAAAGCCAAAAAAAAAAATTGGCAAGAAAGGTTCAGATGGAGGCTCTATTCATTTAAATAAAAAGCGGTGGACATATTGTAGAACAAGAAAAGGAAGAATGGAACAATATATACTGCGAATCACTCAGTTGTAAATAAAGAGAATACAACCGTGCATAAAAAACAGTAGTACGAACAAACAAAAACGAACTGGAACTTCTTCTTCAGAATATCAAGAGTTTGGTTTAACCACAACCTTTCCACGGCGCACTCGCAGCGATTTGGGATCAGGGAATCACTGGAGACAAATATTTTACTTGTTCAACCAACAACTAAAATGGATAAAAAGCCCATCGGATACTCCTGCCACACGATTTCAGACTGGCCAGCCTTGAGGCCTACGTCCAGGAGAGGTCCCATTCCCCACAAATCTGCAATGTCATTTTGATTATTTACAGATCGTGAGATGCGGTCTGGTGTGATGTAGGTTTAGAAAAACATTTTCTTTATCGTACCAACGTTTCGATCTTTATTAAGATCATCTTCAGGGCTCAAAGAGTTGACGCCTCAACACGACAGACAAGAATGACACATCTACACGGAAAACAAACACTTTGATGTCTAAATAATCATTAATTAACGGTCACTAAACACCACACAAATGTACCTAGTGTTGCCATGCTGAGTGGTTCAGCGTGTTAATCTCTCGGTTTGTAAATGCCGTGTAGCAGTTAACTTTCCTCGGTCATCCTACCTTTGTTTATATCCCCCCCCCAAAAAAACAAAACGCAAAACATCTACCATCAATCTCCCTCTAGGCCCGAATAGGGGGCCTAAAACTAGATACCGTTCTCAAGCACAATTTACATATCGCTTGGCATTCCTACACGCTCTCTATATAGAACAAAGAAGTGACTTTCAGTTAGCTATTGTGGTGGAGTACTCGATGTTCGACCGTCACTCTCCAAACATATTATTGAACTAATCTAATTGAAGACTTATGGCATACTCAGTTTCCTCCATTGGCACTCTTACACTACACACCCACGCCAATAAATTCATGACGTTCATTAATAACTAATCTAATTGAGATCGATGAGGACCTAAAGAACGGAGACAAACGGGGGGGGGCTGAATACTCGCTTCTGTGCTAAAGCAGTTCTCATATCGGGTAGCATTCCTACACGCTCTCTATAAAGAGACAAGTAATGGCATTCGCTTAAATTGGATGGTGGAGTACTCGATATCCCCCCCCATCACCCTCCACAGATATTATTGAACCAATCTAATTGAAAACTGATGGCATACTCAATTTTCTTCATTGGAACTCTCACACTACACACCCACGCCAATAAATTCATACCCTCTCAACAAACGCAGGGACTCAAAACTATTAGTAGTATATACATGATAAAACAGTCATGTTTTCTCTAAAAGCTAGAACAGGGGATAATCGCTGCCGTACTGAAGCACAGTTCTCATATCAGGTGGCATTCCTACACTCTCTATATATAGACCACCATCCATTTAAGTGGGACGCATCAGCAATTTTGCTCTAAAGGCCGAATACATTCGCCGGATTAGGCCCCAAAGTAAGTGTCCGGATAACCTCATATGTCCTTAATCGAGTGAGGATAACCCTTCTACAAAGAGACAGATCTTCCGAGGGCCTGAGAGGATCCAGCATCTTATAGGTGCTGTCAGCATTTAGCAAACTGAAATTAATTGATTTTACTTGATGTTGATTACTCAATTCAAAAATCTATCCCACGATATATTTTCTTTTACATCAAACAAAATCTATTAGGTTGCAAAAAATACTGACAGACATTAAGGGAAATTAATATTCGTATGTAACAGTTAGTTAAGCAAGAAAAACCTAATTAAATCTTTTTCGAAAATGTTTTTATACAATATTCCATTCAATACATATATAATGAAAGTTCAAGTGAACAAATAATTAAACGTTTTTAATATTGCTATTTCTCCATACGAGCTATTTTCCCTTTATTTACCGTTCTGAAAGCATAAATATTTTATCAAAGAAAATCTCAAATGAAAAGAATTTTTTCTGTATTTCTATTCCAGTTCTTGAATGGACCTCAGATGTAGGTAAAAGACCTCTGACATGATTACAATTATGTATTGTAATTTTATGTTTTATTTTCCAATGAGGCGAGTTTATTTAATTATGGTATTCTTTTATCTAATTCCCAGCGTTTTTAAATTAATAATTTGATTACTATGGCATTCGTAGTATTTTAATAAAAATTTGGATCCTATCTTACAGAAAAACTACTATTGTTATAGAGTTGTTTAGCTCTAAAAGTAAATTGATCTAATATAGGCCAAGTTTAAGCGTGCAAAATGATTAAATTTTATATTATAATAAGTTTTCTACGAGTTTTCTGCTGAAGATGATGACTAAGACAAAAAATATGTATTGATGATGGATGTTTTTGTGCGAGTCGGTGAACATATGCTGAACCGGCATTGGATCGGTCTCATTCGCAAGTTTGTTTAATGACTTTAATAAAATTTGTTTCGGCATCTGCATATTCACACAATCCAGAACACTGTTCCTCAATGAAGATGGCGTAATGCCGAAACGCGTTTGAGTAATTCAACAACCCCTCGAGAGAAGACGGACCCAATTCGTGGCCCTATGCCGGTTCAACTTAAAAAAAAATAGTTTGACGAATTGACGATTTTATCAGTTGCTATCAACTTACATTAATAGTCATAAGGAATGGTCACGCGTAAAAATAAAATAAAAATTTACCACCTTATTTCGTAACTTTCCATGGCGTCGGTGTCCGTTTTTAATGAAAACGACCGAAATAAAACCGGTTCGCTATTTTAAAAGTCGGGTTTTACAACGTGTCACTATAATTACGTGGGCTTCCAGTTCATGGGCTGTCGTTAGCAGTTTGCACAAAAAAAAAACTATCCAGGTAACAACAATGTAAGTTGTATGTATTTTCCCCGTTTTTAAAACAACACGGCAAAGAATACATTTGAAACAATACTAACAACAAATCAAAACAGATAAGCCTGTAAATTATTTTTTGAAGTATTTAAAGTTGGTCGTTAGTAAATAAACTATGTTAAAATTGAACATTTCTTTGTTATTACATATTATCTTGATATTATTGATATTTGTTTATTACATCAGGGATAAGGCCAAATCGAAAGACAAACTTTCATTTCCTTCGAGAATTCACGGAACAAATCCCCTTATCAGGACCAGATGGGAAAACCGCTTTTTTTAAGGATCGGATCAAAACCGCTCACTCAGCACATCAGAAACCTCGCATCCCGACGAATCCCCTAGAACCCGCCCCGCTTACTGAAGAGACAATGGCCGCGAGATCTCCTAGAAGGTGATTGTGAGGATAATGAAAGTGATAATGACACAAGTATCAATTAAAAAGACAATATTTCAGTAACATTGGAGTAATACAAATGGGTGTTTTCTCCACTCTTATTTTAATTTAGTATATATTACTTTGCTCACTGTTACTTGTTACCTACTTCAAGGTAGTTACTTTTAACAGAAAACTGTAACTTAACAAAATGTACTTCAAATTATATTTAAAAAAAGAGTCCAGTAAACAAAATTATGGAATTAAAATCTTTTATTTTGTTATTTTTCAAAATCCATTAATAAGTTTTTCTTCAGTAAACAACATAATCATTTCTAATAAATTTTAATTCAATTTATAATAAAAATTAAAATGCTAGGAAAAGTAAATACTACAAAATTGGCAATATCCCGATTCATTTTTGAGCAGTTTAAATCTCGTTCTTCTATCATCTCAAAAATTCACAATCATTGAAAGTTTCAAGTTTCAGTTTATATTTGTTAACCGAGTGAACTTTTAGTAATAATTTCGACGTTCTGATGGAAAAATTTAATGAATTAAATGAAAGGACAAAACCTTGGAGGGTTGTGCTCTGAGCGATGCGGGAATGTTGTAAAATATTTTTATTTTTTGTGCAAGAAACAAAAACTTTGAAGGGCGTTTAAAACGAATTCGGTTTTTTAAAAACAAAAATTTTTTTTTTGCCTACTTTGCCGTTTTTGTCATTTTTTATATTTCACTAATCATTTAATATGATCTTGCTTTCCCCTCTGGAATGAATGAATTTATTAGTGAGTGCTGTGTGTAGTGGCGGAGTATTGATTACCCCACAGACGCACCAAATTTTCTTAGTTTTTTATCGTCCTGAATGGGTGAATTTATTATCGTGAACGGTTGGGTTTGTGTTTGTGTGTGTGTATGTGTGTGTGTGTGTGTGTGTGTGTGTGTGTGGGTTTGTGGCGAAATATACAGCACCCTACAGACCCACAAAATTTTCTTAGTCTTTTTATCGTTCCGATTGAGTGAATTTATTGAACATGAACGGTTGGGGAGTGTGTGGTGTGTGTGTGTCTATGTGGGTGGATAGTGGAATATACAGTACCCTACAGACCCACCAAATTCGGTTAGTTACTTTATCGTCTTGAATGAATGTATTTATTAACGAGAATATTTGAGTGAATGTGTGTGTATGTGGCGGAATATAGAGTACCCCACAGAACAACCAAATTATTATCGTCCTGAATGAATGAATTTATTAGCGTGATCGCTTGAGTAAGTGTGTGCATGTTATACCCACCAACCTAGGTTAATGATATATTAATTCATATATGTTTGGCGGTCGTAATTCACCTATTTAATATTTCATTTAATTACAGTTAATTAACGTTTTTAGTTGAGATAAAAAAGTCAATAGCACGAGCGGGATTCGAACCCACGATCTTCGGCTAGATACGCCGCTGCTCTACCACTTGAGCGATCGTGACCTCGATCCATTCGGACACTAACTTTCCATCTCAACCGCACCTTTTGAATTTTCCCTCCTTTTTGCCTTTTTTTGATTGTNTTAAATTCACTAATTTCGTGGTCCGCTTGACCAATTAATATATTACAATTAATTAAAGTTTTTAGTTGAGTTGTCGCCGAGAATCCGATCCGATTACACGACATTTGAAAAATGGCAAAAAGGAGGGAAAATTCAAAAGGTGGGGTTGAGATGGGAAGTTAATGTCCGAGCGGATCGAGGTCACGATAGCTCAAATGGTAGAGCAGCGGCGTATCTAGCCTAAGATCGTGGGTTCGAATCCCGCTCGTGCCATTGACTTTTTTATCTCAACTAGAAACCTTAATTAATTTTAATATATTAATTTGTCAAGCGGACCACGAAATTAGTGAATTTAATTATACATTTTATCTGAATTCTTGGTTGAGATCAAACCATCCCGCTTGTGAGGCTAATTTTTTCATCTGAACAATGTCTTGAGATAAAAAGTATAATTAATTGTTATATACATATTTTTTTTAGAATGATTGTGAGCGAGACTGGAATTTTAATCCTTCACAAATTTTAACTGTACACGTAGTGATTGAAAATTCGATTTCAATATCGACAAAATTTACACATGAACATGTCTAATTAGTGTGAATTTATTTATTAGGTTCTCAGCAGAATATCCAGTACCATGAGATACACCAAACTTATGTTAGGCCACAACATTTGTATTGTACATGTTCATAAGTAACAGAGCTATTTCACCACATGTTTCGGGCCAATTAATAATAATAAGATTGCCAAATTCGCAAATCAAAAAACGCTAGTCGGCTAGAAAAAATTAAAATTTTATATTTATGTCATCGTTTACAGTTTTTTTCACATAAAAACAATAAAAAATTATAATACATTTGTCATCTTCATTAAAACGTATGGAATTTCATAGAACAAGTTTAGCTAAGAGCGATTTTTTAAATCAATCTTATGAATAACGAAGATGTTACATGACAGTGCTTACGTTGTGACGAAAGCGTTTTTTAAAAACTGAGAATTCCTTCAAGTAACAAATTTTTCTTCTTATTTTCTTTTGGCACGATGTTCGGTAGACATAAGTCTTGAATATTAGGCTTACAGTGATGAAAATGATTGTGCTCGAGCGGAGATGTAGCCTGAAGAAAAAGGCAAACAGTCGGTGTAAACAAATTATGGTTACACGTCTACTTCTTTTCTTACCGGATTATGTACATGTTTCCCAACCACTGAGACGACTTGAAAGAAATTTAAACATCCGTAGTTCATAGTCATCACAAAAGCCCCAATTAAGATTACAACTTTTCAAAAACGTACAATTACACTTTTAACGTTAATCCCAAGTCGTATATAGAAACTTGCACAAACTCGAACTTGAACCGTTTTGAGAATAATCCCAGGGGAGGGTAGTCAAGACGGGAGGATTTTCCGAGGTTGTTGGGGAAACCGACACCCCTTTGAGGAATAACTGAAGAACTATTTTCACCCCTACCAACGCATTATTGTACGCACAGTCAAAATTGCTGAATCTACCCCGCTCCAATTCCTCCGTCCTATTTTCAAATGTAAATGCCACGTTTAGAAAACCAAGTAAAGTAATCACACACTCACAAGAAATTAGTTCTACCCTTAATTTTATTAAAGTACTTTCGTCTTATTAACATTGTTATACAGCATACGTTGTTAAGGTGAAATTAGTGTAATAAATTCGGCGTGGAAGGTCTTTGGCGTGAGTTCAACAAAACTAACCCTGAAGGGCCGATCTGTCATAATTGATTGGACATCTCATCACACAAAGAGAGAGAGTTAGATAAAGATCAATAGATAGATAGATAAAGATAGAAAGATAGAGAGAGAGAAAGAGAACAAGAAGTAGAGAGGGATGAGAGGGAAGAGATAAAAAATAAACGTAACGAAATTTGTACTTAGAACCTAACCAAACTTACGTTTCGCCTAAAAAAAAATCGAAAAACATACAACAATCATGTATATGTTTCTTACTGTGAAAGTTATCAACATACCCACATAATGAGAGTGTAAACATTTTTTCTGGATCCAGTTCTAATACATATTCATTTTTAATAAAAACTCTTTTTATTACATTCTAAACGAACTCACTGAACTTATTGTGTACCGTATGGACAGAGAATGAATTCGTTGTTACTTTCCATGCCCATATTGGGACTGAGCAATTCTTTAAAAAAAAAAATTGAAATCGTCTATTAAAAACTTAGTTATGTTAATTGCTCTAATGATGACCTTAAAACTAAGCAGTAATAATTGAACTTGCTTTTCCTTCAATTCTATACCGTGATCCAGATTATGCGTGAGGAAAAAAGTGGCCGATACAACTAACACTTAAAAATAAATAACCCTCATCAATACAGACAAGCATGAAACTACACGAATTGTACATAACACATTGAACATTAAAAAATCGCAAAACACACAAACACTGATTGCTTTCATCGTTTGTACAATACAAAACACAATACCATTAAAATAAGACCGAAACAATAAAAACCCTAACTTACAAAGATAACAACACCCGAAACTTATAAAAGAGACTTGCAATCACAGAAATCGCACAGACGCAAGTCTTAAAATGGACAAATGCCGAAACGTTCTGATAAACTTATAGAAAGAGAATTAAGAAGAGTTAATTTTTTTCAAAATCCGCCTATATTTTCTTTATTAGTTCCTAGTCAAGTCTCTTTTTAAAGATAATAAAGGGTGGGGTATGTGTGTCGGATTTTTGTTGGTCGGTGCCTTCGGTAGATTAAGTTTGGGTTTTTTAACTTTTCAACGTCCTATTAAAAGTACTTAGTTTTTTTAAATTATGTATTAAACCATTAAAACAGGTCCTTACCTACCTCCCTATATAGTCAACAGACTGATTTTCCCCACTGTATTTTCACGTTATATTTTATATACAAGAATAAATAAATTAAACTGTTTTATGTTACCGGTTTACAATGATGTTTAATAGTTGAATATATAGTGTTCAACACGTGCTCGTTTAAAAAATACTTTAATGAGATAAGCCCTTCAAATTTGTCGTCGTGGTATTTTTAAAAAGGTCCTCCCTTCACAAGAGTTCATTATTATTCTTAGGAGGAAGGTTCGCATTTACAACGAAGGTGTTAAAGATGACAGGTGATGTCATAGGAAGAAGGACGGAAATATAATGATGAATAAAGTTAACTGGATGCGACAGCTATTATAAGGATTAGCCGGTAATGAAGATGAAGTGATCCTCCCGGGGGTCCTATCCGCTATCCCTATCCTTCCTATGTTTCTCTCCCTAAGTCACCAGACGATCAACTTCAGATTTACACCTTATTCTAGAACTTTTTTCCAGACCTTCCATTACATTAGGAACATTTAAAACGGTAAAAAATGGCATATATATTGGCAGGTCAGGCAGAAAATCATTTTATGAAATCCCACGTCAAAGCCTCCATGAAATTGTGAAATGTACTAATTATGGTTAACGTTCTACAATTACTATAATTGTATATACAATTTGATCGTTTTCGCTATCTTTAGTGTTGGGACAGGTCAAAAGTGTTTTAATATTTTTTGTTTAGGCTTTTAATGTATACAAAGCGCCATGCAAAGGAGAAATTTATACTTAAAGCCAAAAACCAGCGAATTAATCTTTTTTGATTATTATGGCACTATTGCAACTTGAGTGGTCGGTCGTGTCATCAAACAAAGAGAGAGAGAGATAGAGGGAGGGACAGGGAAAGTGAGAGAGAGAAAGAGAGAGAGAGAGAGAGCGAGAGAGAGAGAGAGAGAGAGAGAGAGAGAGAGAGAGAGAGAGAGTGAGATAGAAAATAAAAATAAATGTGGAATAATGGCAAATACGGCACTACCCCATGCTAAACCTGCACGACCGATATGTCGTGTTGGCTTTTAATTTGTACAAAGCGTCTTGCTAAGAATAATTTTTCAATCAAATTTTCTTACCTATTATTTTATTTATTGGCAAATTTTAAAATTTTACACATTTTTAGCAAGGGTTGCATATATTATAATAAGCATAACAAAATGTAATTATAATATTGCATTATTAATACATTAAATTAACTATTTTTCGTGGTCCGCTTGACCAATTAATAACATTCAATTATCTCTCAACTTAACAATCATAATTAATTGAATATTATTAATACAGTTTATTACATTTTCATACATTAAAAATAGAAAATAAATCACTATAATGTAAATAAAACAAAGAAAAGTGATATTTTTACATGCAAAAATAAGTATTTTCTTGGAATGTAATTTTGTAAAAAAAGTGTGTAGAGATTAGTGACCGTTAATCGATAGTTATTCAGATATCGTGAGATGCGGTTGGGTGTGATGTAGGTTTCAGAAAAACATTTTCTTTATCGTGCCAACGTTTCGATCTTTTATTGAGATCATCTTCAGGGCCTGGGATTTACAAACAATGTTTACATTTAACAAATACATTTAGGATGTGGAAAAGTGAATTTATACAAAGATATCATTTATGAAAAAGAAAAGAATAGTAGTCTCAAAGGAAATCCTTGTGGAACTCCGGATAAAACTGGTAGAGTATCCTATTTATAAGATAATACTTGAAGGACTTTATTTTACTATCTAAAATCTAATTCTGAGAAAAATTTAAACCAATTCAAAAGATTAGCGTGTTGAAATAAAACAAAATGTAGAAATATCAACAAAACTGGGAAATAGTTTGTTTTATGATTTATCAGCATCAATTCTTGTTTTTCACTTGTCCGGCCAATTATTGACATCCGCTTAACCAATAATTGATTTGTGCGTAAAAATAACGAATGAAGAATGACGGGCGCCATTGAATCTAGAGAAATCACCAGTTTATGTACATCTGTCAATTTTTAAGCAACAATATGAATCGTTTGCAGGCTGAAGCTTAATAATTAAATCCATCAAGATTGAATTGAAATATTTTTTTTTCAGTATAATACAAAAACAGAATTCAAGTGAATGTTTTATAAGGAAAATGTTTATATTTGAACATCAGATTAAGCTGCAAGCTGTTCAAGCGTTAATTGGCAAAGAAAGACAACAAAAAATCAATATTCCAAATTAGGCACAAAGACAAGTCTGTGGATTAACGTCATGCTTTATGCATATCTCATCGAGCATTGTCTGTGGTAGGGAGGAATCCATCAATACTTATGCCCTACATTAAGTCCCCTTGCATCTGGTAGTGAAGAATTTCAAAAATATTTTTATTATTACAAATTTTCAGTCGTTGAAATACAATATTGAAAATTTTAATTTTAACTAATTAATTTTTTTAGTAATGATTTTGATTTTATTTTCAAACAGACAACAGAATCGACGGTGCGTTCAAATATGTCGATTTGCATCGCTGTTTTTCTTCAGTCAAATAGTATATTTTCCTATAAATAGAAACAGAGATAAAAGCGAATTCACAAAATTAAATCGTTGTTTTTGACAACAAATCAAACAGCAGATAGAATGAAATTAATAAATAGTTAAGGGAGCAGATTACTGAGCTAGCACAGTCCCATCAAGTCAGTGCCAATAAAATTGATTGAATTTTACATAAATGTGAAAAAACATAACATAACAGACAAAACTGCAGAAGGTTTTAAAATAAATACCTATTGTTGTGTTAAAATATAAAAAACTTAAAAAGATAATCAATTGCCAAGCTGAAGACAATTCAAAATAATTATCCCTTAAAAAATGTCCTGTCATTATCGGGACCGAGGAAATCAAAAGACCACAGATACTTCGGAAGAGTTAAAGAAATTGTGGCCAGCTTGAAAAAATATTGGATTTTCAAAAATTATCTCTCCACGGATCTTGAAGCAAAAAGAATTGGGAAATAAGTTTATCCAGTCTCTGCGGCGCACAAATAAATATAGACTGGAGTAAATTTCAAAAAGATACCTCTCCAAAAAGAAAAGAAATTATAAGACAATAAAAATAGGTTAATCTAAGCTTCAAAGATGTTCCTGAAAGTTAACAAAATAAAAATAAATTACAGAGAGAAAAAGACGAGGAGGGAAGAAATTGGTGAACTATTGTAGGGTACAGATTTTAAAAAAACTGTTGGAACCGTTTCAGCGTTGCGCCATCTTCGGTGAGAAACTGCCTTGTCCGAGTAGGGCTTATATGTAGGTGGGTCCGTCGGTTGTCGCCTGGGGATTTAGCGGCAGGAGTTATGGTCATAGTGTTCATTGATTGGCTGTGATGGCGGTTATTTCCGTTGTTGGTTATTGTTTGTCCATTGCGTACCTAGACTATATTTTACAAAAATATATAATAATAAATTAACATATGCTTTTTTGCTCCTCTCAATTTTTTTCTATTATTTTTTGGGGGTTTGGCTATTCCTCAGAGGTAGCATTCCGTACCAATCTTATTTTTTATTTTTTTAATTATGTCACAGTGGGGACCGCGGTAGCCGAGTGGTTAGCATGAGAGATTCTCGCGGTCGTGGGTTCGATTCCCACCGTCGCCTCTGGCCCTTTTTTCCCGATAACCCCCAATTTGAACACACAAGAATTCGTACCGTGGCTAATATGCAAGATCATAAGGCCAATAAAAAAAAAATAAAAAAAATTATGTCACAAGGGTTATCAAATATAGACATACAACGCTGTACCGAGCTATATCAGAAGGGTGGACTTATGGATTCTTCAGAAGGATTTGACTCTTATAGAATCGTGCCAGATTGTCCATGTAGTGTGCTGAGAGTAGCCTTTGACAAGTTCTTACCAATAAATTTCGCATTCCTAGGGTTAGTTTGAGTACTTCTTTAATAAATATTATGGTCTCTCTTATGATATTCTCTCTAATCTATTGTTTCGGTTGTTCCTCTGGCATAATGAACCGATTTTATTTTTCATCACTCGTTCACGGAGGATCCATAAGTCAGTTGTTTCACCAAGGGTGTGGAGGTCTTAGCATTGTCAAATATCTCAAAATCTTCTATACTTGTGCAGATGACGTAAAGTTCCCATGGCCTGAGAGAACAATAAAACATAGAGAAAAATGTATCTCGATGATTATCCGGAAATATCAAAACTTATTCACTATATTTACTTATTCAGAAATCGTGAGATGCGGTCTGGTGTGATGTAGGTTTCAGAAAAACGTTTTCTTTATCGTGCCAACGTTTCGATCATTATTGAGATCATCTTCAGAGCCTGGGTTTTACAAACATTGTTTACATTTAACAATTACATTTATGATGTGGAAAAGTGAATATATACAATGCAAAATATATTTTTTATATTCAATCCAAGTATTTCTACTAACTCAAAGTGTTTGTTTTCTGTGTAATTGTGCCACTCTTGCGTGTCGTGTTGAGAGAGCCAGTGAGATTTTGCTGTTTTATGTTTATATACGTTGGATTTTGAAGGGGTGGGGAAGGATGTCGGTATAGAAGAAGCAAAAATGGCACAATTACACAGAAGACAAACACTTTGAGCCCTGAAGATGATGTCAATAAAGATCGAAACGTTGGCACGATAAAGAAAATGTTTTTCTGAAACCTACATCACACCAGACCGCATCTCACGATTTCTGAATAATTTTCGATTAACGGTCACGAATCACCACACATTACTATATTTAATGTTTTTCAATGTAGCAGAGAGTCGGATTTGTGCCTGGCATATATTTAGACTCGAGTTCCTTTGCCTTCGAAATTGTTTGTTGTTATAGAACATTAATTATTCATCGTTGCACCATCCCAATGACCTTCAATTATTAAATTCAATTAACTATTTATAATAAAGTTATCTGGCCGTTCACTTTAACTTACAACAAAAATCTAAATCACAAACGCATTTTTATGTAAGTATTTATGAAAGCGGAAGTATAATTGTAAACAGAATGCAGAAATAGTTCCTGTTGTTGTTTGTAAGTAGTCGCGCTGGGTGATCGAACCTGGAATATCAGGCAGACCACAATGATCAGAAACGACTAAAATACATGCTCATTACCCTACATTCTGTAAGTTCCAGTTTCTTCTGGGCGACTCATCATAATATAAGCAGATGCGCGACTCATCAGTAAACATAACAGCATTTCAATTGGTGTTCTCTTCTAGACGCTGACTGCACTATATTCTCCTGAGTTGCTAGTGGCGGGCTGTTGCTGCAGGTCGTCTCAAAGGGGTCAACTTCTCACAACTCTCTCGCCTTGCCAAAACATCTTGTACTTCATTTAGGAACTTGCGGGCACTACGGAAAGGCTTGCAGCAATGACAATTTTTCTGTCCTCCCTAAGCGTCGTAATGCGCTGAGATCCACTACCAGGCCTCCTGTTAAAGTTAAAAAACAATCATTTGTTTGCTATTTATTAATCACAGTTCATGTTCGAACAACCTGCCTTGCATAAAGATGTAAAAATTTGCTCTTTTTAATCACTCTTCACCGGTTCTCAGAGCGATAGAGTCAGGGGAGATGAAGCATCAGCAACAACATTTTCTAACCTTTGCCGCAGTTCTTCAACTGGCACTGCTGGGTTATGATTGGCGTAGACAATGTTTTTTAAATGGCCTCACACAAAATAGTCAAGTGGAGTTAAATCGGTGACCGAGGAAGCCAACGTTTGTGTTGATAAAGGCCTTACCAAAACATCTTGTATTTCATTTNTTCAATATAGGGCACACCGCCAAAAAATGGAAGCCATCCTCATGCACACCTAAGTTACACAAAGCACAACGATACGCTTCCTCATTTTTGTGGACCGATTAATTAAGAGGCAGCAACTGACCTCTTGCTTTCATTATCACACAAAAAAACAATAATTTGTTTGCTATTTATTAATCACAGTTCATGTTCAAACAGCCTGCCTTGCATAGAGATGTAAAAATTTGCTCTTTTTAATCACTCTTCACCTGTTCTCGGAGCGATAGAGTCAGGGGAGATGAAGCATCGGCAACAACATTTTCTAACCTTTGCCGCAGTTCTTCAACTGACACTGCTGGGTTATGATTGGCGCAGACAATGTTTTTTAAATAGCCCCACACAAAATAGTCAAGTGGAGTTAAATCCGTGGCCGAGGAAGCCAACGAATCGGGCCATGAGGTCCTATCCACCTATCGTAAGCGTTATTGTTTCAACAAAGATTTAGAAAGACGGTCCTTTTAAGAAGGCCCGGCTGAATTTCTCTTGAACCAATAACGCTAACCAAAAAAAATTNTATAATACAATTCGAGGTGGGAGTTTACGAATAAATTTCGGCCCGTGGAAAGTTAGGTTTATGAGTTTGAGAGAGGGTTGGGATTTAGAGAGTGGACTGTTTTATTCAAGTAGACCGGACTTTCCCACGCCCAACCCCGATGACCATCAATTATTAAATACTCAATCGGTCTGACAAACTTTACAATATGTTTAAAACATCATTCACTTGACTGCCTTCCTGCTTCCCAAACGTTGCTATAGGGCAAATTGCGAATTTTTAACTTTTTAAGTTTAGGTTTTTGTTTTCACACTCTTAAACATTGTTTTTCAGGTTAACAATTTACAGTGTGTCAATTATTCTTGCTTGTCCGATATAATTAATTGGCTAAAATTGTAATTGTTTTATCTTAATTTTCGCTAAAAGTGGACTAAAGAATTACATACTCGGTTGAACAAAGTTAAGCAAGGGTATCAACGAAAGACTCTTTCAAGTAATTTCCTACTTTCGTGTATTATAACATCTCAAAATTAATTTAGTCATCGTCATAAATGTACTATCTCCCTACACTAGACTTGGAAGATTTTTAAATTTAAATAATTTCTTTAAGATTTTTAATTTTCTTCTAACCACAATTGGTTTGTTGTTAGTAATATAAGCTTAAAAGTACGCTTACTTTATTTAAAAAAAAATTAATTAAATTAAAAACGAAGAAATGTACTTAGTTAAAGAGGTTTTCTTGTAGTTTGAACATGAGATTTAGGTCTGTTCATAAATGGTCTATAAATTTTCAAACTATTTAAAATTTCGTCGATCAAAGCGATGCTTCTAAGGCAGTTTTATAATTACTGACATAATTAGTACGTTGAATAACTAGACTTAATTATAAAGAAGTGTCCGTGAATTATATAAAATTAGTCCTATTCTGTATGAACCTTCTTTGTCATCCTGATCCGCCTAATCTCCTTTGACGAAATCCGAAAACTGGGAGTGACAAGCAAGCTTTGATGATCAAACTACGGTCAAATAGACAATACACACCGGACTAAATAGAGCGGAAAATATACTGAAGTGCTGACATGTATGACCTATGCTGGATGAGAATGATCAAGGACAGTCAAAATGTGCACAAATAATTTGTTTTCTTTTTTTCTGATTTTAGGGTTTTCATCCTTAAGAGAAGTTCACTAATTTCGTGGTCCGCTTGACCAATTAATGCTTTACAATTAATTAAGGTTTTTAGTTGACATGAAAAAAAGTTAATGGCACGAGAGGGATTCGAACCCACGACCTTCGGCTAGAAACGCCGCTGCTCTACCACTTGAGCCATCGTGACCTCGATCCACTCGGACATCAACTCCCCGTCGCCATTTCAATTGTCGTCGACAATCCAAACCGATTACACGATATTTGAAAAATGGCAAAAGGAGGGAAAACTCATAAGGTGGGGTTGAGATGGGGAGTTGATGTCCGAGTGGATCGAGGTCACGACAGCTCAGGTGGTAGAGCAGCGGCGTTTCTAGCCGAAGGTCGTGGGTTCGAATACCTCTCGTGCCATTAACTTTTTTTCATGTCAACTAAAAACCTTAATTAATTCTTAAGAGAAGTTTTTTGAACAACGATTAAAAAAACTTAATTTAAATAAACCCAGCCATAAACAAACCAAAAAGAGGCTTTTCTGGGTAAACTTACACTTTTACTTTGTTTTGCAATTTTAGTAGTATCGAAAAAAACATGGAACAAATACTAAAAGTACCAATTTTACTTGATTAAAATGAATAATTAAGTTTTAAATTATTATTTTAATACGGAACTATCAAAAATTTTAGCTTTATGGCAGATACACAATGAATTTTTTTACGAAAAAAGTCCACTTTGCATAAAATATGGTAAAAGGAAGATGTATTTTGTAGAATTTTCTTCTCTACTCATCTCACGCCGCTCATGTAAACAGGAATGAACAATCAAGAGAATAAAAATGATTACGGCCTGTTTTTACAACGAATATAAACACGTGGATTGAAGATGAAATTGGGAGGGAGGCGTGAAGTACAAATCCTCGTTTCATGTTTATCCAAGGAGTTAAGTTGTGTTTGTCTGCAAAGGTTGTTTGTTGATTCTTGAGATGGCCTTGCAACGCCGGAGGCGGTCCTTACTCTCGCTCAGCAATTACCAAGTCAATAAAACACCCTGGACCACCACGCAAGCTCATGAACACGTGAATAACCTATGCAAATGTTAAGTACTATTGGAAACTTTTGACTTACCTGTCTTACAATTCCTATTTGGTAGAGGGTTTTATTTTTAGCCTATCTAGTCTCAAACAGCAATATGTACGGCAAACCAGCAAAAAAAAGATGTCGAAAACCCAAAACGCATCTGACAAGACTGATTTTTGTTTTATATTTCTTATTATAGTACAAATTTGTTAGGAAGGGTAATTTTTTGGTAACAACCTAAAGTTGTGTTAAGTTTTGCAATTTTCATTTTTTCCCTCTACAAAATAAAAAAGAATAGGTTTTATATGATGAAAAGTTTTGGACGAAAGTTACCGAAGGTGAAAAAACACAACTTTTCAAGATACACCAGATTTACCAGAACAATTCATTTATAACTTACAAAAAATTGTTTGAAGCACTTCTAAACTTCAGAATTATATGGTAACAGTTTAATTCTATTTAAATATTGTAGTTTAGACAAAAATATTATTAAAATGCATTGTGTGCAATAAACTCCAATATTTTACCTTATTTCAGCAATTTTCAAAGTCATTTAATTGTTCTGAGAGAATCTGAAAAGTTGTCATTTTGCAAGACAATTTCCTTCAAATTTATTTGTTATTTTCAGTACACTACAATTTGTTGTGATTGGTAAAACAAGGAATTGTTTATTTTTGGCAAAAACTTAAATTCGTAACAAAATTTTAAAACTTTTTTTTATAAAAATAAATTTATTTCTACGCTCCTGAGCCTATCTTTTTAATAATTGCTCACTACGATTTTTTGCGTTTCTTGGTTCTATTGTACAAAATCACCACAAAGTACTTTCAATATGATGAACGGTTTTGGGGAAAAATGTACCAAAATGTGAAAAAATACAACTTTTCAAGATACACTTGTACACCTAATTTGTTAAATTCAAAAAATTATATGAATCACATATAAAGCTCTGAATCTCATAGGAATTTAGTCAATAACTGATCTCATCTTTAAAACATCTACTTTAATACTTTTGTGTGTGTGTGTGTGTGTGTGTGTGTGTGTGTGTGTGTGTGCGTGCGTGCGTGCGTGTGTGTGAGTGTGGTTAACGGTGTATCGACCGATTTTTGTACGAATCTCGTTGTTATCCTATTACATTGTTTAACTCCACTTTTAATCGATGGATTTTATTTTTTATACTCATTTCCTGTTCACAAAAACCTTTGGCTTCTGTTCAAGTATCAAACCATAAAATTTTACATTTTTTGTGTCATACTTTCTAAGTCATTTAGCGTTGAAAGAGAGGCCAAATTTTTTTTTTCTTTTTTTTAAACGAGGGTTCGCAAAAGCAGAGGTAATATAAACCCTCAGGGTGCCGGTGTTTTTGAAAAAAAGCCCATTTGTAAGTATGACCTTTACCATACAGTGAGAAGCGCCGTGTCAACGCCTACCGTTGCGGCCACCAACGCCCCTCCTTTGATTGTTGATGCTGATAGTAAGTTTTGCTGAAAAAGTGTACCAAAAGATAAAAATACTCCCCACGGGAAGAGATTTTCAGATCGGCTGCAATGAAAAAGTAATCTATTGTAAAATAATACAGTGGGTTTTTTTTCGTAATGAGCAAAGTTTCCATTATTCAAATTTTCTCCAGCTCCAGAGCGAAATGGAAAAAATTTATAAACAGACCGGAACGATACATCGCGTCTCAATTTGCGAAAATGGTCAAAAGCCGTCATCTTTAATGAGCGTTTAACCGTGGCGAGTCATTTGTCACCAGGTGCAACAGTGTGTATTGCTTATTCGGAAATCGTGAGATGCGGTCTGGTGTGATGTAGGTTTCAGAAAAACATTTTCTTTATCGTGCCAACGTTTCGATCTTTATTGAGACCATCTTCAGAGCTCAAAGTGTTTGTTTTCTGCGTAATTGTGCCATTCTTGCGTGTCGTGTTGAGTGAGTATTGCAATTAATTCCATTCCAACGAAAGGCTCATAATTTGACTTTGATTTAATTAAGCTTGTCTATAACAAAAATCATTATATAAGCTATACATGTTAATAAGGGACAAAATTAATATAGAAAAATAAAAAAAATTCACCGCCAATTTTTACATTTTTTTAAACTTTTTTATTGTACCCTGTCATATCCAAAAAGACATTGAATACAATATTTAGAGTGGAATTTCTGTCTGACGACACTGTCCTCCATCTACAATTTATAAATATAATTTGAAATACATGAACGTGTTAACAATATGAAAAACTAAAATAAATAAATGATAATCATAGTAGCAAAAAAACAGAATAAATTGGATATGAACAACTAAATAGGTTTGTTGTATATTGTACAACATTAACCAAATTAAGCACTTTTTAATTTCAAATTAACCCATTCTTTAAAACATTGGAAAAACTTAGGAGATGGTACGAAATATAAGCAGACTACGATATACGAAAATTAATTACAATTAAGAGTACAAATTATATAAACATGAAACATTCTTCTTTTAATTTGATATTTATAAAATATAAACTGGGGTCTTGTAATTATATCTATTTTCTTAAATATAAAATAATTATTTTATAGAACGATTATTATATATTAAAGAATCATTTTTTTATATTTAATTTTATATAACTATTAATTTTAATTATAATTTTCCTATGGTATTATGTAAGAACCCATTTTGTATTTTTTTAATTCTCGTATTAAAGGAAGAATACTTTATTTTTATATTTGATTTATATAATTTTGAAATTTCATAGTAATTACTTTTAATATGGTGTTCTGAAAGCCCAATTATTTGATTTTTTTTCTTTTTTTTTTTTTTTGTAAATATGAAGGAATTTTAATTTACATGCTTATATTTCATCTCCCATTTGTTAGTGCTTTAAAGAAAGGGTTAGTGTTTTTTTGAAATAAAAAAGGGATAAATAGACAAGGTTTGTTTGAAATTTATAAAAAGGTTGATTTTAAATTAAAAAGATTTAAATAAAAGTTTTTAAAAAGTTAGTCTGACATCAAGAAAGGTTAAGTAAAAGTAAAACAGGTCGACAATCAAACTTTTTGATTTTAAATTTAACAGTTTTTCCCTCAATTGTTGCTGCAATAATAACGAAATAGCCGATCCCGGAATGTCCAAGGAAAGCCACCAAAAGGGAAGAACTGTTTCCTGGGGCTGGGTCGCTCGTGGATCGACTCTTCCCATCAACACTGAGACAACAGTATCTAATACAAAAAACGCTAAGGCATTAAAGGTGCTATATAATTACATAAAACTACATAACTATAGTATAAATATATAACTAGGGGACCGCGGTAGCCGAGTGGTTAGCATGAGAGACTCTCACGCCGCGGTCGTGGGATCGATTCCCACCGTCGCCTTTGTCCCTTTTTTCCCGATAACCCCCAATTTGAACAACATATATAAGAGATTCGTCATGGCTAATATGCAAAGATCATAAGGCCACAAAAAAAATAAAAATATATATATAAATCACAGAAGTGGCCAATGTATTTAGGCGAGGGGCAACAAAAAAAAGTTTAACTAAAAATAACAATAGATTGACTTGAAGTTGAAAAAAGGTGATTTCAGTTAATTAAGTTTCATTCGAATTTAAAAAAGGTTAGTTTGATATTACTAAAAGTTCGTTTCAAACTGAAAAGTGTTAATCAGAAGTAAAAACGATTGTTCGAAATTAAAAAAGGTTGATTTGAAATTAAAAAGGTTAAATTAGAAGCTAAAAATTTTTTTTTTCAATTTCAATTTTTGAAATTAAAAAAAAGTTGGTATTAAATTAGAAAGGCTTAATTACAAGTTAAAAATGGTTAGTTTGAAATTAAAATAGATTGACTTGTAGTTAAAAATGTTTAATTTTAAATTAAAAGTTAAAAAAGTTCGTTTGAAACTTAAAAAGATAGATTTAAAGTTTAAAAAAATTTAATTGAAAAAGTTAATTTTGAATTTAAAAAAAGCGGATTTGAAATTAAACCAGTTAATTTTAAATTGAAAGGCGTAAATTAGAAGTAAAAAGGTTATTTTGAAATGGAAAAAGTTGATTTGATATTAAAAAGTTTGAAATTAAAATAGATTCATTTGAAGGTAAAAAGGGTTAATTTTAAATCAGAAAAGATTAATTTTCAATTGAAAATATGAAATTAAAAATTAAAAAAGTTCGTTTGAAATTTAAAAAGGTAGGTTTAAAGTTAAAAAAATTAATTAGAAGTTAAAAATGTTTGTTTGAAATTAAAAATATTTAATTAGAAGTTAAAAAAGTTAATTTTGAAATTAAAAAAAGCTGATTTGAAATTAAAGTCAGTTACTTTTAAATTGAAAATCGTTAATTAGAAGTAAAAAATGTTATTTTGAAATTAAAGAAGGTTGATTTGAAATTAGAAAGCGTTGATTAGACCGTAGTTAGCATATACGCGAGAAATTTAAAAAAATAGTTAGGATATAATAATAATAATAAAAGGAAGTTACGAAAAATGTACGAACCTTTCTAAATTTTAAATTTCCTAACTAAAAACAAATGTAGAAAAAGAAGTAGTTGTAATTAGAACCAAGAAAGCGGAAAAAACGAGACAGATTAGTTGCTAACATTTTAAATTAAAAGCTAACGACCTTTTTTTAATTTATCGTTTGTTGATGTTGTTGTTGTTGTAATAATGATAATATTCCCTTTTCCGGTCTGACCACAAAAATCGGCGATACATATTCATCATTAGGTTCGGAAACGATAAAACCCATTTTCCAAAGAATAACTTGGCGTTGGCCCGGTTCCGTAACGGGCCATTTTCAAGTTGCTTGTTAGTAGGGGATGTGGCTACATTATAGTTAACCCATTACGCTCTGGCGACTTTAACTACCTCGTTTTACCCCAAAGCTCCCCATCCTTTCTAAACCCCCTTCTGATGGATACACTTACGTCGCTGCGCATAAATCCATTTTTAACAAATGAAGTTTCACCGTTCATTTATCTACCGAGCGATCTTCGCTTGGTCGTTCAATAGGTTGGACAAAAAAGCTGGGGGAGGTGGTTTTGTCGAACTTTTTTGTCATAAACTAAGTCAGTAATTTTTTCTTTACATAGATTTTTTCTACCCCATAAAATAATTCTGGCGTCATATGTATTATGTACTTGTATAAGGATATGTGTACTTTCGTAAATACATTTTTGTTTGTCGGTGTTTTTATATCAATGGCCAACACCAATTATCAGTAGGAAGTTTCCACTATCACGGAAAATGCAGTGTCTTGAGATAAAATTATCTAATGTTTGATTGGATACTTGTCGCCCTATGTTAGTCACTGCTTAGCAATTTGTTTTAAAAAGTGAACTCTGGCAAACAGATTTTGTGAGATTTTTTCCTGACAGATCGCCAGTAAACTTCGTCAAAAAGAACATTACATGAACAATTAATATACATACATATCTGGAGACAAATATAACTTTTAACAACTTTGGAATAAAAGTTCAAGTCCCTTTCCGTAAAGAATGTGAAAGACGGTGGAAAAAGAGAGAAGGGTATATATCAGAGTTAGAAAAGAATTAGGGGATGTGTTGCGTTCAACCCTGAATTCTCATATCAGTTCCTATAAATTTCCTAAAGATATATGTCTCTTCCAACACGTACAAAATAATCTAATTTACTCTTTCTGAACCAGCTAATTGAATATATTAATAACGGCATCGAAGCCAATGTCCTAATTAGTGTTTTGTATCAATTTCAAAATAAACAAAAACATTAGGATTTGATAAACACTCGTTTAATATGAATAAAAATACAAAGTCACAAAACAAAAAAACTATTGTCACAAAAAACGGACGGTGTAAAAAGGGTTAGCAAAAATCACAATGTGTGGTGATTAGTGACCTTAATCGATATTTATTTAGAAATCGTGAGATGCGGTCTGGTGTGACGTAGGTTTCAGAAAAACATTTTCTTTATCGTGTAAAAGTTTCGATCTTTATTGATATCTATTCAGAAATCGTTTGATGCGGTCTGGTGTGATGTAGGTTTCAGAAAAACATTTTCTTTGTCGTNGTATAGTACTATATCCAGTAAAACAGCCCTGTTTCCTCTAAAAATTGTAACAGGGGACCCAGATACAGCGTGCTTAAGTACAATTCTCATATTGGGTAGCGTTCCTACACTCTCTCCATATGTAGCGAAGGAATTGTACCTTCAATTAAGTAATCAATTTTCCTCTATCATCCTTTACGCATACTATTTACATCTCGTCTAATTAAGGTTTGATGGCTTGCTCAATTCCACCATCGGCCTCTCATAGTACACATTTACGCTAATAAAGACATTCAATCTCATATACTTCCAAAAATCGGAACAGGAGACCCAAATACTCGCTGCCGTGTTCAAGCACAACTCTCACATCGGGTAGCATACCTACACGCCCTCTATCTGAAGCCAAGGAATGACACAGTTCAATTAAGTACTCAATATTCCTCCATCATCCTTTACACATACCATCTATATCTAATCGAATCGATTCGGTGCTCAATATTCCACCATTTCTTCCTCCGCCTCCTCACACTACACATTCTCGCCAATAAATCACTTGCTACATGCTACATGCTAGGGACACAAGACTTTTCAACCAGCCTCTCAAGTGTTTTGAATAGAAAGGATTTAAGCTTTGGACTATTTGGTCTGTACGTCTTTGTGTCTTTAATTTTTGTTTTCAAATAAACACTATTCTTACAATTTTGGTTTCTGGGCGGGAGAACTTAGGCTTAGCTATCGTTTCGGCTTAGTTTGAGCCCGGCCCTAAGTGTGTAGTTATGAATCAAATAGTCTTACCAATTTTACCTGACAAAGTGTACGGGCTTAAGATCTCTGCTTGTTACTAGATGTGCAATGGGATTCAGGAAGAGGATGTCGTGAAAACATAATACGTTAATTTTTTTAATTAACCGAAATTAGTTGCAAATCATTATGATAATCTATTCTCGTTGGGCGAAACCCGCCTGACAGAGTTTCATCACCCCGCAGCCCTCAAGAGAAAATCTTATAATTAAACATTCATTTCTCTCCAGACACCTTTGCGTTACAATATCCCTCGCTCTTCAAGCAACCAGAAATTTACGTAATATCGCCGTAAGGACAATCGCACTGGGGGATCGAAAATGAGATTCAAAACGGCAACGATTTCACGTAAGAAACGGTTGAGAAAGAAGGGGGCTGGAGTAATGGCCCTCGAGTCAAACGTAATTTCATTGCGACGTGAGCGCTCGACTGAACTTGTCAACCGGAATTATATTCCCGAGTTTATTTCCGTTTATTACACTTCCTTGCTTCATTACTTTGCACCCCCGCACCCGAGTTCATTCAATATCGGGAATCCTGGACTTACGAGCGGTTTAGCCAAGGTTAGCCAGGGTTTGTCTACCCCTTTCTCATTTAAACCACCTTTATAAACACACCGACCGATTCCTGTTATTACTCTGTTTAATTGATGGATCGATGTTTACTGCGGCAACGATACGACCAATTATGCGTTACTGCAATATTAAAGAAGTTAAAGACAAACCGACGTACATGTCAAAAAGGAAGATGGCAATAGTAGTTGCCAATAGAGTATAGTAATTGATTATTTGGAAATCGTGAGATGCGGTCTGGTGTGACGTAGGTTTCAGAAAAACATTTTCTTTATCGTGCCAACGTTTCGATCTTTATTGAGATCATCTTCAGGGCTTGGGATTTACAAACATTGTTTACCATACCTACTTCCTTCCCCACTCCTTCAAAATCCAACGTACATAAAAATGAAACAACAATATCTCACTGGCACTCTCAACACGACACGCAAGAATGGCACAATTACGCAGAAAACTAACAATTTTAGTGAGTAGAAATACTTTGACTGAATATAAAAAAATTTTTTTTTTGCATTGTATAAATTCACTTTTTTCCACATCCTACATGTATTTGTTAAATTTAAACAATGTTTGTAAATCCCAGGCCCTGAAAATGATCTCAATAAAGATCGAAACGTTGGCACGATAAAGAAAATGTTTTTCTGAAACCTACATCACACCAGACCGCATTTCACAATTTCCAAATAATCATAGACTAACGGTCACTTATCACCACACATTTCTACTTGAGCATGAATTGTGTAGTACTTGAGTATAGTATTAACCCTTTGTTGCCCAACACTTCCTCAGGACAAATTTAGCAAATTTGCTAAAGTTTAGTTAATTCCATGAACTTAGGGCGGATGCAGTATTTTTCCTCTAATGTTTCAACCCGTCTATTGGCAACATTAGTTTTTTTGCGCCAATCTAAAATCCTGGAATCTTCCATCTCCAACACCTGCATTGTTGCTATATAATCAATTGTTATATTTGCCAAACAAAACATTTTTCATAACCACTTTACAATTTAACCCTTTCTTATTAATTATTCGAAATTATTTCAGGTCAATGCCAACTTTAGCAATTTTGTTTATGGTTGGCAGGAAATCCCGTGAGTTTAGGGCGGCCGCAGTGTTGTTCTTGCTCTGTTTCTCCCCGTCTATTGGCAACACTGATATAATTGGCCGCCAACTAAACTGACGGGATTCCCCTCTAACCTTTTAACAAAATTGCTAACGTCCGTCTTGCTCTAAGACAACATTAGGCTATAAAGGGTTAAATTCTACCCGAATTTATATTTGTATGCAGTGTGATCACAAAACGCGATTTTACACGGTCACATCGTTAACATCGCGTGCCAGCGCTGCACCTGGAGGACACATGACCCAGCCAATGGTGGCGGGAGATTAAGGGGCAAGGACGTCTCGAAGCCATTGTCAATCGAATTTTGAGGCTCTGGATAGTGAGGTTAGTCAAGTAAGGAGCTTTCACGATTTATCTGAGGGCTTTTGACTATAAGGATTGATGCGGTGAATGTTGGACTTTTTTTAATACTAATCTGGCACCGGGCACTTGAATTAATGAAAGTCTGTTTGGCGTTAACATAATCAGAAATTGTAAACTTAAAAGTTGAGAAAAGCAAGGAAACAAGCGTCTCATTTAGTAGCAGGGCCTAATAATATTTTGGCCTATGTTGTCTCTGTTTGGAGGGAGATGAGATGTTTGGACAAGAGGGATTTAAAAGCGATAAGGGAAGCGGCTTTGCCGAATGACATAGGAAGAGATTTGTTGCTCGAGCTAGAAAGGATCATTCAATTGTGGGGGTTTTATGATGAGGAAGGTATAGGGGCCATTAGCTGATGAGAGGGTGTTAAGAGAGTGGATAGAAGATTTGAAATGAAGTAACTGGAAAATATATGGTTGACGAGAATTTGTGATTGGGAGAGGAAGTTGCCTAGAAAATATTTTCTACGGAAGGAAGGATGAAGCCAGGATAGGTCTGAATACAGGTGGAGATCTGGACATTCGGAGAGTGCCGAAAACAAACCGTTGTGTCAAACAGTTTATCAGACAGTTCTTGTTCCTCCGAAAGTCCAACAAAAGCGACTCAGATGTAGTCGAAGGTGGAAAAGATGAGGGAGGAGAAAAGAAGTTTACGGGTGGTGAAAAGTAAAAGGCTGAAGGTGTTGATTAGGAGATGCAGTTCAGTGTCGGGATATTTGGGATATGTGTGGTTTTGGTCGAAGGTAACCTCGAGGGTTTTAACAGTAGAGCAGAAGGGATAGGCTGCTTGTTGATGGTGAAAGAAGGTTGGGGGAGAGATTTGAGGAGGTGGCTAGATCCTAAAACAATGGCTTTGGACTTACTACCATTTAATTCTAGGTTTTTTTACGTGCCCATTCTTTTATGTAATTCAGATCTTCTTGAATTCTACGGATAGCAAAATGCAGATAGGAAGGATGGAAGGACTTGGTGATATGATATTGAACTAACTTTTCAAGGGGTTTAGACAGGTTAGATAGGGTGGATATGGTTCGGTAATCGTTTGGCTGGGAGTATTGTTGATGGTGTGCCCAAGGGCTTTTTTCCAGGATAAAGGAAAAACGGAGTTTAGTAGGTAGTAGTTGTAGTTGTCCTACAGTCAGATCCTATAGCCTTAGAAAGGGATTTTGATATTGCGTTAACAACATCAGCTGAGTTAGATGAGAAAAGAAAAAATTTGACTAATTATAGGGTGGTCCTATTAGTAATTTTACTGTTTAGGATTGGAGAGGAAGAGCTATAGGCACAGACACAAAATGGAAGTTCAGATTATCGGGAGTGATTTGATAAGAAGTAGATAATTTAGTAGGCTGACATTGATCGTTCTGGAAGGAGGTTCTAGTTTGATCTAGAGCCTGATTTGATGGAGAGAGCATCCTGGAAATACTGCACTTTGGCACGACGAATTGTGGATTGTGTTTTGTTGCGTAAGGTTCGAATAGAGAGGTAGTTAGAAAAATTGCAGTTTCACGACGTTTTATTAACATTTTGATGTCGAGGTTCATCCGTGGAACAGGAGGATTGTGGAAGTTTTTATAGAACATGATTATCCAACATATTGACAAGATTAGAAGTTAAGAAATCGACGGATGAGCCATGATAAGTCCCAGTCAATTGCTACCAGATCAGGTTTTATTGCCTCCAAGGATAGAGATTCATGTAGTCGGTAAATAACTGTTTTAGGCTGGGGGGTCGGAATATTGTACGTAATTTGGATTAGAACGTGGGAGGAATGAAAAGCAACGGGGTGCTGGGAGGAAGCCAGTAATTCTTTTGAAAAGTCTGTTACTTTTAGGTCAATTAGGTCAAGCCAAGTGGTGCGTAGGATGTATGGTAAGTGGGTGCAAAGGGAACACATGTATTATTAAGCGAGAACCACAAAATTACGTTGGGATATAAAGGGGTGAGTTTGTAGAGAGTGGATTCAAGATCACCGGGAAAAGGAACTTGCGGGGGTCAGTAGATAACAGCATAAAGGAGGCGGTGTGATTTGAAAGATAGTTAAGCAAATTGATATTCAATATGAGATGTATCGAAGGATGAAGATGTCTCCAGAATACGTTCTTCTAAACTGTCATGGACGAAAACGCCCACTTCGCCGCCAGTACGGTTTAATCTATCGTGTTGGAAGAAGAGCAGTTGGGTAGAGTAATGGAATGGAAAAGAAAATTTGATCCATGTCTCAGAAACTGCAATTTCATGATGAATAATGTCTTGTATAGGGTTAGTTTAAAAGGTTATGAGGATCAAAACGGATTTCAGCCCTAGAAGTCTTCGTAGTTGTTCAAGTTTTCTGTTAAATTGTTGTCTCATATGTTTTTTGTGGGGATTCGACGTCAGTACGATGTCTAGATATTGTCTTAAGTATTTGACTTGAATGGAAGTTGGTTTCTCGATTTTTTTTGTTGGCAATGTAGAGCGTTGGACAAGACAGTTTTTTCAATGTGAAAGTACACTGAGTATATTTTCTTCATTCATTCTTCGATAAGATAAAGTTGTTCTTGGATGTTGGAGGTAGTTTAGGTAGGATTCGAGTTAGAGGACAAAATTACGATATTGTCCGCGTAGATGGTATTAAAGGATATAAGTCCGTCAGTATAGAAATGAAGAAAGGATGGGACGGAGAATGCCCCCTGGTGGGACCTACTTATATTTGACTTAACGCGAACTCGTTGCTTCACTTTGAAGGAGGGGTCAGTTAGATAAGATTTTAGAATAAGATAAGTAATATATATTAATGTATTATTGTACAATTTATTATATAATTTTTATAATATATTATTAAGTTTGAGTGATAAGATCTTGTTCAGAGGTCATATGAAGCAAAAACCAACTTTTTGTGCTCTGCCGAGCTTTCAGTGGTTTATTCCATCATCAGGTCTTGTTTATTTAAAAAATGATGATGGAATAATCTACTGAAAGCTCGGCACAGCTCAAAAAATTATTTTCTGCCTCATGTGACCTTTAAAGAAGATCTTATCACCCCAACTTAATTGGCTGTAGGTCTATAAACATCCAACACAATAAAATATTATTATATATTAATAATAGCGTTTTTTGTATCTGCCTTTAGGTAGCTTGTTTTTGCTGAACTTTGATCCACCAGATTGAGCCATAGGATAATTTGGATGTTATTACTGCCGTATATAGCCAATGGACTATTTTCGGTTTTAGTCCCAAGATTTTATTACAGAAGCATAGGTATTTCTATATTTCTTGGCTTATCGTAAAAAATGTAGGCTAAATTCGCTCTTCTACTAATTATTTCATCAAATTTTAATCTGTAATGCGTGTAAAAAATAAATAATAATTTTCCCGGATTTTCTTCCAAAGTACCCACTTTAAAAAATCATAGGAAATTACTTCAAGTGTAAATCATAAACCAATCCATGTATCAAACTATTTCATCGTAACAATTACCGTTAGGCAAACATTTTTTGAAAGCAAATCCATGTTTAAACGCTGTTGTTAAAAATTACATAGTCAAATAGGCTATATTCCAACACTGGCTTCTACACGGTCTAGGTATAAATAAAAATCATTTAATAGGTTCTCATTGTGAAGCTGACACGCTATCATGTAGCACGCAAACCGAGACCTATTTATTGCAATAATTTGTCTTATGTTTGAAGCCGCAATAATCTCTGCCCTGCATTCCCTTCCGGTTTTGTTATATTAGCTTGAAAATTTAGAAAATATTACATCCACATAAGTTTATGACGAGTAAGTTGGACTTTGCCGATTTTAAAAACAATAATTATAAATATGGCAGTAGTGTTGTTTTAATTGATGGTGTTTTGTAGGTTTGAAGCTACCTAATCAGTCTTTTCCACGCAGGATTGGTTTCTAATCATATTTTTGAATAGTACAATACGAAATAAGCTATATTTTTGAAAATATTCTTTAAAAAGGTTTTTGAAATATGACAAGCCAGTATTAAAAGTGCTCGCACTGTGTATAATATCAAACGGCGGTATAAAAAGCTCATCTGAATAGCTATGGTGAGAGGTAAACACGTCAAAATGTCTTATTCAATTCAGAGTCCGTGCCATATGAAATGGAAGCTATTTCATGATTGATCTTGTCACTCAAATTCCTTCCTGGGACTTGAACTTCATAGCCGGTTTGAACCGCAAACGCACAACCCAATGGGCACTGTAAGGATTTAAGTTGTATTAAAAACAAAATGATAGCAACAGGGTCGATCGTCAAATCTACAAACTAACGTTTCAATTCCACATACAACAAAAAATTCTCTATTAATTTATCAATTAATTAATCTCATTCTACAATTCTCACAACATTTTGATTTCGCCTAATTGTTTTATCATAAAATCTAAAGTTAAAAATTTCATATACTATTTTCAAGTATGAAGTACCAGGGGTTATTATCGAGAAGAAATGTTTTTGTGGCCCTTGGCCGGATTATCTTGCGAGTGGATGAGCACTTGTAAGATTTTGTAGGTCCCTGGAGAAAAGGAAATAATGGGAGGACGACTGGAGTGTAATTGGATTGTCCATCGTTATCTTTGCACGATTTAATGCATTCGAGCTCGCTTTTTGTCCAAAAATGATCACTTTTGGACTAATTTTATTTATCCGTTGGATCCCTTTCGTCATGTCTCGGTTATTTTATATACTGCAAATTATGTAAACTATCATCTGCTTTGGTATATATAAATAATCAAATAAAAATGTATCTATAATTAAAAGTCATTTAACATAACTAATATTTTTTTATTAAATTTATAAAAATAACTAGACAATACATACTTCCCATTGAACTCTAATAATTAATATTCCAATCAAAGGAAGTTTTAAGAACAGTATTTAGGGCTTCAAGTTCAAGATCAAGTTAAGGATTCTACCAATTACCTGATTGTACCGAAGTTAATAATTAACAATAATTCGAAAATCGCGCCAAATTCAGGCAACTTATTAGTAAATAAATATTATCTGATCTAAATAAAAATAAACACGTTATAATGTTATGGCAGAAAATAAACGTGATGAAATTAAATAATGAACTATAAAAATCTCTATGAACAAAGAAAAGAAGGTAAACAAAAAATTTGCTGAGGGAATACAACAGGATTAAATGCAAAAATTCACTTGTTTATCAATATGGACCAAATATTCCCAGAGTGTGACGTCAGATGAGATGATCGTCTTCCTCGCACAACCACAAAGCTTCGTCTTATGTGATGTCACGTTCGGAGAATCTCTAGAACAAGGGTTACAGAAATAAAAGAGGGTAAATAGAATGGTCAATCAGTTCGTTGTCAAATGTAGTGTCTTTTATAAACATTCTATAAAAAGAGTGAAAAATAGATGTAAGTTGTCCAAATAAGAAGAAAGAAACAATAACTAAAAAATGTATTAGGAAATTTAGTATAGCTAGGCTTTAACCTCAACCGTTGTAGCGTCTTAAATGTGTTATTATGCCAGTAAGATAAAAGAAAACGATCTTTCTGATCTGCACATTCTATACGGTTGTTCATTGGTTTATGTATAATTGAATAATTCGAATTAATAATTTGACCACGTTTTAAAGCAGGATAAAGTTCAATCCTTCCTTTCTCAATATCCTATAAGCTTAAATGCTTCCTACCCACTAATTAATTACTTGTCTTCCCCGCACAACCTCAACGCTTTATCTCATGTGACGTCACGTACGGAGAATCTCTGGAAGCAGGGGTATGGAAATAAAAGGGGTAAATAAAATTGTCAATCAGTTGACTACCGAAGGTAGTGTTTTTTTATAAATATTCTATAAGAAGAATGAAAAACATTGATATATTAAAGCTGTCTAAATAAGAAGGAAGAAAAAATAAAATTTCTTTAAAAAAGTTATTAAGAAATTTAGGATAAACTGGCTATTGACTCTACTATTATAACCTGTTAAATGTGTTATTGTGCTGTTAAGATACAGTTAAAAGTGAACAATTTTTTCACTAAATCTGCTCACAACCCGTAAGTTATTCATATGTTTTTATGAATAGTTGAATAATTTGAATTAATTATTTGACACACTCTCAAAGCAAGATAACGTTCAATCCTTCCTTTCACAATATACTAGAGGTATAAACGCTTCCGAACCACTTATTATTTGTCTTCCCCGCACAATTAAAACGTTCAATCTCCTGCGACGTAACGTTCTGAAAATCTATGGAACACGGTTTATAGAAATAAAATTGCTAAATAAAATTGCCAATCAGTTCAGTACCGAGTAGTGTCGTAAAATGTTCCATTTCATGTCATTATTCGGACATAAAAATAGTTTAACGTGAGTCAACTTTCACCAGATTTTCAATTTCTTCGGGAAATGCATCAGAACTGACTCAACTTGATTTACTTGAAATTTTTCAATGTAAATGCAATATTAAACAGCATTGAAACTGAAAGCAAGACCAATGAAATATTTTACCTGGAAAATTACCAATGGAAGGATAATATGATTATTTTTTTAGTTTCAATATGCGCGAAAGAAAAGAAAAAGATGGAAAACACGTAGAGGGCCGGCGATGACCTCAGCTGTTTGTTGGCCCATAAACTTCCCACTTATTATTATTATTATTTTCTAGTTTCATACTGGAAATAAATTGAGCCTTTTGTGGTCAGTCATGGACTGTTGTCAATAGTCACTAATTGACAACTAAATTAATCCAAGCTTTTAGCGTTTGACAGGAAAAGACTATTTATTTAGTTTATTTACTTATTTATTTTTTATCAATAATAGAAAGTATGTCAATTGTTCTGCAACTCCCAGACAAACAAAGCTTCTTGAGAATTGATTAGTAAAATTAATTTTAACTGTTAAGTTTGCTACGGTTAAAATTGAAGTAAATTTTATAAGGGCTTTGTTGAAAATAGCCCTAGGCTGTTTACAATAGTGTGGACTTAACATAGTTCCGGTTATCGATTCGACAGATAATCGGTTCAAGGCTCCTCTCAAATTATTTCCTCGAATCTACCAACCTAGGCAAAAGTGCCAAACTTGGTGAAATTGGATGTTGTAATGTTTATTGGCAAAATCTAAACTCGTCTGTCAGCCTCTTGTGATGTGGATGTTTATCAAGTCCAGGTTTTCGAGGTGGGCTATCTCTCTTTGTATTCGGCCTAGTGCATATCCGGCCCGCGACAAATGTTTTGACGGTTTGGACATTTATTCGTTTCAAACGAATCACATATACAGTTGGATTTTAGCCATTTATCCAAGAGTTTCTACGATTTGAATCATGAAACGTCAGACTTTGTAAACTATTGCGGGTTTTTTTTCTTACAAAAACATTTACTTCAATTGTAGTTCGGAAACGATAAATCTACGTCTAAATTAATGAAGTGGACGATCTAAATCAATGAAGCAAATAAAAAGGGCAAACCCTTTTTTCTTTGTATTTGTATGCATGAACAAAATTTTTTACGGACCGGCCGAAATTCCAAGGGGAAAGGTGGGAATCGAACTTAAGCGGTAAGCTCAAACATAACGAGTCTAAACCCAGGAACACACTTACCCGATGCTACGNTAACGAATTTAACTAACAATTTATTGTACTCGCTTCGGCGGTACATATACTAAAATTGGAACAATTTATTACACGGTTTTGCTCATAAAATTTAATTAACAATTTATTTCATAATTTTGCTCGTAAAATTACACCATTTTCGTCGGGTAGCATCAGAACAGGACACTCATATTTGTTGTAGTTTATTTCAAAATAAGTACATGTAATTTTGTCGTTATATTAATTACAACATGTTATTTTAATCTAAACCAAATTAAACGAGACAAAAAAAATCATAAGTTTATATAAACATTGTTTAATTGTGATGGTTAGGAGTAACTTTATTTAAAACAATTAAGTTTAATAAACAATTTATTAGATGGTTGTGCTCAAAATAGTGCATTAAGAACAAAAGATGCGTTGCGATTGTGATAGAGATTATTGTGATACACGCTGTGGACTGTACGCGGCGCGTGCTTGCGTCGGATGAAACACACGGGGTGAAACACATGGGACACCACCAAAACGTGGCAAGGCGTCGGGTAGCATCGGGTAGCGTCGCACGGCGTAGCATCGGGTAAGTGTGTTCCCGGCTTAAAACTCTAAAAAATTCCTATTTTGTTTTTTCAGGCCTGTCTATAGAAGCGTCATTACAACGTTCTTCAACCTTTTTGTAGAATGTCTCTGAAAGACATATCATTCCGCAATCAACTGACTGACAATTATATCCACCCCTTTTATTTACTACCACTTGTTACAAAGATTCCCTGAGTGACGTCATATGAGATGGTCGGCTTCCCCGCACAACCAAAATACTTCATCTCGTCTGACGTCACGTTGGGGGAATCTCAGAAACTAAGGATATAGAAATGAAAGAGTTAAATAAAATTGCCAATCAGTTCATTGCCGAAAGTAGTGTCTTTTATAAACATTCTATAAAAGAGGTGAAAACGTAGATGTAATAGAGCTGTCCAAATAAGAAGACAGAAACAGTAGCATTTAAAACATTTTTATGAGGATATCTAGGATCATACAGAATAAGTCATTCCGATATAAAGAACGTTTAACGTGATTTATATTTCACAGCATTTTCAGTTACACCGTGAATTTCAGTAAACTCAAAAATTATTGATTAATAGTATTAAAACTTAAATTAATTCACTTCATTCAGGAGGGCTTACAGAGCGAGGATGAAAGAGATCTCAATTTGATTTACATGCAGTTTTTCCATGTAAATAAAACAACCGTTTTTCCTTCGTATTGGTATGAGCAATATTTTTTAGGGAAGGGAAGGGTAAAAAAATTCTAAGGGGGACGGTGGGAGTCGAACTCACGACCGGAGTCTTCGAGCCGAGGGTATTGGCGGTAAGTTCAAACATAAAAATTTCAAAGGTTTCTATGTTTAACATTGCCGACCTTTTTTATAGAAATGTTTTACACTGTTTTTCTTATTTCTATATATTTCGACACTCAATTGTCATATCTGTGGCTATTTTTATTTATAAATACATAAACTTTTTAAATTGTTCAAAATAAAAACATCCATCAGTTGATTGTCGAAGGTAGAGTCTTTTATTTTTAATGTTATATAAAATGGCCGAAAGGTGTTCAAATATTGATTCTGTCTAATTGTGGAGAATGAGAAAACAAGAATATTTAAATGATTTTTTATTAATTAATCTCTCGGGGATTTAGGCCTTCACTCAAACTTTGTAGTGAGTTAACTGTGTTATTGTGCTATTAAAATTAAAATATACACTATCTTTCAAAATTATCATATATTAAATCCGCCCACATTCACATTCACCAGGTTATTCATAGGTTTTCTGAATAATAGAATAATTTGAATTAATTATTTGACCACATTACAAAGCAGGATCAAGTTCAATCCTCTATAAGCTTAAACGCTTTCCTTACTGATTGCTTGTCTTCACCGCAAAACCACAACGTTCCATCTCATCTGACGTCATGTTTGGGGATCTCTGGAACAAAGGGTTTGGAAAGGAAGTTGTTACTTGAAAGTTGTTCAAAGTAGGAGAAAATAATAGCAATTTTTTTCTTTATTAAACCTCAAAGCAACTCAATTGATTAAAATAGTGTTTTAATTTCGATTTTTTTATCATAACAGTGTTTCTTAACCTCTTCTTCTTTCTTCCTTGTAACTATTCTGAAATAATTAGGGCAAAATAAGTTATAAAAACACATAAAAAACTGTATAAATAAAATTTACGTACTTTTTGGAGATAGGACGTGAAGAGACATTTATTACTTTTTAACATGATGTATGGAAAAACCCAACACAGGGCTTCATTAACTGTTGGAACAGAAAAGGTTAACAATTGATTTTACGAACTTGGAAGTTCAGAATGATGAAATATTGTCTCAGAAGAAACAATCGAAGTGTCAGAAAACATGCATAATTAAAATGTATGCAAAAACATCACCTTCTGTGTTTTCCCTTATGAGTAAAAGTTTTAGTTAAAAAATATACTGCCCAATTTTTGTTACCTGGCCTGTCGAAAGCTGATTTCCTTTATGATTACGCCATTTTCTAAATACAAAAAAAGTCGGCAGGCCTCTGGCCATATAGAGCCAAATCAAGTTATAAAAAACACGAAAATACTGTAAAAACGGTACGAATGCTTTTAGAAAATACTGTATGTGAAAATGATTTTTTTTTCCATATGTTGATATGAAATATGTAAAATCCTAAAACAGGACATCATTAGCTGATGTTATAGAAAATGATTGCTTTTACAACTTGTTAGGTCCAGAATGATGAAATATTGTCTCAAAAGAAACAATCAAGTTATAAGAAATAACGTGAAATATAATGGATATAAAAATGTCACCTCTTAATTTCTTGTTATGTTTTGTTCCTTATGAGTGGAAGCGGTGATTTAGAATTTCCTTCTAAATTTTTGTAAACTAGGTTTATGATTGGGGCATTTTCTAAAACAGTCGGCTGCCCTCTGTGGGTTTTTTTAAGGAAAGTTTATCTCTGTTTTTTGTTTCTTTTCCTAATTTTATTTGATAAAAAGATAGATACGATAATAGATTTTTTTTTAAAAAGAAGTGACAGCTTTTTACAAAATATTAATCTATTAGGGAATCAACCTTTTTCTCTAATAAAACTAGGGAAAAAACAGAGAACTTTTCTTTTTAAAAAAGCTATAATTAATTGAATATAATCAGATGTGCTAGTATTTCAGGGTTTTGTAGAAAGGAATAATTAAAAATTGATTTTATTCTAGGAAATCCACCTCACAAGGCGCTTGTAAATTATGTATAAACTGGCTTTTTTGGAAGTCAGTCATGCCATCTGAAATCGATACGGAAGCGAATTTAAATAGCAAGGGTTGATTTATTTGGCGAAATGAGGCCAATTGATTTTATATGTATAATACCTATCATCAGCATTGATCAGTCTATTTATACGACAATGCGGACCTGAATTTTATTATTTTCCAAGAAGGTATATATGAGCCACAAATAATATTTCATTTGTGAACTCGGTTTTTGCAAATAAACAAAAATTCGCTCAATTGGCTCGCTTTTCAAAAATATAAATTGACATATAAACGTTTTTAACCAGAAAAAAAGTTTCTAAGGAGGTGGTATATTTCTCTATTTCGTTAAATTATACTTGCCGTCGCTGTTCATGAGTTGACAAAACGCCGACACATCTCGCCCTGAGAAAAATTGAGGTCTTCACACTTTTTTCTTCTCCTTCCGAAAATGAAACATGAAGATGTGACGGTAAAGTGATGAAACCCGATAAAGAACTTAATCTTCAAGAAATCCGAATGCGACTCACGTCTGCGGAAGGACAGGGAAGATTTGTGGGAAGAATGGCGACAGCGTGGTCGTACCGACTGGTGAAATGAATTCATGAGACTCTATATATGACCAATAGTTGCGCAGATATTCACAAAATAAATATTCCACATTTTTTCCGCCAACGTGCAATTTCATTGTCTAATGCTTTTTCTATATTTCATCAAAGTGCTTTACATCATGATGCCAATCACCCTCATCGATATTCCTCCATAAACCCTTCACATAAACGACAAAATTCATTTAATTGAGGAACGCTGGGGTACTCAATATTCAGCCATCTAACACTAGGCTTTCACGATAGTAAATACATTCAATCTGAATATACACAAAACGAACCTACATCAAGCCCTGTATAAAAAAAAATCTTGTTTCCTCCAGGTGGGCGAAATGCACACAAAGGGACAACCAGGTCGATGTGTCACGGATCTGGACGAAACCTTCTTGGGTGATTCTACACTCCAAAATATCGGACATGTAACCACCCCTTCTTGTGAATAGGCCCTGGTGGCTCCAAAAAATTTTGAAAGTTGAAATTATTTTTTATGTACACTACAATAAAGTATAGTAAAAGCTATCAAAGTTTATCAAAAACCTAAAAATTTATAAAAAACAAATATTTTTCAAGTAAACTAGGTCAAAGGTATATATATATATAAACTTTTGANAGAATCGGACCATGGACAATATGAACTTTTTTGTTCATTTTAGGGTGAAGAATCTACTGGAGAAGTTTGTAGCACGAGTAGCAATTCACCCTGTATATACAGGGCCTATTCATAAAAAGTGGCTATTCATATTTTGGAGTGTAAAATCACCAAAAAATGTTATAGTGCCTAGGAATGACGCCTTTAAATTATGTGAGCCGAGTGAGGTGACCTTACCCAATTCGTTTCTGATGCTATGTTTAAGAAATAAAGTTTTTCTATTTTAATGAAATTTTCAAACTGTTAACTAAATTGTTTTAAAAAACATTCATGGTTGGTGTAAATTAGTGTTGAAATTTTGGAAATATTCTAAACCACAATTTAAATTATATCGTTTTGTTTAAATTGCATTGAACCACCCCAAATGATAGTCCTTAATTTTATCATTCTTCAAACCCCCTTTAAACCCTTTTAAACAAGGCTAAGTAATTGAAAACTTACTTGCTCAACTTTTTTTATCCAATTCAATTTTTTGAAATGTTTTATGTAAAACAGAACGAAACTTTTTTCACCTGTTAGCTTAGTAGAAAAATTAAACTTTAAAAAACTAATTTAACTTTCTTTATCGCACGACAGGTTTCAAATAGTTGATCCGATAGATTACTTCATCTGGGTTCACTATGGGGGTAAAAGAATCCAAAGTCCACAAATCCTAATAGGATAAGCCAAGTTTGTATAATCCTACAAAATAATTATTTTCCACACATTTGTTCTCTATTTTCTATTGACATTAGAAGTTATAAAATAGCAAATTCGTTAAGATAACAAAAGCTATTCAAAAACATCGAACATGGACGAGATGGATAGAAAAATTTCGGACAAGATGAAATTGACAAAAAAGTTTGGACAGACCTTTCCAAATAAAACAACACGAGATGTTTTGAAGAATACAAACCTGAAATTACAAAGTGAAGCAAGAGTCAAAAGAGATTTTCCAAGCTGAGATCCATGCAGTAGAACTCCGGGCACTAGACATACACCAAAACAAACTAAAATGTGCACAGATATACATAATACTCAGACAGCCAAGAAGCACTGGAGGCCTAAGAATACTCCACCTCAAAGCTGATATGTGAATTGCTGAGTTGTAATCCTTCATCGCCTGGGAAAGCAAAGTCAGACAACCCTAATGTTTATGACTAATAGAGAGGCATTATTATGGTATACAGTTTGATCCAAAATGAAACAAGGAGTCGGAGCAGGAGACAAAGTTCAAAGTTTGACCTAGTGATCCCACACTGTGTCCATTTTCCAAGCTGAGATCCATGCAGTAGAAGTCTGGATACAACAAATACCTCAAAACAAACTAACAGGTGCACATATACACCACACCTTCAACTAAAAGCTTGATCATGTGGTGCAAGGAAAATTTTAGTCAGACCCCTTCCAAATAAAAATAAAAAGGGATGTTTGGAAAAACCCTCAAATGAAAAAGCGTAGAGTTGGATTAGTAGTCAAAGGAATACATTGTAATTTAGCCAAACCTCTAGATTCCATAAATTTTCCAAGTTGAGATCCATGCATTAGCACTCTATCCATGGGAAATACTGAAAAACGGATTAAAAGGTGGACAGACATATTCTCAGATAGCCAAGTAGCATTGAAGGCTTTAGACACCACCTTCAACCAAAATGTGGTCTAAGAAGGTGTAACGATCTCCAACTCCTGGAAAAATGAATGCAGGTAACTCTTATGTGGTTGCAAGAACATAAACAGGTTGATGAAATAGCAAAACTAAGAGCAGCCTTTACACCCTTGGACCAGAGGCCTTTTTGTTAAAGCGATACTAACGTCTGGGCAAATTAGAGAAGAGAAACACTGAAAAGTTCTTAACTTCCTCAAAGGCACTTTCCTGGTTATGGAAATATAAAAGGATTATTTCTTCAATCTTTTCGAATTTGAAGAAAAGTTAAATTACCTAGGTAAATAAAAGCAAGTGATCCCTGGAGAAAACGTCTGATCGTTAGGTTCGCTGTATCACCGCCGTCCTTAAAACTTGACCGCGGAACTTAATTCGAACATATTGCAGTTAACCCCTTGGCATAATCTCGGCGAACTTATTAGCGAAAATTGATGGTGCTAGTGCGTTGAACTCCGGTAGTTCGCCTTCCAAGAAACTGCCGGCGCATACTATTCACAATCTCATAAATCTGAAGCTCGACTTAATAACTAAGATCTCTTTTCGTTTTCCCTCGCTGTACAGTTCTATCAGGTGATTAAATTAAACCAATAATTACGTTTTAAAAACAACCTGATTGCTTTTGATTCCTACTTTATTTATTTTACAGTTTACAGTTTTTCATTGACCTAAACATAGATTACGTCAATATGGTGCGAATTTTAAGACGTTCAGACGGAAAAAGAAACTAATCATCACCGGCGTTCAAGTATATGAGAGAGATAAGGGACGATTTATTTGATTGGATTACGAATTGGTGCTTCTAAAGAGTTTTCTAGGACTGGCTTTTGCTAATAAAAGCCCTTGATAAGGAAGGGGCTTAACATGGCGTGCACCTCGGTAGAAGGTGAGACTTTCCCATTTATTAAAGTCGTTTGTGGTCCAAGGGCTGAAATGAGCGCAAGATCGTTCAGCTTCCTCGTTACGAAACCGGCAATCTGTCTTCCTCAGCTTAGTCCCTGTTTTTGGAGTGATAGTGGGTAATGAGGTGTCTTCTCAGGATTTTGAAATCTTGCTCAGTGATGAGAAAACATTGGGGTTTAACTTTATCAGGAGGCTAAATTGTAAAGGATTTCCTTAACTTTAGAATTTACAATTTTGACGAATTTAAATATATATTTTAATTATTGCAGCCTTTCAGAAATTTATCATTCTTTTGAATGAAAGACTAAAACTTACCAAAAAAAGGGTTAATTACCAGAACAATGTCGCGTATGTCTAGCGGAGACAAATACTACTCTGCAATAGCAAATAAAAGACTATAGTAATTTGATATCTTGAGCAATATATCTTCAATGTACTGGAGTAATACCATTGAGAAAAATTCTATTCTTTATTAAATAATAGGAAAAACTGAAACCACCAACAACCAAGGTCGACTCCTAAACTCCAATCCTTTCTATTACTTGCTATCTCATCATAAAATCTTTTTTCTCCTTTAATCTTAAAAAATGCCATCCTTAACTTTTCCAGAAAGAAGAGTCCGACCTATTATCTAATAATCTCCAAAACTGCGGACTCCAAGGGCTGATATATCCTATTCTGTTGCAAATCCCCCTTACAAAGACATACATATGATCAAATTATAACTGTTCCTTCACGCATTTAAATTTACGCTCTGATGAAATTTAATTAAAGTTTAATTTTAAAAAACAAAATACTTAAAATAGCACAGGTACCAAACACCTGGCACTGTATTCACTCCCCATCCCAACATCACCCACAATACGCCATGTTAAAGAGAAACATGACATCTTTTTCTCTTATTCCCTACCGACAAATCCTTTACACCTGGTGTAAAAAAAACGTCGTCCTCAACATTTTCAGAAATAAGGGTCCGGCAATTATCTAACAACCACAAACAGCTTAGCTAGCAAGGCAATTACCACTTATCTACTAATTACTACCATATGGAAATTCCCTTCCATCCTCATGGTCTACAACCCTAAAAACCAGCTAACAATGTTTCCTCGTACTGTCCTAAAAGTTTCCTTCCAATCCTCGTTAAAGGTCCTTGCAAAGATACCATCTTACCTGCAATCTTAATCACAACACACATTATTCCTTATTAAATCCGTTATATTTCGTGGTTCGATTGACCAAATAACTTCTTTCAACTAATTAGTCTTTATGTAATGTATTGGTTGAAATGAAAAATCTAGTGTCACGAGCGGGATTCGAACCCACGACCTTCGGCTAAATACGCCGCTGCTCTACCACTTGAGCTATCGTGACTTATCTACTCGGACTTCCCATCTCAAGCTAACTTTCGAATTTAGACCAGCGGCGTATTTAGCCGAAGGTCGTGGGTTCGAATCCCGCTCGTGAGACTAACTTTTTCATTTCAACCAATTCATAAAGATGCCTTTTGCACCTTTAAAGATGCATTCAACCTTACATAAAGGCTAATTAATTGAAAGAAATTATTTCTTACCTCTAATTTGGTTTGCTAAATTACCACTCCACAATCCACGCATAGGTAGAAAGTAGGTTCTGCCCCTGGAGTCTTTCCAGACAACTCCCAGGCTTTTGATTGAATCCAGCATCAGTACAGCTGAAACTCAAATCCTTCCATATTATAATATATATCTCATCCTAAAATCGTTTCTTCTGTGTTTTTCCACCTTAACCTCTTTGTGCTTTTAAATCCTCCCTGTGGTTCCTCAAGGGAACATCCTAAGTCCGTTACTTTCAGCATATATATAAGATTTCATAGCAGTTTGATCCCTCCAAGAACCATAAATGGACATCGATGGCTGGCACACATGCCACCTACGTATTTCATATAACCAACTTGGCTATTGCATAATTGAGATTCAGTTTTAGATTAAAGGCATCAGGGTCTACTGTTTAAACTCGAATCCGTCCTTCTTAGTAAATGAAAGTCCCTGAACCTTTCTTTCCGATCCCTGATACTCGACACATACAAAAAGTTGGAAATATATTTCTTAGCCGTCTATCATTTATTATCCCTGCAGAAAATACCGTGTTCTGTTTACAGTTAAGTTCATGGTAAAGGCTTGAAAAAATAACTTCTGATGTATCTTCAACTGTTCACGATGATTTTATTTATTCACGTACCCACGGTGTTTCAAGACACACCGCGTTAGAAGTAAATATAGAGCCCATGATTTTCCCAGATCTCATGTACAGGACTAAGAACATTGTTACTCAAGATTATAGTAGTTAACCCATTGCGAAAACGCTGTATGGAAATTAGTCTGTTAAATATGTTCTTTCCCGTTAAGACGGCTTACGCCAGACTTGTTTACTCAACTCAGTTAGACTTGCCTCTTAATTCACATTTGCATAACCTTCGAGACACCCGGTGTTTCACCCTCCTTTAGAATCGGAATAAGACCTTCCTGACGTGAAAAAAATTAAAAAGAGAACTACAGTTTAGTTGGAACGGCAGATGAAATGGCGCTGGAAACACACGGATCAAAGAATAGAGATTGGAAACAAAATGGCTTACGAAGAAAACTGTGAATTATGTATCAGATGACAAGGGACGATAAAAAAGTAATTTGGTTCTCCCACTAACCTCCGGAGTGTATTTTTCGGCCCGTCCGGCCTCGCCCCTCATCCAATCCGACTCGAGTGGACATTCTAACTGATGAAGCGCTTACCTTATTCAAAGCATTTATTACAAATCAATTTCTCATCATAGTGATAAATCGCATTTACCCTGTTCCTAACAGATCGCAATGCCAAACACAAATCTCTAACGGTTTCAGGTTAATTTCAAATACGAATCCCTTTAAACAAGTGTGCTTGACATAAAACAGTTAAATTTAAAATAGACTGATGGATAATTTTAACGTACCACTCAATTAATTTAGTATAATTATTTTTGGGGGACTTTTTACCTTACAGTGATGAACGCCATGGCAACGACTAAACCGTTGCGGCCACATACACCCCCCCCCCCCGATAGTATGAAATTAAATCATATTTCTACATTAGTTAATTAGGGTAATTAGGGGGTCTCGTAGACAGAATAAAGAGTAAATAATGCATTGTTTACTTCCTTTGTTTATTTTTGTATTGTGTTTCTGCTGAAAATTGTGTTACACTTATGCTATAAAAATAAAAATAATGATCTCAGTCAATAGAAAACGATAAAAGGGAAAAAGCGCGGCGTTGCCTGAGCGTGATGCGGAAAATACCACTCCATAGCAAAATCCAAAAGTTGTACAAGTGCTGATTCCAAAAACATACATAGTAAAAATTACAACCCCACAAACTGACAGCTTTTAAAACATACGATATTGATGAACAGTAACTAAGAAATACAGTGACTCACAGATTCGTTCACAGCTGAATGCAAATTGGGTTATATCACTATTTACTTTACAAAACAATTGTAGGACATCAAATAAACGTAGTTTTTTTAATAATTTTATTTATCTTAGCAAAAACAACACCCAAAAAATTAAATTGTTCCTTTATCATGATTATTAAAATAATAGAAAAGAAATTACCGTGTGCGAACGATAATATGATTGTGTCATAGAAAGTCCTTTAATATTTTGTATGTCCTCCTTTGGCTTTCAAAACTGCATCAGTCCTTCTGGGCATACTTCTCACGAGATTTCTGTACTGTTCTGGATCAATTAGGTCCCATTCGACTTGTGTTTTTTCCCAAAGTTGATCGAAGTTTGAAGCGTCTCCTGCAGCATCGGGTAAAGATTTTTTAGTTTTCCCCACAAGTGCTCAATTGGATTAAGGTTAGGTGACTGTGGGGGCCATTCCATGACATTAAAACCACGATTAGCAAGCCACTCTTTGGTCAGCAATGGTTTCTTCACTTCCCGTCGCTCTTAATCCGGCCTCAGCAAACTTCTCCGTTTGTTTCAGCACTGACATCCATATTATCATTATCACGCGGCCTACGCTGAATTTGGACACCATTGTCAACCTGTCCTGATCGAACGGAGCGCGTAGATACAACGCCTTTTCGCCTCGGAAAATTTTGTTTTATGACCACTCCTCTTCTTTTTAAAACAACTGTCGTAAATTCCGGAAGATCATTCAGGTTTTGTTATTACCCCAGTAATAACAATTTATATTTTTTTGAAATTTCACGATAAGGAAATCCTTCTCGTAGAGATTTTATTATTGGATCTTTCAAAAATGTTGAAAATGGCTTCATACTGTAATTAAACGGAATAGATCATAACCATTAAGGAAAGGAAATATTTTCAATATGTAAGAAAAACAACTAAATTGATGATACCTGATAACAAATTTGAGACGAATTATTGAACGGTTTTTGCGAAATTTGCAATGAAGTAACCCGAGTCACAAAACTGTCCACATGAAGACTCGTAATAAACAGGCTCAATTCAAAGGTATAAACATAAATAAAAATTATTAGGGTGAATGTTTGTTTACCAACAGTTCAACGAACTCAATCCTATTGCTGTTGTCTGGATTAAAAAATACGGGATTTGCAAACTAGAGATAATAGAAAATTGTTTACTGATGTGAACAAATATGTGAGTCACTGTATATAGAAATAAAGTATAACAAAAAAACGAGAAGACAGTATTGTATTTGTTTTCTCATTAAATATTTTATTAAATGTGGTAGTATCAATTTCTTGAGTAGTTGTATGAAATTGTTAAAATTGTTTTGAAAGTTGAATGATGAAATTCCTATAAAAGCATAACTTTGTCACTAGTTCTGCCTCCAGCAAAGATGCCAGCATACTGTCAATACATTGCGATAAGGACGTGAGCAATATTAATTTTAATAAATAATTAAAAATTAAAAGCTATTAAATTTCACTCTTGGGCCTCATCCGATGAAGATCTCCACTCCACATTTCTGTGGTGCAGAGCTGTTTTTCTCAGACTTACGAAAGAATTGACAATCAAATTTAACACCGCTTTGAGACAGAATACAGACACAAGGCTGAAAAATTTATTGAAACCTTGGAAAACAAAAACTTTCAATTTCCATCGAGACATTATTTAAACTGTGCACAACAAAGTTCGCCCGTGCCTCCATGTCAACCTCAGCGTTGGCAACGTTACTGAAAAACATCGATTAAATTCCAAGGACAACAACAGTTATAAACAATCTCGGCCAGACATAATTTTCAACAATGAGATTATTTCAAAAATCTGTTCTGTCAGAAGTTCATTATTCAAGGATGATAATTTGGTCTGCGTTGCCTTTTCAGCCGGCTTTTGACAGAGAGGCTTCTTTGAAATTCGTCAAACGGGAATGAACACTCTCCTCGAGCCGAAAACTGGTGGGTCGTTGACCACTAGTGAATGATGCTGTATTTAGATCTTCGCTATTGCTTTGGCCAGTCCTCTTTGAGGATGAGAAGTGACCTGGAAAACCTTATCAGGGTCAGAAAAGTATGGAGTAGGGCCGGGTTTTTGTAGCGGCCTCTTGCATCGATCCCGATGTCACTACAAGTTAACTAACGGCTCTCGTCCGCGTCCAAACGGGTGACCTGCATTACTAAAACAAATCCGAGTCAATTGGAACAATTGAATTTACACCACGACCTATGCATTACGTCCTGTGTTGACCGTACATCGTTACACACTTGTAATATATATACAATGATACAAACTATTTTTTTATTACTAAAAAGCAGTTAACCGAAAATTAAACATAATAGTTGTAAAGTTTAATATTTTTACTCTAGATAACACTTTCTCTTTCACTCCCTCCCTCTCTCTCCCTCTCTCTCACTCTCTCTCCCTCTCTCTCCCTCTCTCTCTCCCTCTCTCTCTCACTCTCTCTCTCCCTCTCACTCGCCCTCTCTCNTAATTTGGTTTATATTAAAATAAGTATGTTGTAATTAATATAACGACAATAATACATGTAGTTTGAATAAAATTATGAGTGTCCGGTTCTTTTGTCTTCGACTGTACTGGGTGCGACCCAACGAAAATCTGGACAGTGGAGATCGCAGAGCGTCGGGTAGGTTAGCGTGACATAGCATCGGGTAGATGTGCACGGGGGTAATGCAACCTTATGGAAAATCGGAGTTTGGATTTGCGTCGGGTAGCATCGGGTAAGTGTGTTTCTGGCTTTAGGAATGAGAATAACGACGGAATATTTCCATGAGAGGGAAAATGAGTGGTTCACAAAATGGCATTATATATTATGCTTAAGATAATTGTGGCTTTTCGTGGAAGGTTTCGAAGGATGGTGGAGGTAATTAGATTATGTTTAGGGGATATTCCACTTGGAGATTTGTGATAGTTAACTTCAGAAGGATTGAAAGGTTTGAGAGGGTGATGAAGAGGAAGTGGTATACTAAGGTTTTGCATTACCTGTTGTGCGTGACGGGCACATCTTCATTAGGAGTAAAGGTGGATTCTAGATGGGTTGCAAATAGAATTGATTTATCTTGGCCGCTCCAGACCCAGGGTCCATTAGGTAAACGGATGGGGGAATCGTCTGATACTTTAATATGGTTTTAGTAGCGGACAAGATGGGGTTGTAGTGTGTGGAAAAGTGTTCAAGGTATTTGTTGTACTGGAAAAGCCCTCAGAAATACGCCGCTTTTTTTTTGGGGGGGGGGTTATTTTCTAAAAACTAGCAACTCCTCATATAAACCAAAACCATTGACCCACTGAGTTTTAAACGTGACAATACTTTCAAATGAGACGGAAGGAAATAAACTCACCTAACAGTTTTCTCCGTGGAAAGGGATTTTTTATGTTATCTTTTGCATAAGGGCGTTACGTGGAAAGGTTGAGCCTGGCACCTAGTTACCCTTATAATTGAGTGCCTCTGAAGTAGGCACTCCACAGAAACTTATTTACAATTTCGAGTCCAAACCTTATTTTCTTCTATTCTGTTTGAACCCGGCCGCCTGCTTGTTATTACCCGCCTTTCTCATTCTACACCATCTAGGCCGATTGAATCCTTTCAAAGCCTATAACACTCTGCCTGCACATTCGCATTTGGTTACCGACCAGTCTACGCCCGTGTTTTTCACGCGGTTTTTTTACTAAATAACAAATTGCAATATAATAAAAAAAACCACATCGTTTTTTTTTTGTTTATGGAGGTTTTCGATACGATATTTACAACCCTATGTAAACTTTTGAGGTATTTTTGTTCCATAAATTCTTTAACACAATGGTTCATTATGGATGCATTTAAATAATACACAGATCTGTTGAGACATATAACGTATAAAATAAAAACTATTCAAAGACATTTCGATTAAGCTTATACTTAGTTAAACTTTAAAAATTGGTAGATTTGATAACTCCATAATATCCTCCAATCCAGGATATATTTATTCTTTTAGTCTCATTCAGCAATGATGCATCTTAATTATTTAATTGCTTAGCAAACTATTAATTTATACATTTTTTATACCTGCATTTAAAAAAAAATCCTTTCATTATTTAGAATAATCTATAATACATTGCCCTCTTTAACCATGTGACATAAACCACCATGTTTCCCAAGAAATTCAATAATAATTAGTCATATGTTCAAAAATCACTCCTTTGGAATGAGGATATTTGGTTGTTTTATTCCTTTTTCTATGCAGTAACTGTGTTGGGTTTGTTAATTTATTGGAATGAATGTAATTTATTAGCGTGGAAGTAAAGGGTTGTTTAACGCCGCCCCGAGGATTATCGAGTACTGTAGGGTGAGTCTATGTCTGGATAGTAAAATTAAATTATTAGCGACAATAGAGTAGGTTCGACCATGCCCCGAGGAGTATGAAGTAGTCCGGGGGAGTGAATGTGACCAAACTTGTATTTTTGTATAAGGTGGTGATGTATATGTATATATATATATATATATATATATATGTGTGTGTGTGTGTGTGTGNTGCGTTGCGATTGTGATAGTGATTATTGTGATAAACGCTGTGGACTGTACGCGACGTGTGCTTGCGCCGGATAGATGTGCACACCCCACCAAAACGTGGCAAGGCGTCGGGTAGCGTCGCATGGCGTAGCATCGGGTAAGTGTGATCCCGGCTTAAAGCCGGGAATACACTTACCGATGTTACGCCATGCGACGCTACCCGATGCAAATCCAAACTCCGATTTTCCATAAGGTTGCATTACCCCCTATGCCACGCTAACCTACTCTACCCTCTGCGATCCCCACTGCCCAGATTTTCGTCGGGTCGCAAAATTTTATTATTTTCCGATTTTATCGCATAATTTGTATCATGTATATTATTGTAACAAATTCATTTTTATATTTTGTTGGAATGGAGGGAAAGTCAAATAATTCAAAACAAATTTCAGAAAACAGAGGCAGTTGAAGGAAATACGTTGTTCTAAGATTATCCTCGATCGTACAATGAATTCTAAAATAAAAACTATTGACTGCGTCCCAATATGTTTAATAAGTTCGTGATATACGGTATAGGATAATCGTCGCCAATGTCTTCTCATATAGTTTTCTGCAATCGATAACTAGTCTCCATTTCTTTTGTCTTGATACATCTAGTTTTTTGGATAATATCCACACCGGAGAATTTCATGGAGAGTACGAATGTTGGATGATTTTTTGAGTGAGCATTTCGTTAATTTCTTTTTCTACTTACTTTTTTTGAATTTCGGAGTATCTATTTCACTTAGGGTAAATCGGTATTTCGTCTCTAGTTCTGATGTAATGTTTAATTTTGTTTGTAAACGAGAGTGCTTTACCGTTTGTGTGAAATATTTCGTTGAACTCTTTAATAATGCTTTTTGTTGCTGTCTTGTCTTTGGAATTCCTATGGTCGGTTCTAACTAGATTAACCGTGGATTCTGTCATTTGACTCACAAATGATGGAGTGTGAGAAGTTTCTAAATTTTCTACAAAAATTGGGTTTTTAATTATTTTGTTTATTTTCTTCTTTTCCGGTGTTTCCAATTTTTACCATTGCTTTTGAATTCCTCGCATTAATAAGAGATTCTGATATTTCTAAGTTTCTGAATTTTGTGCGTGGGACTATGGAGACGTCAGACTGTATGTTTTGTATAGAAATTTGGATCATTTCTTCTGAGTTCCGGTTTATTATGTTGTCGTTCGATTTAGGTATTTGATAATAGAGAATTTTAATTTCCTGAAGACGAGCGCTAAGCGTGTTTGTTCTGAAATCTATGCCGGCGTGCAGCTTTTGTAAATTGTCCAGCCCGATTAAGATATCGAAATAGTAATGAAAATAAAACACATTGAATTCTAGGAAGAGAGAATCAAAGTTGAATAATTCGGAGCAATTTATGATAGTGCTGTATTTCTCTAAAGATGATCCATGATCCGTTTGAATTCTAAATGGTATGAATTTAAATTTTGAGTTGAAATAGGTTTTAGCAATATTTGGTTTGATGAATAATTTTGTACTACCCGTATCGATGAGGACTTTTAAATTGTTGTTTGGAAGTAATATGTACGATAGCACGCTTTCGGTTGTATTTTTTAGGTGATATTCGTGTGTTTTTCTCCACCCTCTCAAAATGGTTCTGACTTAGTTCCTTTTTTTCTATATCCCCTGGAAAAATTTCTGTGGGATCGTATTGAAAGCAATTTTGAGACTCATTGTCTTCTAAATTTTCTGTAGAAATTGAATAATTTCCGTTAGTTGCAACGTTATTTAACTCTTCAAATGTATACCTATTTTCTCCAAAAAGTTTATTAAATTGTTTGATTGTTTCGATTGAATAACGGATTTTGTTGAATAACCCGTGTCGAAACGCTCATAGGTGTTGGGTGTGTTTTACTCATTGCGAATCTGTTGTTTAGGTGCAAAAATATTTTGTTGGTGTTGAGTTTGTTGGAAATTTGCCAGTTTTTTTGTAAAACTTTTAAAATGAGATGTCGGCCCGTAATTTAAAAATCGTTGATTACCGAGTACTTTATTAACTTGAGGTCGTGTTGCGTTTAGTGTTGTGAGATTACTTTGTTTCAAGTACTGATAGCCATTGTGAAGGAGACTTCCGACTTCAGGTAGTTTTCGGATTTCTATTTGGTAAATTACTTCTAAATGGTTCGCTCAATTTCCCTATGAAGTTATGGACCACCCATTTTTCGACTACTTCGCTAAACGCTTTTTGCAGTCGGGCATTGTAATTTTCTAGTGCGAGTGTGCCCTTAAATTCAAAGAATCTGTCTTGTGTCTCTTCGAATAACTTGTACGAATTTTTTGTTTATAAATAAAGGTTAAGTTTATAAATAAAATATAATTCATTATCGTCTCCAAGTTACATGTCTGTTTGAAACAAGTCAGTAAATGATTTTTCATGTCGTACCATGTGTGAAATGTGTGGTTTTTTGTCTGTTCCCTATTAATTTACCTTACCTATTAATTTTGATTTTATCCCTAAAAATGCAACTGCTTTTTCACATTTGGTCAAGTAGGGGTTCAGTGTACCAAAAAGAGCTTGAATTTCGTCTACAGCAAAAATGAAACTATTTAGATGGTTTGAATTAACTTCAAAAGTGGGAATTTGATTTAAACCAACTAAGTCTATATTCTATTTACCCTTTCAAACACTACACCCGCTTGGTCGGTGGAGTACTTGATATTCCTCCACCGACCTATACTCAAACTAATCTAGATTGGGGTCGATGGAGTACTTTTATAAAAATTCCGCCATCAACCCCGAACACACACTCTTACGCTTTCAACGTTCGAGGGGCGATGATGACGTTATATTTCACCCTCAGCCCTCGCCATTCACGCTAATAAATACATGCATTCAGACAAAACATATAGACACACAACACATAAGACATATTATATACAATAAAAAAAAACCAATTCCCCTAAAAAGCGGAACAGGGGACCCAGAAACTCGCTGCAGTGCTCGAGTACCATTTTCAGATTGGATGGCATACCTACACGCTCCAAGGCATGACATGTTTCCAGTATGTGGGACACATTGAGCAACCTTTCTCTGCATAAGGGGCACCTGCGCGGGCTTTGGCGATTCCTTGTTTCCGGCTCAGGTTCTCGGGGGGCCATCTTCGAATCGTGCTCTTGACGCGCAAAAGCCTCTCGGACGACCCGGCTCACTGATGATGCCATCTTTCTTTCATCATGTTCTTTACTGCTAGCTTGGCGTCAGAGCGCCTTTGCCGCTTCGTCCGCACGTTCATTACCCTCCAGCCCGACTTGTCCGGGGATCCAGACCACAACCACCGTTTTTCCGAGGAGCTTCAACTCGGCGAATGTTTCCATCAAAAGCACGACGAGAGGGTCCACTGAGAACCCGTCTCGCAGGGCTCAAACAGCGCTCAGAGTCGGTACATACGAGGAAGGCAGATCCTTCCTAGGTCCGCACCGCCTCGAGAGCGTGCCAAATCGCATACAGCTCTGTCGTGTATACGCTGCTATGTGGGGGCAGCGACCAGAAGGTGGCCACTCTTTTGCTATACACGGCACAGGTCTCACCATCGCCAGTCTTGGACCCGTCTGTAAAGACTAGACCAAAACCGGCGTACTTGTTCCTAAGTTCAAGGAACTTAGTCTTGTAGAGGTGTGGCGGTGTACACGACTTGGGCAAGCTCGCCAGGTCGTCGCGGACGAGTACGGCCGGAAGAGTCCAGGGAGGTGTCGGTCGGTTGCCCAGCCGAAGCTCAGTCCCCAGTCCAGCCCTCCCTGAGGCCTCACCGAAGCGAATCCCGAGGGGTCGCGTCCGCGAGCGAAGCATGTCATAGATGGCTCTGTACGGGCACTCAAGAATCGTCCTTGCTAGGGGATGCCACGGCTTGGCCAGATACCCGGCCGCATAACTGAGGGGGAGCTGCTCTTTCCGTAGTTCAGGAGGCAGGACCCCAGCTCACAGCACAGACTGGCCAAGAGGCTGGTGAGACCCTGGTAGGTCGAAAGCCTATCGAGCTTTCTCAGACGCGTTTTTCGGGCCGATATTATTATTATTGTTTTACTATTTTTTATATATGTTTATTATTATTATGATGTTGCATAGAATATGGTTTGGTCGTTTTCGATCCTGCAATATTGACAGACACATTTAAGATGACATTGGCTAAATGCCGTAACTTGTCTGATAGATCAAGCTAGCGAGGATAGACCAAAAATGGTCGGAAGCGACCAGTTCATCTGACGGCCCCAAGTGGAATCTCACATTATAAAGAAAAACGGTTTTTTATTTCTTTTTAGCTTATGATTACATTCTTGTTTTTAAAGACTCAGTTCCATTCTTTCCCTTGTTTGAGAGTCGAATTTAAAGCTTGTGTTTATTTATGTTAAAAGTGTCCTATTACTTCCAACTTCATTACAGCCTTTTGAAAATGAATGCCCGTAAATCACATTTTCCATCCATTTTTGTTTACCGGCTGAGTAAATTAATTGAACAAATTAAGAGGAAAAGGGAAAAGTATAATTAAAACACTCATTAACTTAACGACCATGTTTTAAGTTTTGAAATTAAAATTATCAATGGGGAAACCGCGGTAGCCGAGTGGTCAGCGTGATACTCTCGGCTCGTGGGCCCCATAGTCATGGGTTCGATTTCCATCATTCCCCCGGCCTTTTTTACAATCGCCCCTTCCCCAAAACACATAATGCAAAAATAAAATTGATTGCGCTCTGGCTAATACCGAAAAATAGTAGGATCAAACAGGACCGAGGTTTGCTGTATCGTGAGTTAGAGCTTCAATGCAGGAAGTCCGCTGAAAAGTAACGGATCTAGGATGCTCCCTTACGATCCACCGGGTTGGATAGAATAGCTCGGTGAGGTTGCTGTTCTGTAGATAACGTAAATAAACGATCAGATAGTAAGCTTTAAATACGCCTACAAATATGTGAAACTCCGGGTGCAGGTGTTTGAGAAAAAAAAAGACCCATTTATAAGTACGTCGGGTTTGAATGCAGGGCCGCTGGATTCGAACTCGGGACCTCAACCGTTGCGGCCACCTTGCTCAAAGAATATTGCTACAACAAGATGAATATAGTGGATTGCGGTAATTACGTTAACCAAATTAAGGATTAGTAACAAGAAGAGTTGTGTATTTTTTTTTTTTTTTAAAGTAAGTCTTGAATTTCTAGCAGTTTTTTGGTTTCTTGTACCTGTTGTTCTATTCCGCCATTTTAATTCGAGTACGTGGATTCCATGTCAGCCTTCTTATATAAGCTCTTTATCCTTCATTCGCTTTAGTCTTCATTTACATAACCATGGTTGTAATGTAAGAAAGTGGTTTCGGCGGGATGAAACTGTTAGGGTAGGATCAAGGTTTCCAAAGAGGATTGCAAAGATAAAGGCGGGTGTGTTAGAGCAATGACAGAAGTCTGGTGTATTGTATGCTGAAACGTAACGGACCCAGAAAGATCCCTTGAGGAAAGATATGTCATGGCCTAAGTAGATGTAATAGATCGAAGAGGTTGAAGTGGAGAAGCACGGACGAAAAGATATCAGGATGAGATAGTATATAGTAGAACCTTCCGAACGCCTGGGAGACCTGGAAAGAATCCAGGGCAGAACTTACTAAGGATTTTACTGAAGTACTGGAATGAAGTCTACAGCAGGTTGAATTTGGTGGATTGTGGAGTGGTAATTACGGAAATAAAATTGGTGGTCAGAAATATCTGTTGTGTTAGGATTGCAGGTGGGACGGTACGAGGAAACATTGTCGATTGGTTTGTTAAACTTGATCGTGCGGAAGAGAATATCCATATGGTAGGGAAGTGAATGGTTTATAAATAATATTAATTAGTACTGTTGCCTTGCTTGGTAAGCAGAATGTTTATGGCCCGGACTCTTGTATCTGGAAAGGTTGAGGATGATTTTTTTTTAACACATGCGTAAAGGATTTAGACGATTGGGACAAAGAGAGAAGGATATCAAATTGTTCCAGTACATTGTGAGTCACGTCAGGATTGGGAGTGAATTCAATTGCAAGGTGTGTGGCAAGTAGCTGTGCTATTTAATTTTAAAAACAAAATACACAAATATTAACTTTTTAAAATTAAATTATAATCAGAGCATCATTTAAATTCGTGAAGGAACAGTTATAATTTGATAATATAGGTCTTTTCTGCGGAGGTTTGCTAGAACAGAGGTCATATCAGACCCCAAGAAATTAAGAAAACATTGAGCATTGTGTCAACGGAACCTTTCTGACCAAATTAATGTCAACAGTTTGTCAAGGCCGTTTTTATTGCTAATTATTTCCTCTAATTGCATGAATAATGTAACTTGTAATTTCCCAATGAGTTGGCGGAAAATTCAATATTTTCATCGCACACTTCTAATTCTTAAGTTAAAGCAATTACTTAAACCCTCGCAATTAATACTGTTTAAAATTACACCTTGGTGTGTTGTTGCTGTACTGCATTATTGAGCTTACTTCACTCGAAAAAGAGAATACTTCATGGTGGTTCTTGGTCCAATCGGACGAGAAGAAAAGATATTATTTTGCTGCTCGTCCACTGTCTAGATGCCGATTATGTCCTACAGATCGAAAAATTCTCTGTTGGATGTTTAGACGTCAAACGCCATCTCATACCTCATATAATAGTTCCTTGAAACCTCGCCCCGAGGAAGTATAGGTATCATGAACATTGGCAAGAGTGCTTTCGTTTTGTTGGCATCATCGCATCCTCCCTTGAGAAGATAGGATGCTGTTCGGGGGTCTGTACGATATCGATCAAGATTTCGATCTGGTACCTAAATTTGCTCTGAAAACTCAAAGGCATTCGATCCATTACACACTATCTCATGCATAAATCCAACTGGGTCGACAAGTAATTTAGGGTATGGGTCACTCACACCCTCCTTCATGCGACGAGCGCCTCACGGTAGCGTCCTCGGCCCGCTACTGTCCTCAGTATATACTACTGATATCCCTTCTCATCCCGGACTACTATCCTAACTCCGACCCCGTAGCTAGCTCACCCAACCCTCCAGACACACTCATTGGATCCCAAAACATAACCCTCAGTCTAATTAATTAAAACCTCCTATCCCTTCCTACCTAAAACATACAAAATAAAATCAATAAGCGGGGCGTCAGTGGCCGTAATGGTTTAGGCGTTGACACGGCGCTCATCAATGTAAGGTAAAGGTCCCGGGTTCGAATCCAGCGGCCCTGCGTTCGTACCCGACATACTTACAAATAGGCTATTTTTTTTCAAAAACATCATCACGCCGAGGGTTGATATTATGACCTCTGCTGTTGCGAAAAAAAGACGTATATAGTACTAGCCCAAAACATAACGTTTACCCTGCGTCGCATCACTTTACCTCCAATCTATTATAACCTCCATATATATAGAAAAGGACCTCTCCGGTTCCTAGTATTCCATCATCATCAACATCAATTCTGACGATAATAAGGCTGAACACAACCCTTGAGACTAGAATCCAATGACAGAGGGGATTAATTGATCTGGAAACGCGGAGTCGAGAAAAAACATCTCTTTCCGGTTCCTAGCGGAAATGATTTTATTACGGTGAGCCTCCGGGGTTTGTGTTATCCCCCGAAAACTCGGGCCGCCCGCCATCCTTCTCTCGTGTCCTCTGGGGAAAAGAAATAATTTGACCCGAGACTAAATTGAGGATAACACACCACCCCCACATCTCTACCAACAAAGGATCCCAGTCTACACTCAATTGTCGGCCCCAACAGGCGGGAGGACCATTTGATTATCCTTTCTATCTCAAAACTTTGTACCGAATCCCCCGTACTCTACACGCCTCAACCGCCGACCCCCCGACCTCCTTTGCCAACCTTCTTCCTCTCGCAAACACTTTTCCAACGAAAATTGTTTCCGAAGGGTAATCCAAACTGGCCTAACTTTTAACCTTTGTACTCATTGTTACATAGTTTTTAAACACCCAAATTTTTATTGTGCGCGTGTCATTTCGTAAAACCGTTTCAATTTTACATTTATTATTCGTTACATTTTTATTGCTGAACGTTTTCATCTCAAGAGAGATCTTACTTGAATCACCGTTTTTTATACGCGATAATAAAGATCATTAGTAGGTTTTTCATTTCACTTTTAAACCATCATTTCTGATATTTATTCCCCAGTACGTTCTAGTTTGATTTCATACACACACACACAAAAACAAAATTCTCTTGAGAACCACATAGTCTTAAATGTGTGGAATTCCAACGGGAAATAAGCCTTCCAATTACAACCTGTGATTTCTAAACTGAAGATTATATTGCACATATTGCCATGGAACTTTGAAATAATCTTACAATCTCAGGCCAGCAATAAAACAGCCCTCTTCGGAAATAGTTTCCATCCCATATAATACCATAAAGTGTAATTATTATTAAGCTGTTATTTAATTGGATTTTCACCTCGAAGGGTTGTCACTCCCCAATGTGCTGAACCTAGGGTTTATACCTTAGGGGCGTTCACCTACCTCGTTATGGGGCTGGGTCGCTAGGATCACTCTTAAGACTGATGTCAGGAGATCGTCGCTTCCCAACAAACGGGGCTAAGCTCCAACGGGGGCGTTCGACTAGCTCATTTCAACCCCCTACGCATCCAAATTATATTCTAGCCTAATAGTAATTTCTATAATACAATCGCACAAATAAAAACATTCACACCTATGTACATTGCACTCTGATTAGTCGGTGGATTACTCGATATTTCTCCATAGATTTACACATACAATGTTAACAATCTAATCTAAATCAGGGTCGATGAGGTACTTTTATAAATATTCCGCCATCAACCCTAAACACGCACACTTGCTGGATTTGAACGTAAAGTGGCCTAATTTGGACTTAAGAATGGTTAAATTGAATTTAAAATGGGTACGTTTAAAGTTAAAAAGATTAATTTGAAATTTAAAAAGGTTAATTTAACAAAAAAGATTAAGAATCGATGGTTTTACTATTTAATTTTATATCATTTTTAATGATTATTTGGAGATAGTGAGATGCGGTCTGATGTGACGTAGGTTTTAGAAAAACATTTTCTTTATCGTGTACTCTCAACACGACGCACAACAATGACAAATCTACACGGAAAACAAACATTTGAGCCCCGAAAATGATCTCTCAATAAAGATCGAGGGGGCGTCGGTGGCCGCAACGGTTTAGGCGTTGACACGGCGCTCATCACTGTAAGGTAAAGGTCCCGGGTTCGAATCCAGTGGCCCTGCATTCGAACCCGACGTACTTACAAATGGGCTTTTTTTCAAAAACACCGGCACTCCGAGGGTTGAAATAACCTCTGCTGTTGCAAACCCTCGTTTAAAAAAAGAAGGCATAATATGAAATATAAGCATGTAAATATAAATTTTATTTACATTTATTTTTCATACCAACTCTTAAGTTTTTTATGCTTTAAAGAAAGGGTTAATGTGTATTCAAAATGGTTCATTTGAAATTGAAAGGGGTTACTTTGACGGAAAAGCTACATATGTATATATACCTCTCGGTACATCTTTTTAAGTATGTAATTACAATATTTTTTATAATGTAATTCACAAAAAATACCACAATGTATAACATAATATAGCACTGTTGCCATAATCGTAATTAAAAGTTAATACGTGCATACAAATGTGGGTTTTGAGAGAGATTTAGTCAAGAAGTTTTCTGTTCATGAACCTTTGATATCTTAATTTAAAAAGAAACTTTCATAAGAGGGAAATTATTGAAATATTCGTCGGCATAATAAAATTTCTAATATCAGCCCAATGATTTACTGGAGCTCGTTTAGTTGTCGCTGGAGTAAAATGTCAATGGGTTCAGACAGTTCTCTTTAAAAAGCTATAAGGTTAATTGCAACACTCATTCTTGTACATTAAAAACTAATTTTTATTGCTACTTTTAACTAATTTCACTGACAATTTTGAAACGACGCAAATTGACTAGACTTCTCCTTTCTATGCGGTTCCAATTTTTCTCGTTCTGAAAACGGATTTATTATCCCTCAAATCATGGAATACATACTAATTGGTTTACAAAATTGTTAAACAAAAATAATATCCATAATTTCTTACTAAAATAAATGTTCTAGCAGGGTTTGTATACAGACAACTGGATTTGCATAATCAAAATTTTCTACTGCTCTAATAACCTAAAATTTGTACTAAATCAAGAAGAGTTATAAATTTTTAAGCGGAACACCTCCGAGAAAAAATTGCCACTGGCTAAACCAAAGTCAAAAATGCCTATTTATTATGCGCTACAAAAACTCGTTCTTAAGGGCAATAAAAAGTGCTTAAATGGAATTCGATTTGTTCTTGTTTTTAAAAATATCTTTTGGCCTACTTTGTTGAAAGTGTCTTTTGGTTTTTGTATTCATATATTTTTATTTTCATACCACTAGCTGCCCAATACAATTTTAAAGTAGTTACCGTGTGACTTAACAAAGTAGTTAAAATAGTTTTTTTAGAAAACAACAAAATCGGCATTTTTTAATCCTAAAAAACCCTGAATACAAATTTTTGTTAAAATAAAAAAATAAGCTTTTTTACAAAAGTTTTCTCCTCCTTGGTGACAACTTTGAGACAGCTTAAATTTATTTGAACTTTTTAATATGCCATAAAAATTCGCACTAAAATGACTGTGTAATGTTCTTAAATCGAATTCGGTTTGTTTTTGTTTTTGAAAAATAGTTTAATGGCTTACTTTATTGAAAACATCTTTTGCTTTTTTGTAACTTTTCAAATTTATGTTTTCATACAATCCTGAATGTTATTTTCTTATCCCCCTCCTGTCCCAAATAGACTGATATATAGCGATTCACAAATCAAAATATATAACCTCTTTTGCCTCAACTTTTTTTCTATTTTCGTCTGGTCTGATAAACCGACACCCAGCTAAGTCCATGTTGAGTTTGAAGAAGTCTTTTTTTACAATATGATATCTAATAATCTTTTTAAAAAAAAAACAATGAACAGAGTATGTAATATGTATTTATTGGTACGAATGTTTTTCTTTCCGTGAATGGCAGGGTTTATCCCCAATCACCCCGAGGAATATCGAAAACATTGGGGTAGTGTGAATGCTAACAGAACTATCATGTTTTCATTTTGTCTCTGTGCTTCTGTGTATATGTGTTATCATTTGTTTATTTTATTCACCATTGACGTGGCATGGCTGCCCATACCGCTGCGTGGTCGTGGTCTGTCGCTGTCCGGGGCGCGGCGGCTTTTCCTCGCCGGTCATAGCCATCCCGGATTGACTGCATGGCTGACGTGCGGTTGCACAAGGCAAAAAAAAATTACGTGGATAGAGAATATATCATTGCTCACACAAAATAAATCAATGAAGTGAAATTATTGTTTTACGATATTTTTTTATGTTTTAATGGATAAAACTACTACTACTAATCAACTTTTCTTTTTATGACTCGATATTTATATATTTATATAATACTCGATATTTACGACCCTTTATACAACAATACATATTTCTTGTCAAATCTAACACCCTCGAAAGGCACAAGACCTCTTGTAATACATAATTCCTTAGCAATTCTTGTTCGCAAATAAATAATTTTATGGTTTATTAAAAGCATGGTTCTTTCACAGTATTTTTACGTTTTAAACACCATTTTAATTTTTTGCAAACTTGTAAATTATTGGATTTCTCACGAAACAAACCTATTTCTGTTTTATATTGATGGGCTTTTATCGATGTTATTTACCTTATTGGAAAGCTTTTCAACGTCAATCAATGTCAAGTGATTAAAGAAAGCACGATTATATTCTTGTGGAGTTAAAAAGAAAGCTCTTTATTAATTGAACTATCTCAAATTCATATTTAAAAAAAAAAGTGTAGCAAATTATGTAGTTAAGAAAACTTAAAGCGACATCCTGTATAAAAATAAAGTTTTAGGTTTAACACAAGTATAAGTATAATGCTTTTGAATTTATATTGATGATGCCTTTGGAAGGATATTAAACATGAGTTGTTATAGGATCGGGCTCTAAACACGACGAGGAGACGACCCTAAGCTTCCAGAACACTTGCGACGAAGCGCTGGACAGCTGCAATCGCGAGTCGGCCTGCCGGACTGCCCTGACATCGGTCATGCAGTACTGCAGCAGCACCAGGTGTAGAAGGGAGAACTGCATGCAGTCACTTCAGAACTTCTATAGGACGGTCGAGTCACACTGGAGTTTGGAAATCGCTTTCTGTCTCTGCAAGTCAGTAAATTAGTCTTGATGAACACGGTCAAAAGCATGGCTTAGTTCAATAAAACAAACAGTAGTTACTTGTTGAAATCAACATTTTCTCTAATGCAATCTCGGAGTTTAATAGTGGCTGTTTTCTGTACTGATTTGTGTACTATTACGTGCCTGATTGATTGGAATCTAATACGTTATTTTTGTTGATGAAATTATTAATTTCTTTTAATACAATTTTGCCAATTATTTTACCTACTGCACTAAGTATATTAATTGAGCGATAAAAAATGAATACTTCAGGTTGAAGTTTTATTGGGATAGGTAACACAAAATATAATTTCCTTTGATTTGAAAATACTTTTTGAGCAATAGATTTATTGAAATTGTGGCATAATATAGGGTTATTTTATTTGTATTATTGCATAGTTTTAAAAATGTGATTGATATATTATCCAGTGCTCTTGAGGTGACACTATTGAGTGTCATTGTAACCTCCTATGATTTTATAGAAGCAAAGTTGATTTCATTTAAGTTTTTATGTTATATATCTTTCATAGATACCTATAATTGTTTCATCAATGTTTATTTCTTACCCATATCACAAAAATTTTCATTTAAATCTAATTTTCGGTCATTTTTATTGTTTGTTTTATGTTTACGAGAGAGGGAGAGAGAAAAAGAAAGAGAAAGAGAGCCAAAAGCGAGAGAGAGAGAAGTGACAAAAAGAAAAAGTGAGTGTGAGAAAGAGCGAAATAAAAGAGAGAAGAATAGAGAGAAAGAGAAAGAGTCGAAATATAAAATCATTTAAAAATTGTCACAAAGAGAAGGGGAGAGAGAGAGAGAGAGAGAGAGAGAGAGAGAGAGAGAGAGAAGTGACAAAAAGAAAAAGTGAGTTTGAGAAAGAGCGAAATAATAGAGAGAAGAATAGAGAGAAAGAGAAAGAGTCGAAATATAAAATCATTTAAAAATTGTCACAAAGAGAAGGGGAGAGAGAGAGAGGGATAGAGAGAGAGAGAGAGAGAGAGAGAGAGAGTGAGCTTGTGAGAGGATATATATATATATATATATATATATATATGTGTGTGTTCCCTTTTCATAGATTACATGTTTTTCTTATAGCAATGTATTGTGATGAATAGTGTAATATATTGATAACTTTGCGTGAACAACAATGAACTCAGAACTGATGATAAAATCATCTACTCCATAACAAAACAATAAATTATTTTGAAATAACATGACAACAAATTAATAAATCATTTCAATAACTTTTAGTGTTATATGTATGTAATAACAACAAAAGATAAATCAGGAATTTTGGGTTTGATTTTGGAAACGAATTTTAAGAACGCTCATTTGTCACCGATTCCACTGGAAGTTATGAAATCACCGGTTACCTGTATCGAATCCACTCTCCATTTCTCCTGAGAATTGCAGTCATAAATAAGATGATTCCAGCTTTGTGGAGAAGCTTTCTGACAAGAGGAAGAATAAAAATCGTGTTTAGAGAGTATCACATAAAAAAGAGGGAAAAGGGTCAGAAGGAGAAGTATAAAAACATTTCAAACTGTCACAAAAGGAGAGAGAGCGTGAAAGGAAAGAAGAAGTATACAAATATTTAAAAAGTGTTATAAATAAAAAGAGAAAGAGAGAGCCAGCAAAGAGCCAAGTATAACACCATTTAAAACGAGACACAAAGAGAGAGAGAGAGAGAGAGAGAGAGAGAGACAGACAGACAGACAGAGAGAAAGTNTCCTATGATTTTATAGAAGCAAAGTTGATTTCATTTAAGTTTTTATGTTATATATCTTTCATAGATACCTATTATTGTTTCATCAATGTTTATTTCTTAACCCATATTACAACATTTAAAACGAGACACAAAGAGAGAGAGCGAGAGAGAGAGAGAGCCTGTGAAGAAGAGGTATAAAAACATCTAATGATTGTAACAAAAAATGACAGAAAGAAAGAGCTAGCAAAAGATGTGTATAAAAAATATTTATGAAGTGTCACAAAAAAATTAGATTTTTTATTACTCTAGATTATTCTACTAGATTATTTTATTACACAACGTAGGTTACAACTAAAAAAATTTTAAATGATAATATTAAATATGTTCTACATTTCAAAAACCGTAACAATAATGCAATTTTTTTTTTATTGGCCTTATGATCTTGCATATTAACCATAGTACGAATTCTTGTGTGTTCAAATTGGGGGTTATCGGGAAAAAAGGGCCAGAGGCAACGGTGGGAATCGAACCCACGACCGCGGCGTGAGAGTCTCTCATGCTAACCACTCGGCTACCGCGGTCCCCAATAATGCAAATAGTTGACCTACAGTCAAATAATCTTCTCATGGAGGAAAGGGTTATTGAGGGAGTAACATTATTGTGTTATTATGTGTTTAAATTTTTAAAGTATTGTTATTATTGTGTAATTAATTAATAATGACAGCATTCACTTTGACTTAATATATTTATTAGAAATTTTACTGCTTAAAAATCTGTGGAGAGATAAACATTAAATAAGTTTGTGTGTATTTTTTCATGACCGGTTGTTTATTAATTTGTTGAAGTTGTAAGGAGCTCAAGAATGACGTAATTTAAAAAAATATCTTTTTCATTTTTTTGCCTCCGTTTCGACCTTTACTCGGGTCATCTTCAGAGCCTGGGTGAATGCATCACAACCCGATATATGCAAGCTGTCAATTCGTCTTTAAATGTTTGATAAGAGTGAAAATTATCTCAACTAAAAGAGAAGATGTTTTACTTTTAAACACGTTTTCATTGTTTCTCCGTGACTGTAATAATCTGAGTTTTACATCAGTGAATGGGGGAGAGGAGGGCGCTTCGTTTTAAGCAAAAAGCGGCTAACTTCATTCCGGGCTCATTTCCTTCCGAAATAGTATCAAAACCAATAATCGGGGAATTTTTACAAAGAAAAACCAAATTATACGGGGAGAGTCGAAAATGCCCGGGTCCTATTTCACTCCGAGTTTTATAATGGTGTTCCTTTTTCGTTAAATGGAATTGTCAAGAATGGGAAACGAAATTTCCTTTTCAGCTTTACAACGGCAAACTTTAATGTCTGTTTCTAATTCGGTTTGGTTTTTTCTCTAGTAACTTTACCACATACTTTTCAGGTAGGCTGTTCGATAATATTCTCTATTTCCTGTCTTTTTAATCACGTGGGGTGATTGATTATTCACTACTCATGCGACAAAGTCCGCCAGGTGCTTCTACAAATCAAATTCAACAAAAAAGTTCGTATGGGCCATAGTCCGGTTCTAAACCCTGTCGTAGATATTTAACATTCCATGTTCTTTTTCAACTATTTACGGTTGTTGTATCATTGAATTATCATCCTTTGATGGTTCGCTATGTTTATCTCTTTTTTTATGTGTTTTGGTTGGTTTTTCTCTTTTTTTGTACTTTGTTAATGTTGGGTTTTACAACTTCTGAATTGCTGATCTATTTTTTTGTGTTGCCTGTGTTCAGTGTAAATCTTTTTTCCATTTTTCTGCTTTGGTTGTTTACTATTTTATTGTCTTTTTTTATTTGTTTTGTTTGAATTTTACGTTGATTTTTTTAAGTGCTTTTTTATTAAGTTAAAGTTGGCTATTATAACTTCTGCAATGTTGATCTATTTTTCTTTTATCTCTGTTTAGTGTAGATATTTTGTCCATTTTTTCCGCTGTGGTAGTTCGCTATGTTTATTGTCTCTTTTTTTATGTATTTGTGTTTGGTTTGAATTTTTTTAAGTTAGTTAAAGTTGGGTTTTACAGCTTCTGCATTGTTGATCTATTTTTCTTTTGTCACTTTCCGCTGTGATTGTTCGCTATGTTTATTGTCCTCTTTTTATGTATGTTCTTTGATTTTTACGTTGAATTCTTCTTTTTTTTGTTAAAGTTAGGTTTTACGACTTCTTTATTGTTGTTTTATTTTTTGTTTTGTCTGTGTTTAATGTAGATGTCAAATGCAAATTATTTTTTACAAAGTTTAAATTGAACAGTTTTTAGATTTACGGTTTGTTTTATTTTTTTTTACTAAAATTAAATTGAAAGTTCTAGAAATGTACGATCTTAAAGGAAATTTTCATTGTTTTTTTTAGATTGACCGAAAAATGTATAATTCAAAAGCTACGAGTAGATTTATGACGAAACACGTAGATAGTTTAAAAAAAATAGTTTAAAAAAATAAAAATTGGAATATCTGCGAAAGGTTTGAGAATCGGACCATGCTTCACTCGAACTTTTTTGTTGCATTTGAGATCTAGAAGCACTTGACGAACTTTGTCGTACGAATAGTGAATCACCTTGTATTAAAGTTTAATAATCGACTATTTACATGATTCGCTTTTTTTCATTCTTTTATATTTCTACAGACTAACATTAAAACTTTTCATTTATACTTACTTTGAAATTGATGTAAGCCGCTGTTATATCGGTTATTTAAATTATTGATTAAATTACACCCCTGCCATCTCATCAACTATTTAAATTGAAAAATATCCAAAAATGAAAACTAAGCGGAATCAGTGATGACAGAGAGAAAAATGCAATAATGTTGTTTTAATTAAAAGAACACCTCCCTCGGTTATAATTTTATTTTTATTATTTAATCAACTTTTCTATGCTTTTTTATATGTCTTTATTTCAAACAGTAGGTTTAAAAGAAAAAAAGAAATTCTTGCTTGTTATTTAGATGAAGAAATGACTTATAAAATTAGTTAGCAAACAAATTGTCTTGGTGAATACACAACGTTGTTGATTTTTATGTGGTTTTTAGTGACCGTTAGTTAATTAGATTATTCGTAGATCGTGAGATGAGGTGTGGTCCAGACTAATCATTGTTGATTTTTTTTCTGACTTTTTAAATATCCAAATTGTTCATATTCGTGAGGACACGTAGAACAAAACTGTAAAAAAAAAGTATTCTTTAACTTTTTCAAATGGCAGCATTTATTTCGGATTTAAAGGAGTGACCGTTCGGGAAATTTCCCTTTTCCTTTTATTATTCTGGGATCGTGCTGAATAAAATCTACACGATTGTCACTTACTTTCATGAGAATGGATACCGTCATAAGTAACAAAAGTTTAGCTTTGATCTTTGATATTGAGGTGTTAAAATGCCGCTCGCCTCTCGTATTGCTTGAATACCGAGATGGGAATAATAAAAAAGGCCCGCTCTGTAAAACTAAGCTATATTATCCTTTAAAGGACATTTGGAAAAGTAAGTAATATAAAGTTTAAATAAATGGTACTTTACGAATATGAATATTGTTACTGTATTCCACACACAGCCCACCATATCAGATGCGTATTTTTTTCACTTGACCTTTTTTCTGAGTTTTTGGGTGTGAGAGGAGTTTGATGTCTCAGTTTATTCTCATTTAGAGTTTAATAATTCAGCAAATAAACGAATCAAATCAAAAGTTTGTTTTTAAACAGTCTTATGGACATAATGAATAAAATGTATGTTCAAATTTACACATTAAAAAAGGAACACAATAGTCTCTCATTTAGGAGCAAAAAAAAATTTAAGCAGCCACTTTGGGAAATACCTTCTGACAATTTTAGCAAAACTGCTTCCTGGACCAATAAAATGGGCCAATTATCAAATTCACCATTTTCAAATCATTTACTCTTTTGCAAATTAAATTAACTCTTGCAAGTCATTGTCTCCCTTTTGCAAATTAAATTGACCCTTACAAATCAAATTCAGTTTATTCCATATCAAATTCCCCTTTTTGCAAATTAAATTTACTTTTTATAAATCAATTTCACCCTTTCGCCAATTAAATTCACTTTGTTACAAACCAAGTTCAACCTTTCGTACATGAAATTCACTTTATTACAAATCAAATTTACCCTTTTGCACATTAAATGACTCTTATTCAAATCAATGTCACACTTTTTCCAGATAAATTGACTCTTGCAAATCAATTTCCCCTTTTTGTAAATTAAATTTACTTTTTATAAATCACTTTCACCCCTTCGCCAATTAAATTCACTTCATTACAAATCAAATTCACCTTTTCACAAATGAAATTCACCTTATTACAAATCAAATTCACGCTTTTCCAAATTAAATTGACTCCTATGCAAATCAATTTCTACCTTTCGCAAATGATATTCAATTTTTTATAAATCACTTTCACCGTTTCGCCAATTAAAATTAACTTTTTAAAAATCAAATTCAAGCGTTTGTTAATTGCATTGACATTTTTGCAAAATAAATTCATCTTTTTCAAAACAAATTCACTTTCTCACAAATCAGTTTTACCCTTCCACAAATTAAATTCACTTTTTATAAATCCGTTCAACCCTTTTTTTAAATTAAATTCACTTTCATACATATCAATTTTACCCTTCTGCAATTTAAATTTTTTTTTTGGAAATCAGTTTTATATTTTTGTAAGTTAAATTCACTTTTATACAAGTCAATTTCTCCCTTAAAAATTAATCTCACTTTTGGTAAATCTGTTTTACCCTTTTGTAAATTACATTCACTTTTATACAAATCACTTTCACCGTTTTGCATAATAAATTAATCTTCTTCAAATTAAATTAACTTTTATAGAAATCAATTTCACCTCATTGCAAACTAAATTGACTCTTACAAATCCAGTTCTGCCTTTTGCAAATTAAATTCATCGTTTTGAAATTAAATTTACTTGTTACGAATCAATTTCACCCATTTGCAAATTAAATTGACACTTGCAAATCAATTTTTCCCTTTTGCAAATTAAATTCACTTTTTTTACAAATAGAATTTCACCCATTTGCAAATTAAATTGACACTTGCAAATCAATTTTTCCCTTTTGCAAATTAAATTCACTTTTTTTACAAATAGACACTTGCAAATCAATTTTTCCCTTTTGCAAATTAAATTCACTTTTTTTACAAATAGAATTCAACCTTTCGTAAATTAAATTCACTTTATTCCAAATCAAATTCACCCTTTTGCAAATTCACTTTTTTACAAATCGCTTTCACCCTTTTGAAAATTAAATTCACTTTTTTACAAATAGAATTCAACCGTTCGTAAATGAAATTCACTTTATTACAAATCAAATTTACCCTTTTGCAAATTCACTTTTTTACAAATCACTTTCACCTTTTTGAAAATTAAATTCACTTTGTTACAAATCGAGTTCAACCGTTCGTAAATGAAATTCACTGTATTCCAAATCAAATTCACCCTTTTGCCAATTCACTTTTTTACGAATCACTTTCACCCTTTTGAAAATTAAATTCACTTTGTTACAAATCGAGTTCAACCGTTCGTAAATGAAATTCACTTTGTTCCAAATCAAGTTCAGTTTTTTACAAATTAATTGGACCCTTTTGAAAATTAAGTAGCTCTTTTGCAAATCAAATTCACTGTTTCGAAATGTGTGAATGTTTAAGTGTTTTTTTTCTTTTTCACGTTGATTGATTCTATGAAACTATACCAGTCAAGTTACATGTAGGAAGTGAACTGGTCCACCGTCAACATCAGATAGAGAAAAGTTTGAAAAGAAACGTTACAAATCAATAGCGATAAAGCCCTCTGGTCATGTTCCACACTCAACAGCTTCCCTGGAAATACGGAAGAACGATCCCCTGGGAAATTAATATTAAATATCCCGACCTATTCGAAGTCTTATCTTTATTTTCGGAGCGTAGATTTAATTAGGTCGATTCACTAACTTTATTATTCAAACCCCCCCTCGCGCGCGGGCGTACGGCATTATTTACGCCGTCAGTTATATTCATACAAACTTAGACAGTTTGCATTACGATATGTGAAACAGAATCAACCGATTCTAATTCGGCCCGTAGCATACCTTATTTGATTCACTTCTCTCCCTCACTCTATTGCCATGTGCTCAAATCCCTCCCGCCTTTAAAACAACAAAAATTACCTTTCAAATAAAGTGAGTGATGTCTATCATTTTACATTCGAGGCCCAATCTGTGGAGAACATTTTTGTGAGATGTTCAAAACCTGACAAGCAATACGAGATAATTGTACATTGTTGTTACCAAAAAAAAAAAGTATGTAAAAGAAATTTTAATAATTCGAAAAAAATTAATAATATACAAAACTTTTCCATCTCAAACTAGAAACATTTTTTCTCTATAATCCAGATGTTGGACTCCAGTTTCGAATATTCCTACCACCTATATAAAAAATTAATTCTTTTAAAATGAAATGCCGGTGACAAAGGACGACGTCGTGGCGCGACGTTAGGGTTATAAACAGGGGGAGTCAATATTCACCTCTTTTTCTTTCAGCTAAATTGCCTACATCAAAAGCGAACGGTTCTATAATGTGTTTGTTATTCCAGTTGATCAAAAAGTAATATTATGCTTTTAAAACGTCATAACAGTCCAAGGGTTAATATTTCAACTATGTGAACAGGGTTTATGGGCACAAAGACTTTTGTAAATACCATAACAGTATTGGAATTCCACAGCGGTGATAATGTCAGCAAATAATACAAGCATTTGACTAGTTAATCGGAATTATAAAACCAATTTGAAACATGAATGTGTTTAGTATTCAAATGTCAAAGATTTATTTTTAATTTAACGTAATTTAATTTTTATTTTTAATTTAAAGCATTAAAAACTTAGATGATATGAAATATGTGCATGTAAAATAAAATTCCTGTATATTTGAGAATTGTTTTTAATATAAAAATAATTGGCTCTTAGAAGGGCATATGATTTTTTTTACAATTAAAAGTATAATTTATATAAAATAAAATATGAAAATGAAATATTCTTCCTTTAATTTGAAAAAAGTGAGAAACTGCTGTTTTTAAGAGTCCAATTATTTTATACCTTTCTCGGTCAAATTAACACTTTTTAACTTCAATTTGATCATTTTTAATTCCAAACAACCCTTATTTTAAAGCGTTACCGAACCTGTATATTTGAAATTTATTTTATTTGTGAAATGTGATAATTTTGGTTTTAAAGAGCACAATCATTTTATGATTTTTTTCCGTCAAATTAACTTTTTGATGCCCAAATTCTCTTTTTAATTTCAAATTACCCTTTTTTTAATTTAAATTAACCCTTTCTAACTTTAAATTGATCCTTTTTAATTTTAAATTCACCCTTTTGGCCAGTTTGTCGGCTACTGATGAAATTCTTTTGAACAGTATATTTGTAAATTATTTTAATTTCTGAAATGTAAAAATTGTTGTTTTTAAGAGCCTAATTATATTTTTAGATTTTTGTACGTCAAATTAAATCTTTTTTCATCAAATTAACCTTTTTTGCAATAAATTAAATTTTTTAATGTACTTCTATGCATGAACCTTTAACTTCTGCTTTCTTTTAAGCTGTACATTTGAAAATTATTGTAAATAATTATATTTGGATTCTTAAATCCTATATGAATATTAATTACTCTCTAAATTAAAAATTATGTAAAACAAATATAAAGATAAAAGATTCTTCTTTTAATTTGAGAAATGTACAAAATAGTAGTTTTTAAGAGTATTATTTAGAAATCGTGAGATGCGGTCTGGTGTGATGTAGGTTTCAGAAAAACATTTTCTTTATCGTGCCAACGTTTCGATCTTTATTGAGATCATCTTCAGGGCCTGGTATTTACAAACATTGTTGACATATAACAATTACATTTTGGATGTGGAAAAGTGAATTTATACAATGCAAAATATATTTTTTTATATATTCAATCAGAGTATTTCTACTCATTCAAAGTGTTTGTCTTCTGTGTAATTGTGCCATTCTTGCGTGTCGTGTCGAGTGTGCCAGTGAAATTTTGCTATTTTGTGTTTATATACGTTGGATTTTGAAGGGGTGGGGAAGGATGTCGGTATAGAAAAGACATTTTTGTATAATGGCGTCGGCTTCTTTGAGGTGAAAAGAGCCGATGAAGGGAAAAAATGTGTTGGTAATGGTTCGGTCAGATTATCCTTTCAGGATTATATAGAAAGGGATAAAATAGGAAAAAGAATAAATTCACTTTTCCAAATCCAAAATGTAATTGTAATATGTAAACAATGTTTGTAAATCCCAGGCCCTGAAGATGATCTCAATAAAGATCGAAACATTGGCACGATAAAGAAAATGTTTTTCTGAAACTTACATAACACCAGACCGCATCTCACGATTTCTAAATAATATCGATTAACGGTCACTAATCACCACACAGTTTTTAAGAGCCTAATATTTTATATTTTAAAAATCTAATATTAAAAAAAAGTATCATGTTTTATATTTAATTTTATATAATTTTTAATTTTAACTGTAATTAATTATTTTCTTGTGATCTTGTAAGAACCATTTTTTTTTCTTTTTTGCAAATGCAGGAATTTTACTTTACATGCTTACATTTCATGCCATTTCTTACCATTTAATGGAAGAGTTAATTTGAAATTTAAAAGAGTTAATTTGACGGAAAAACTATATACAACAAGTTTGGTGATAAATGTATTTTGTGTTAATTGTTTCTTGAAAATATATTTATAAGCGTAAATGTCTAGTATAAGAGTACTCAACATTCCACGATCGACCCTCAATTAAGCTTGTATGAATAGTTGTTTATTTGTGTAAAGGGTAATGGAGGAATATCAAGTACTTGAGTGAATGGTATGTAAATAAGAAAGATTGTATTTAGGAATGAGTAAGAGTGTGAGTCCTATTGACTTTAAACCAAGGCCTGATACCAAATCGCTGAGGGTGATTTTTCGCTGCTTACTGCGAAAAGTCACACTAGGAAGGTTTGTGCTCCCCAGGCACTGCAGTGAGAAGTCATAAGTACACATATATGCAGAATCGAACCTCTATAAATCAATAGTGTTTTCGTTTCTATACTTTAATTTGTATTTTGACAAATCTTCTACATCAGAAAATGCATTTGTGTTTTCAGGAAGACGAAAAATTCCAAAGATCAATGTTTGGTCGCACAAGAGACTCTCCACCCTGTTTGCGCTCAGCAGCCTGAAAACAACGTCGTCCCGACGTGTCATTCGCTCGCCCATTCGTGTATGGAAGACTCAGCGTGCAGGTAAAAACCCGGAATCAAAAAAAATACGACAAACTGTTTGACTAACATCAGGACATAACACTAAAAAGTAAGGACGAAAATAATGAACAAGTTTTAATTTAATCCTGGAACAAGGCATAAAGTTGAGAATATTCATCGTGTAAGCGGTGGGGCGTTCATCTAACTACTTAACGTCTACGAAGCTATAAAAAAAGTTTTATATCCGAGGACATTAGACCAGAGGCACTGACACCAGTACTTAATCCTTTTTATCTTTTAAAGGTACAAACCCTCTGATCGTTTGTTGTCATTGCTAGCTGTGTAATACTATTGTGTCACTAGTAAAATAATTAAAACCCGAACAAATAGTTATGTCAAAATTCAATGAAACCTTATTTTTTGTCGATTTACAGGATAGGTTTAGAGAATTACGTTCAAGCTTGTGCGGTGGACGCAGTGACGAAGCAGTGCGCCGGGCCTCCGCAGGTCTGCAGGACGGCTATGCTCGGTATCCTGGGCACTGCGCTGAGGTCGAACTGCGCTTGCAAAGGGACAGATTTTTCCCAGCTGTACGACTGTATGGGGTGGCAGAGGGTTCTTTGGTTCAATCCCTGCGTCGGTGAGTATTAAAACACATTCCAGATTGACACTGCTCCATGTTCCTGATTAGTCTAAGATTGGTACATGACGTAGGGATACATAGATCCAACCTGTGACCTATATGGTTTTTACCTTGTCACCACAGGTCATAACCGAACCCTACCCCTCCTCGACCTCTTGATCATCCCTTGGTCTTACCTTAGTAGTTTCCTATCATTTTATATTCTGACTGTGGCTTATTGCCGCATATCAGTACCACCGTCGAATATTGGCTATGAATTGTCATGTCTGCGACTCCAATCCGTCGGGAGATGTCATGTTAAAAGCCTAAAAGCATGAGGTTTGAACATTGTGAAGGTTATGCTTCTTTTTGATCTTGATGTTTGGAAGAAAACCTTTGTTTTGTTTACCTTTTAGATTCATCACATTTCTCTTACCACTGTCGCAAGTAAGAATCGTACAACCTCCTGGCATACGTAATAAGCACTGTTGCGGCTACACAATTCATTGTTTGCGGCGCTTTAAGTGACCTTAAATCTATGACACCTTAACCCTCCAATTTTCATTTGCCATTTCCTTCATCTTATTTCGCCCTGAACCCTTTTGAGGCATGCCAAATTACCAAAAGCGTGGATCCATCAAACTTTGGTTAAGAATAAGTCCTCAGTTAATTTGTCCTTACTGGAGCAAATCTTATAGATTTTGACTTAAACCTAGGCGGAGTATCATTGTGAAAATGAAATATCTTCTCAGCCAAGGTCTGATATTTTCCCCCATACTTTATCGGAGAACGTTTTCTTTTTAGTGATTTTCTGTCCACTACTCTGTTTCTTAACTCCTCAATTTTAGGACTCTTGAAAACATCATGTCTTGAATTTAACTGAATGCCTTCGCGTGTGGTAACTAATTTATTTTCCTCCTTTTTTAACCCTTCAGTTTCAGCCTCTTTATCCAAATTTGAAATTCGCCTTTTGGCTTTCATAATAGGTCTCCCTCCTTTGAGATATTTGCCATTGCCATTACTGTTAGTTATATCAGATAAAACATTTGATCGTGATGACGTTGGATGGACTAATGGTGTAAAGAACTTCTCTTTTAATTCCACATTTGGCTTTGGCATCGAGGGGACAGATTTCTTATTTGAATCGGATTGGATATCAAAGTACTCGTCCGCTCTGAAGTACAACGTATTAAATAAAATTAAATTAATGCTTGAAATATATAAATTAATTTAAAAAAATTAATATTTGAAATAAATATTAAATAATTAATTAAATAGCATATTAATTCAATAAATAAAATTAATTAAGTCAATAAAGATTAAATAATAATTGTAAATTTAATTAATTAATTATTTAGAAAATCTATAAAATGCACAAGATTAATGCTTACAACTTCAAGTTTATAATTAGAATTATTATCAGGAATATCCTTTTTTATAATTTGAGCATGCATAAACAAACCTAAGGCAATCAAGACCAAACTCTTAAACTCATAACCATACAAGCACCCCCCAAAAAAAAAAAAAAAAAATTAAAACTTAATACGGGCCACGTTTTTCTTCTCACCTTTTCTAACAAGAATGGGTCGGTCAGCCCTATCTCATCTTACACTAAATCTATCTTTTCTATTCGTCTCCATGGTGGGGAGAAATAGCGGGCTTTATGAAATCAACGTTATAAATACTCCCAAGGCATACAAAAGAAAAAAAAAGGAAAAAAAGAAAATCGTTATCTAAGGTATAACACTAACTACATATACACATATACAATAATAAGTTCAATTCAGGTGTGTCAAGAATTCTTATCAAGGTATCAGAAATCTCAGGAAAATGATGATCCGGAAGAAGAGTGAGAATGGGCAGGTCACTTCCCATGGATAGATTTAGTCTTTCTCCGATGAAATCGATGATTTGAAGAACTGTTGTCAGCAGCGATCCAAGTTGGACGGATGAGCTTCTTGGCGAGTGGATTGAAGATGTTTTTTAGTCCTTCAAGGCTCCAGAGGAAGAATGAAAATGGCATAAATGAATTCTAGGCGGTGATGGTGATGGTGATGGTGATCCTGGATGTTCGATGCAAAGCATTTGGCTGCCACCTGAGGTTGTGGTACTGCTTCTGGAACAGCGCCCAAAAAATTGGCCATAATTCTGGTACTGTTTCTGGTGATGACAGTGTGGACGATTTCTACATGAAGATTGATGAATGGTGTGGATGAAACATGAAGATCTCCTAGATGTAGTCCTCTTCAAGAAGAACTTTTGCACCAAATTAGCCCTTTTTAATGGTCAATTACCCCTTTCTAACTCAAATTAAACCTTTTTAACTTAAAATTGAAGCTTTTTAATTTCAAAATAATCTTTTCTTTAAAACATTTTAAAAAAATCTATATTTGAAATTTATTTTAATTTGAAATATGTGGGAAATTGTGGTTTTTAAGAGCCCAATTATTTTATAGCTTTTTCCGTCAAATTAACCCTTTTCATCTTTTTTTTTAAGAAAATGTCCCTTTAAAAATAACTCTTTCTTTAAAACAATTAATAGAACTGTATATTTGAAAATTATTTTAATTTGAACAATGTGAGAAATGTGGCTTTTAAGAGGCAAATTATTTTATAGCTTTTTCCGTCGAATTAATAAGAACCAATTTAACACTTTTAAATTTCCATGGATCTGTTGTACTTTAAATTAACCTTTATTAACTTCTATTGGATCCTTTTTTATTGTAAAATTAAACTTTTTTCACCAAATTAGTCCTTTTTTAATTTACAATTACCCATTTCTAACTCAAATTAAACCTTTTTAACTTAAAATTGAAGCTTTTTAATTTCAAAATAATCTTTTCTTTAAAACATTAAAAAACTGTATATTTGAAATTTATTAAAATAAATTGTGAGAAATCGTGGTTTTTAAGAGCCCAATTATTTTAGTTTTTTCGTCAAATTAACCTTTTTTGTCCAAACTAACTCTTTTTCATTTCAAATTAACTATTTTTGAATTTAAATTAATCCTTTCCAACTTCAAATTGATCCTTTTTAATTTCAAATTAATCCTTTCTGGCTATTTTGTCTGCTTACTCATGACCTCGAAATCCTTTGTGCTCTGGCACCTTTGATATTGTTATTCTGTACCAGTTTGTTGATGGTTGTTTAATCATGTGTTTACTATGTCTGTCACCTCATGAGTTCGTCCATTTCTTCTTGTCGTTTATGTCGACCCATTCTTTGGTAAAGGATGTTTAATGTTGTTATACCAATTATAGGTTCTGGGCAGGTGATCGTAAAGATCCTCTGGCCAGGTTGTCTCATGACCCAAATTCCTTTGCGCTTTGACACACTTGATATTGTTAGACTATTTGTCAATTTTTGCCCTTGTGTGTTGGCTAATTGTAGAAAGAAGAACAGCGATTCTATGCGTAGTGTCGACCAAATCAATCGGCCTTTTGTCAAAACAAATTACAGTTAAAATAAAACAGAAAAACCAGTTTTTATGAGCTGTTATGACAATTACATATCGTTGAACCCCCTTTAATTTGTTGGTCACGGATTCTATATCGAATCTGTGTACATGAAACTCGAGAGCTTAGCCGTGTTTCGTGTGGAAAACAAGTAAAGAGCCCTTATTAGTGCATACATTAACCTTACACCACGATTGCACGTATCAGTCGACGTAAATTACAAGAAACTTCATAACATTTGTAATTAGTAGTTTCTCTTCGTACTTAAACATAAGTTAACTCTCAAAACCCTTTTCAGTCAAAATTCAATAAATGGCCGAGGAATTTAACGGGAAATCCGTAAGCGGGTGTTAGTTAATCACCTATGGATACTGACGAGGGTTTCGACTCAATCTCTGCCATTTGATCCTTCTTAACTAAAATAACAAGAGTTGATGATGGGGGTTGGTCTGCGAGTCGTTGAACTCATGCTGAGCCAGCATAGCGTAATATAGGGTCCGTCTTCACTCGCGGGTTTCTTGAACTGCAAAAGTGTATCGGCATTGCGCCATCTTCAGTGAGTTCCTCAATGCTGAAACGCGTTCGAGTAATATAACAAACCCGCGAGTGAAGACGGACCCAATAAGTGACCCTACGCCGGTTCAGCATAAAATATCAATTTTTACTTTTTTTTTCAGTCGAATCACAGAGAGATTTTCATGCAAGGAAGAATGTCGGAAGAGGAGCAGTTGTGACAGTGGGGCCCACTTTAATTTCTTCTACGCCGAGTCGAATTATATCTTCGGTTGCTGTCACTTCCGGTATAGTGCCTACAGTTGCAAGACTCACGACTACAACACCTCTTCCAACGACAGTTTCTACAAAACCTACTACAAAGCTGACTACGGTTCCGACCACACCCAGCACTACGTCAACAACTACATCGACGACTACAACGACTACGACCACCACTACTACCACCACCACCACTACCACAACCCCTACACCCAGCCCGACGTCTACAACCACTGCACGTAAGACAAAGTTTTTAAATGTTTTAAAATAAAAATTATTTCAACGCAAAAATTAATTCTTTCAGGTTACTGTATGGTACAAAAACCAGAACAAAAAGTACAATATATATCTGAAGGCGATGGCAAAAGGGTAATTGTTGAAAACTATAAATTAAAGCTTTAACTAACCAATAACAAAAAAATCCTTCTTTTTTGACCAGCTGTACCGAGAAGGGGAACCTGATTGTTCAGATGTTTGTCAATGCGGAGATGGTTCTCTCATATGCAACACGATTTGTGTCGAGAGACACCCTTGTAAAACAGATTTCGCGTTCTACAATCATGCCGCTCCAGCATATCAGGCTTACCGGGGGCGTTGTCTCTGTTATTCTGGCAGGTTCATCTGTATGCGCCCTCCGCCTGGTAATACTTTAATTTATGCTTTTTAAATGTACATATCTATTAATCTAGGTTTTTTTAGACACTTATGAACTTCCACAAGGGATTTTCCTGTTCCTGGGATATAGCGAAGCTGATGAAGCATTGCTCAAGCCTTTGACAAAGATGGAAGTCCATGAAGCTGTCACTTCTCTACACAATCTTCTAAGGAAGCACGTGAAGCCTAAGGTAACAAATACCAAGTGGAAAAATAAGCTAAAATCCTGTCAGCATTCGCGATACCAAAGTGTCTTATCCATGGAGTACCATCATGAAATAAGATACATTTTCTAAATACTTTAACAGATCTCTTGCCAGTTAAAGTTAAATTAAACGTCATTAGGAGATTTATATAAAATAACATGAAGAAAATGGGCTCAATGCAGCTATTGGGGTAACCATAGTCCAAGCCCACCTGGTAGCTTTAAGAAAAAGTGTGAAATTTTTGATCATTAGTTTAGTGACTGGGAGTTTTGTGGCCCTGAAAAGGGCCGGTGTTGTTTCGTAGCGTCGAGACGATAAATCGAGGCCGAGACCGTGATGCCATTGGTTGTGGTCTGTGTCCGAGTGAACGTTGGTTGAGTTCCGGGGTCGTGAGTTGGTTGACTCCACAGTGGCCGAAACTCCGAAAGGACTCGAGTGCAGGTATTAGCCGAAGAGCAGCAGCTGGCATTTATAGCCAAGTCGGCTGTGTTTAGAAGGCGAGAATCAGGCTAATCTGTCGTCGACGGTGTTCCATTAGTGATTTGAGAGAGCTGAGTCTGCTGTCGTTGTTGATTAGAGACGAGTGAGACCTCGTCGTGTTGACTAGTCTGCTGTCATTGTTGATTAGAGATGAACATCGTGTTGACGAGTCTGGTTTCAATGGTGAAGTGCCCGTTTATATTCGGAAGGGCTCTACTCTGATTGGCTGCAGAGTGGAGGGCGAGGACATTCCATAAGTGGTAGTGGCATCTGGCGGTAACGTGGTAACTACAAGTGGTCACTGCAATTAGCAAACATTTTGGTCTGTCTAGTATCTATCCTCGCAGGTTTGGTCTGAATTCAGTTCATTGTCAAGTTTGACAATGTTGTCTTTGGACTGCTGGGTCTTGAAACTGCACCTCTGAGGATGCAGACAGCAGGAAGTCCTTAGACGTGGTAATTAGCTAATTAAAATTGAGCCTAAACCAAGCAGCTCTACCAAATGAGGTTGGTCTGAGTAGTAGTAGTTGTGGTTTGCAAACAACCTATAGTTTAGCTTGTGGGTCAACTAGATCCAGGGGTGGCTGAAAGCCTGATAACTGGGAACTAAAAAACTGCCTTTCTTAGGGCACATGGGTTCCTTGGAGCGCTTCTGGACCTTACTAGCATTGGCCAGGGAATTTATCAAGTCCATGCGTGTCTTTGGGCACATTCCCATTGAATGTATGAACCCACGTTTTTGGCAATTTGGTATTCCACAAAAGGGTTCAGGGTAGATTGGTGTCGTACTTTCCTTTGCCAATTTATCAGCCTCTTCTTTACTACTGTGCCCTTGTACCCAGATAAGGGTAATTTTGTTGTTTTACCCAATGTCTGACAGAGCCCTATGCAATCCTGAACTTACTATCAATGCAGTAATTGCCCTCAGTGTCCTTGTTACTAATACCTGGCCTTTTAATCTCCCTGACACAGTGTTCAATAGCCACAGTCTCCACTTGAAAAACAGTTGCATATTGCCCAAGGCTTATATGAATTCTAGTCCTTGGTTTATTTCCATAAATACCAGCTTCTGACCTACACTTGGTTTTGGAGCCATCTGCACACCAGATATGGTCGGCATTAACTGGGATTCCTTTCTCCCAGTCTGCTCTACCAAGTATTTTAATTTATCAAATCTGAATTTAAAAGTCATGGCAGCAGCAGGCTTCCTCAGAACCTTGTCTGCCTGAAGATGATGCCCCCTGAAGCTTTAGTTGATCTTTGTTATACAAGTATGCCAATGGAGCATGTTCTTGCATTAGACAATAAATTGTGGCTATGGTCTCTCCCTGGATAATATAGTGGCAGTAGATTCAGAAAGACTTCCAGAGCAGCAGTAGGCATCATTCTCGCTGTCCCAGTATTAGATATATCAGGCAGTACTGAGGATCTTGAGAGCCATATCTGTAATGTCTTTGTCCACCAAACCACCAATTCATAGGCTATCATGTCTACATTCATGCATTTTAAGATTTTTAGTGAAATTATATGGCATATTTGTGGGTTTTTAGTGCATATGAATCCAAGATTTAGTATTAAGTATTTATTTTATTCAATATGTGTTTATGTTGTTTTTCAGACACCGTGTATGCTTTCACTATTTAGAATATCTACTGAAAATGTCATTTTGGTTGCCAAACTTTCTGATAACAATTCCACGTTGACAAGAAACCTTGTGGAAGATCCTAGCCTTCTCATGAAGCAAAAGGTTAGTAAAATTATTTCTTTAAATAGATTAATGCACACCTAAAACATTACCAAAATCATTGTTGAGAGTGAGAGTAAAACAGAATGATCCTATCTAACTGACCACATCTCCAGAGTAAGGTGCGGGAACAAGCTCTCACAAGTCAGCCAGATACAAGCCGGCATCCCACAAGGAAGCATTGTTGGTCCTTTCTTTTATATAATTTATACTGCTGATTTACCTGCACTTCCCGATACCATCATCACTCCCTATGTAGACGATATCGTGATTTTGTCCTCTATGTTGAATCCTATCCAAGCTACTTCCAACATCCAAAAACACTTTGAGCTTATCAAAGACTGGTGCGAAAAGTGGAGGACTGACTGAATGAAGAAAAATGTACCTACCTAGTCAGCTGGGCTCTACAGAGGAGATGGTTTTCTTAGTTTAGGAAGGGGAGTTATACTTAAATTGAGGAGAGCTAGGGAGGGGTCCACTTTACCAGATGGGTAAAGAGATGTGTCCATGCCAGAAGTGACAGAAATCTATGAGGTCAGGAAGGATATAAGAATCAAAAGGACAATGGGTTAGTTGGTCAGGAGAAATTTAGGAATAGTTTTCTGTTTGGATTATGTTTTGAAGGATGCATCCAACTCAGCTGCTCCATAGCAGCATAGCAGATGCTTGTCATTGAACCTCCTGCGGCTTATGAGTCGGTGGTGTGATAGACGAGGACCTTGCAGGCTAAGGCAATCAAGCTATTAAGTGGCACTCAAAGACAAGTTTGCCTAATTGTCACTGGAGATGTGATAAAAGCGCCAACTTTTAACCTAACTACCTAACCATTGGAGGTATTGTTAAACTTTCTACTGCTCCATATTCTAACTCAAAGAGATACCAGAGCAGCAGCTTACAAGCTTCTACAACAAACATTGGAAAATGAGGGAGGAGATACAGGCAGATATCACAGTAAGCTAGTAAGCATGCCAATTGATGCCACTACTCCAAAATGAGTGGGCCAAAGGAATACCTTCCTACTGGAATACGGCTGGGAATGGACGGTAGCCGAATGGTTAAGGCGTCAGACTCTCGGCTAGTAGATCCCGCGGTTGTAGGTTCGATCCCCACTGTCGCCTCTGGACTTTTTCTGACGCCTAAGGGGACCGGTGGCCGCAATTGAAAGAAATTGACATGGCACTCATCAATGGAAGAGGCGGGATCGGATCTCAGCGACCCTGAATTTGGTCCCAACCCCCTTCAAAAATGAGTTTCTTCGATGGAAGAACACCGGTTCAACGGGGGCTCAAGTTCACATTTGTGTTGCAAGCCCTCCCCCAAAATATGGTGTCAGGGATAAAGTATAATAAGCTGTACAGCTTAGCTGCAATGCTTAGGAGGGAACTCCTCCAGTCCCTGGTAGAGTAAAAAAAACAGTTTTTCAGTCTGAAAGCCGAACAATTAAAACTGCTACAGAGAAATCAAAAGGCTTGGAACACATACCAGGAAAATAGTCATTTTTTCTGACAGTCAGGCAACATTTAACTAAGCCCTAGTCTCATGCAAGGTAAAGGCAAAAAAGCATATGGAATTGTATGGAATCCCTGACACCAATGACCTAACCCTGGCATGAGTCCTTGGCAATGGGAAAGTGGACATGCTGGCCAAAAAAGGAGCCAATATGAATTCTCTAGGCCCTGGACCTCTACTGTTAGGCCTAGCACATTGCCACAAAAATGGATACATCCAAAAATGGATATTTAATGTATCCATTACCTGGTGGAACAACACCCCAGGCATGAGGAATGTGAAGAGATGCATGGAAGGGCCACAAGACTTACAAAGGACTTACTGGAAGGTAACTCCAATAGAACTAGGTTTCTGGTTCGACTAAGAAAGCACAAGCACCTGATAGGAATATTGAAAAAAGAACACTGCCACTTGAGTTTCAGGGCTTCTTAGGCAGTAATTGCATCATTCATTGAGTTGCCTCAGAGAATTCCTTGCCTTTGGGTACTACAAATTTAGCCAGAGCCCCTAAAAATTTTCTATTTTATCTTTCTTTCTAATTGCCCATATAAAATGTACTGAAATGTTTTAAAAATATTTAATTTGCTTTTTAGGAGGAATGTGAAGGTCCACTTTTGGAAATCAGTGAGATGATCAATTCCCAAGACACCATCGTACACTCACATTTGCTTCTCTCCATATTTAAAATGGCGGAAGTTGAAGTTATATATCCAGCTCCAAGTTCAGCCATTAAGCAGGCACCGCTCAATATATCAATTTTTGTAATATTTACAGTTTTTTTCAGATCCAAGTTGTCATGACCATAGTGGACTTAATCACCCCTAGATATAAATAAATTCGATGTCACAAAATCTGGTTTCTTCTGTGACTAAGTGTAATCTCTAATTCTGTACACTTACAAAATGTTTAAGTAATTTAAATGATAAATTTCTAAGGAAGTAGTAGCAGAAGAGAATAATACAAATGATTGCCATCTGGTCAATTATTATATGACGTTAACTACTTACTGAAAGATAAAATTGCTCGCATTTATGTAAATAAGTCATTTAAAAAATAAAAAGTATTAAATAATTGGATCTACAGATTTGGGTTAAAAAACAATATTACAAAAACTTGATAGGTATGCTGAAACAGGAGCAATAGGGGTGTTGGTTGATCTGAATCTTTGTTAAATTGTTTTGTGATAATTGTAATATTGTTATTTAAACTTTAAATTTGAATTTTTCAAATTATTAATCCACACACTTTGTACAAGTCAATAAATGATAGCAAAAATACAATTTAAGTTTCATAGATTTGCAATTCACAAAATAATAGTACAAAAAATGTTTTCAATTCCATATATATATATATATTACGCAGGGTAGGCGACCAAGACCCGAGGGGTTAAATGCCTTCAATTCCATATACTTATTGAGCTAAAAAAAAATTAACAAACAAAACAAATCACCTCTGACAATTTGTACATAAAATTACTTGGACACTTCCAGAACAAAAAATATATGTGGACATGTTGAAATATATTGTAGCATATAGATAATAATGACAATAGATTGTACAGATTCAATGTTGATTGTTTAGTCACAATATAAGTTAAATAAATGTATATATTTAATTATATAGTTTCACTAAGTTTTATTTAGCAACTTTACTGAATTTATGATTTATTATCTATTTGAAGCTTGTAAAATGTACATGTTATAGTTGAATTATTTTGTGTAATGATATTCTTAAATATTTACGCAACTGAAAACAACAAACATTGCAGTAATTGATATGAAACGAAATAAGTCATAAATGAACTCACTTCAATCAGATGGTCATTTCTTAAATTGTAATCATTCAATTCCATTGATCGGATTTTTTTCATAATAAGGTCAATCTTGTAAAAACTGAACTGAATGTCGTGCTCTCAAGACAGTGAAAATCAGATCTGTTTCTTTGTCTTGGTTTGGTTCCCTAACCAACCTTTACCTGTAGGGCTTTCTTCCTTTTCTCTTCACCTTAGCCTACAAAAGCTCTATCAAGTTTTTTTAAGCACTATTGCTTTGCCGGAGTTTTCTCAGTTAAAATGTGTCCAGGATGGACCACTTGGAGGTGTACGTGTAGAGTATTGAGAAAGGGATCATCCCTAACCTCTAAGTCTTTCTTCTTTTTCTCTACACCTTAGCCAATACAGCATTTATTAGAGTTTTTTTTTAGCACTATTGCTTTACCAAGAGGTCTTTACCTTCCTCGCTGGAGCTTTGTCACATTAAAACATGTCCAGGGAGGGCCGCTTGGATGTGTCTGGGTTGAGCAATTAGAAAAGAACCATCTGTACTGATCGTACATTTTTAAGACATTTTACATTTTTTTAAGTCTTGTTTGTGAATTGGTTTGTGTCACAATTTAATTTCTAATGTGATTCTGTACAAATGTGTACAGTTTTTATTTAATAGATTTGAAGTTATGATTTATGAAGCTAAAAAGTAAACCAATTTATCAAGTAAAGTAAGTCTCTGGCATTTAAAAAAAAGTACTGATTCTTTTTTATACAAGGTTGAATCCCGTGCAGCACTAAGTAAATAAAGTAGGCAAAATTTGTTCAATTTGGTCGTTTAGTTAAAAAGTTTATATAATAATTTTTGTCTTATATTACTTAATCAAATAATTAATTAAAATAAAACAATACACAGGGAAAAAAATTATGTCGTTTTTATGGTGTAAATTTAAAAAATCACTTCCGGTTGAAAACATTTGGAACGACATTAGCCAGTGATACTTTGGCCCTTTCTGAAGCACACCTAGGAATTTCGAACAGAATTATGTAGTGGGTAAAGTGGTAGGAGAGTTGAAAAAAGTATAAACAGCAGGATGGAGGTGTGATATGTTGCGTGTTATGCAGTCGGCATGCTAAGGTGCACAAATTTTTGCAGGATTGACTAATTGTGAAAAAAATGAAATGTTTTAACTTTGGATCTGAATAAAAAAAGAAACAATGTCAAACCTTCGACTATTTTTAGCGTTGAATTAATGCTGTTAAAAGTATTTGGATGTTAGAAATTGAGAAAAATGTTCATTAGAAAGAGAAATTTGTTTGTTGCTGTGTATATAACATAGCTATATCAAAGAAATTATTTTTATTTGATCTAAACAAAAAATGTGTATTCTTTACATTAATATTTAGTCATTAGAGCTGTTAGTTTAAATGAATTAAGAATTCATTGCTGCTGTACAACATAGCTCTTCTGCTTAAAATCAACGATTGTTATTACTTGTGTTAATTTATTAAACAATTTTATTTCTATAAAGAAGAAAACAAGTTGAGGGTTGCCTAAAAGAAGATTATTTGAAAAGATTTTGACCAAAAATCCTATTTTTAATGCAATCAGAATTATTGCACCGAAGACCTTAATATATTCCAATATCAAATAATCAGTGTACACTACGCAATCTTATTTATAAAAAAAATATATATATGTAAATTCTATATAAATGTATACTGTTTTCTGAGGACTAAAAGGAAAAACAAATTCATTGTGATGGCATTGAAACATATACATATCATAAATCAGACTGAGTATCGAGCTAGCAGGCATCTTCTAAACATACATATCATTATTAAATATATGAGAGTTATATTTAAAAAAATAAAAAAAGTAGTTTGTATAATGTATTTGTAGTCTAAGGAAATTGTGTAAATGGCTCAAAATAGGAATTCAGAATGTATGTTAATTTTCCAATTAAATCTCCACTGTTTATGATTTGGGAATTAATTTATTTTCCTATAAACTGTAACTTTTTTATTTGTTGTACTGTTATTTCAAGTATTGTATGAAACTAAAAACTCAAAAAAATGCTTTATTGTTTTGTTACAATAATTCCAAATAGAAATATTAACTCATCTTATGTACTTTAGTTTTCCTATTTGTTTTGGATAAACCTAAGGTGTCAGAAAAACCTCTAAAGACTATAATCTTAGGACACTTGTGCCTAAACAGTTCAATCTAAATAATTTGTACCAAATTATTAGACCTTTTAATGAATGCTAATTAAAGGGTCATCATATATTATTTATAGGGAAACGATAAATTTATATTCTTTACCTCAAGATTGTTCTTTTTAACAATGTTGAAATATTTAGATATGTATCAGATTCTACTGTACTGTCATTTGTATATACATAGTTCATGATCTGCAATAAGAAACTTTTTTCTGGCTGAAAAAATATACTAAAATATACAAAATTGTACTTCATTTAAAAATATAAACCCTTTAAACCTTCCTCAGCTAGTTTGATCAAAACCACAGTGGATTAGTAGTTAAGGTTTCCGACCCATGTTTGCCATACTAGCAGTTCTTGGTTCGAATCCCGGTGTAGCCCATGGATTTTTAGTTGATAATGGTATGAAAAATGTATTGTAAAGTGGTTGGACCTTTCTTCTGTGACACCTAATGAACAGTTGGATGTCAAGCCCCCTTGTAAATTCGTCCTGATCTGTGAATTTTTTTACATAATGACTTGTTTTTAAAATTCAGAATAATTAAATTCACTAATTTCATGGTCCGCTTGACCAATTAATATATTACAATTAATTAAAGTTTTTAGTTGAGATAAAAAAGTCAATGGTACGAGCGGGATTTGAACCCACGATCATCGGCTTGATACGCTGCTGCTCTACCACTTGAGCTATCGTGACCTCGATCCACCCGGACACCAACTTCCCATCTCAACCGCACCCTTTGAATTCTCCCTCCTTTTTGCCATTTTTCAAATGTTGTGAAATCAGATTGGATTCTCGACGACAAATGAAATGGCCACAGAGAGCTTTAGTGAAGTATATTTCACTTTAAATCATTTAATTCACTAATTTTGTGGTCCGCTTGACCAATTAATTGTAATTCAGAATAATCTCATTAATGATAATAATAATTTTAATTAATTACTCTTTTTATCTAAGTATATGGATTAATATAATAATAAAGAGATTTTATTTTTATTTTTTTAAGAAGTTACATAGAAGAACTGACTAAAAGAAAATCGAATTATTTGGTCTGAAAACAGTAAGAATGAGAGGTACAACTTAACAATTAATTTTCAATTTATTTACAGTCAATTTTTTCTGGGTGCATAACATTTTGATTAAATATTTGAGAATCATAATATTACGAAAGAGAAGAGAAAAATCAGGTTAATGAATTTCCACAGTATTTAATTAAATGATTATGATGATAATGATAAATTTGGATGTAGATGTAGATATAATTTTTCCAGGGTATGGTATACTGCACCCTTTAAGAGCTATTGTATCCCCCGTGCTCTGCCTAAAGCCCATTGGTGAGTCCTATTTCATCAAGAAACTTAATAATAGGCCCGGTTTCAGTGGTTGAAGCTCTTCTATGGTCACATTATACATCCCAAAACTTATCCTGCGGGCTAATGTAGCTCCGCAGTTTGTTAATAAATGTGTTGGTGTCTCTTCTGCTTCCTTGCAGAATCTACATGTGCCATCTTGGATTGTTCCAATTTTCTTTAAGTGTTTGTTTAGTTTGCAGTGTCCTGTTAGGATTTGCAGTCTGTTCCTGCTTCCTTTGACACATTCTGTGATTTCTTTCTTGCCAAAATTGGTTAGAAGATTCTTGGATTGTTTATGTCCAATGAGTGAATTCCATTGTTCCTTCATTTTCTTTTTGCCCTTCTGTCTGAGATATTCGTTAATAGTGTGGATTCCTATGCCACAGAAGGGTTCGATAAATTTGGATACTAGAAAGTCAGAGTTTTTGTTTCCCCAAGCAGCTTTCTGGCTCATTCTACTTTCCTAGTTCCTTATTCAATGCAATCCTATGCTAAGTATTCGGTCATTGATTGTTGTTGCTAAATTTCTTCCCCTATGTTTTCTTTTTATATCCAAGTTATGTCTCCATTGAGCAGTTGCTTCACGTTTGAAGATTACACGGGTGGCTGTTTCTTCCTCATTATTGCATAACCTACAAGTGAGGTCATCATTGAATATACCAATGTTTGTAGATGTTTTCTCCTATCCTCCTCTGAGTTTAACCCTCTCTAACTGAACCAGTGAGTTTGCCAGTCTTAGTGAGGGTTGTTTTAACACAAGCTTACTTTGTTTGGCACCTCTAGAGTTTATCCACTTTTGTCTTTTTTGGATCGATTCTGTAATGAAGGATTCTATGTTTTTATATTCCAAGAAAGGTATACGACATCAGGGTATTGCAGTTCATCCTCTGGCCGAGTGTCTGCCTTTTCATTACTCAAAATTCATTTGTGACCAGGTTCCCAAGATAACATCAGGTTATTGTTTTCCCCCAGGTTTTGGAAAATTTGGATGCATTCAGTGACTAATTTTGGTGTGATTTTTTTACATGTCGACACTTTAATAGCTGCTTAGCTATCTGATCTTAAAAGGATTTTTTGTTAATGCAACCTATTTTAAGATTTTCTAAGGTACAAGCACTGATGGCATGTATTTCAGCTTGAAGGACCGAGATCTTGCTAACCTAGGCCCCTAGAAAGTGAAGTTTTGATAGAAGATGTCTCTTTTGATTGTTGAAATAGCAGAAGACCTCTTTCAATGGGTCATGCGTGGAATTGGTGCAGGCCTGATCAGCTGCAGAATGATGATGCAAAGTTTACAAGGAAACGTAAAAGCATAAGAAAATTGGAAGGTGTATTCCCAAGAACTGCAGCCCTTTGACTACTGTACGTTCCCTGGTTCCCAGGATCATGAAATCAATCCCCATTTATATGAATTGATGTCTGATTTTATTAACTATTGTTGTGTGCCCAAAATGTTTAGTTCCCATCCAGTTTCATTGTTTCTAGGGCATAAATACACCATGATGGTAAGACCTATGCTGACATACGAAGCTATAGCCTGGGCCGATAAAGAAGAGTAACAAAATGAAGAGAACTCACAAAAATACAGAGACTTGCATGCATTTGTATAACAGGAGCAATGTGAACAAGTCCCACAGTTGGAAAGTAGAAGATATTAGGATTAATTCCCCTACACCATATGATAATGAGGACAGCACAGAAAATTATTATTAGTATTATTAAAGAGAAACCTACAACAGGAATGAAACTAAAATAGAGAGATAGCAACAACATAATGAAAGACCATCCAATACTCATGGCTTCTAGAGATGACACGAACAGGATGTTTGAATTTAATCAAAACTTCCAAACAAACCTAGGTACCAAAAAATATTAGGAAAAAGAGAAAAACACTTCCTTTAAAAATGGCACCATCTATTGGTACCCGGATTGATCTAAAACACAAGAAGGTATGGGGGCAGGTCCTGGAACCAAATACTCAGAACCCATGTGGAAATACTCCAGTATCTTCCAAGCTGAGGTCTACGCAATAGAGGATGTACTCAATTTAACTTGAATAAAAGGTACAAAAATAATAGCATAGGTACCATGTCAGATAGCCAAGCAGTCATCAAAGCACTAACTAAGTTCAAACATCATTAGTTCAAAGATGGTGCTGAACTGAAAAACCAAACTAAACATATTAGGTATACAACAAAGTCAGCCTCTGTTGCGCCCCAGGACATGTGGGAGTAGAAGGCAATGAGAAAGCGGGCACCCTTGCAAGAAAAGGGGCTTCTATACCGCTGATAGGACCCAAACCCTTCTGTGGCATAGGAGCCCACACTATCAATTAGTACCTCAGACAGAATGATAAAAAGAAAATGAAGGAACAATGGAAATCATTCATTGGACATAAACAATCCAAGAACTTCCTAACAAATTTTGGAGGAAAGAGGTAACAGGATGTATTAAAGGAAGCAGGAAAAAACTACAAATCCCAACAGGATTCTTAACAGGACACTGCAACTGTGCATTTGAAGAAGATTGGCATAACCCAACTTGGCGAGAGCAGATTCTGCAAAGGAGCAGAGGAAACACCAGCACATCTATTAACAAACTGTGGTGCTACACTTGCCCACAGGAGGAAGTGCTTTGGGGCGTACAATTAAACCATAGAAAAAATTCAACCACTGAAACCAGGCCTACTAATCAAATTCCTTGATAAACTAAGGGCTGGTTGCACCAACTTGGCTTAAACACAGTTTAGTGCTGAACCGGGTTCAATTTACAAATTGCCGTTTTTCATTCTATCTTGAACCGAGTGCAAATGATGAACCTGGTTCAACTTTGATCAGCCGTCGAGCGTGGGTTAAACCTAGTTCAGAGTGCGTCATTCATTTCTTTACAAAACCTGTGTTTTTAAAGATTGAACTTTTGATTAAAAAAAGTTGGAAGAGATTTTTTATTGGTTTTTGTTCCCACGTTCCAATAAAAATTTATCTCAACTTTTGATATGCATTTTTACGAGGGTCCAACAGAAGAGGTCATACCAACCCTCGGGGTGTTGGTGTTTTTGTATGTATGTTGTAAGTAAGTCTGGTACGAATGCAGAACTGCTGGATTCGAACCCCGGACACTTTAGTGATGAGCACCGTGTCAACGCCTTACCGACGACCCCACTACATCATAGTTCTAAGTGGTTTTGTATTTATATGAGCAACAAGCCCGACAATTTTTATTTGCTTTACGATATAACTCAATGCTTTCTCTCTTGCATATTTATTAACACTCATCAATTAGCATCATCATTAGGCCGCGAGGTTCAGTAAAACGAACATTCCTTTGAACTTGGTTCAAATTATGAACGAGGTTCCAGTGAACCCTGTTTAAACGTTGATTGGTGCAACAGGCCCTATGACTCGCCAGTGTGCTAGCACGGAACGGGGGATATAATGGCTCTTAAGGGGTGCAATATAAAATACACCCTGACTAATCATATAGATCTACATCGACATGGGTATATTCAATGAAAACGTCATTTGTAGGTTATATTATATCTTGACAACAAACACTACCAAGAAAACCTGGGTAAAAATAATAGGGCATTGATGGCCTAATTCGTCATTAAAGAAGGATCTAGGAAAATTAAAAATAACCCCAAAAAAAATTCAACCACTGAAACCGGGCCTACTAATCAAATTCCTTGATAAACTAAGGTCTGGTTGCACCAACTCGGCTTTATCTCCATAACTTGGCAGTGCCCCACCTCATAGTATGTTCTTATCTTCATCTTCAGGAACACCTTGCCTGATTTACATTCTAGCCTGAGTACAACATTTAAAAAACCGTTAAAAGCTGAGAATTGACCATAATAAAGAAGAAATTGGCATATTATCTCCAAATGTGAAGCAAGCACTCAATGGAGACATAACCTAGGATATCAAGGAGATCAAGGAAAAAATAATTGCAGCAATGGCATTCAAAGACTATAGAAATGATGAATGGTGTAGTGAGTGTGGTGTTCAATCCTTTTAAAAAGATAGTTCCTACTCACAGTAAGTTTATGGTTTATAGTTTTAACAATAAGTTTATAGTTCCTACTTACTGTGAGTAGGAATTATCTTTTTAAAAGGATTCAAAGTCTATTTCTTAGGAGAAGGATCAATTCAATTGAACTGAACAAAGGTAGTAGGAAAATTAAAAATAAACCAAATTCGGCAGTGCTTGGGAAACAGCAAACCCCTTTTTCATAGTACACTTTTATCATCATCATCATCAAGAGTACTAAGGTCATTGAAAAATATTAATAGTTTTTTATAGCATTTAGCAATTATAACGAGCATAAGAGGATTTCAAGTGATTCGGTCACACAATAAAATATGAAAAGTTATATTTACACAAATATATAAAAAATTTAAAAAAAAAACTGTAATGACTAAAAATAAGTCAATAAAACCAACTCTTTTTTTTGCATGTTTGATTGGAAGAGTGGCTTCCAATATTCCAAGTAGGTTTCTATGATATTAATTATTGTGAGCAGTTAAAAATTTGATGTATAAAATTGATTTAAACTTAAACATAAATAAATAATTAATTAATTAATGCTAAGCAATTATTTAAAAGCAGAAAATTTTTCTGTGTCCAAGATTGTTCATTTATTGATTTTGACTTATCAACAGCGATGTCATTGTTTATATCAAATCAAAATAAATCACTGTTTGTATTTAAGACAATTTTTTCTCTTAAATAAAATTATTTTAAAAAGTGGAAAATGTTGGACTCTTTTTTAATCTTACCATAAATAAAATATTTTGTACTTTCCATAAAATACACATTGTACACGTTAAATACACTATACACAATTTTTTTAAATAGTATGTACACACTCAGCGTACACAGAGATTTGTAAATCATTTGTACATACATGTGTTTATGTTGGAAAACAAAAATGTAAATAATTGTTTTAAATTCAAATAAAAAAAGAGCAAAAAGCGTAGATAAATCTTTATATATAAACACAGACACAAAAGAATCAAATTTCAAATCCGAAACAATCAGTCTGTTATTTAAGTGTACTATTTTTTTTTTTTTTTAATTTATTTGCAAGATAAAAATAATAATCGATAAAAATAAAAGTTCTGTTTTTCTTTACAATTAGTACACAATCATTTATAATTTTTAAGTTTAATATTAATTCTGAATACAAATACACTTAACTTTTTCCACTTTTTCTGTAAGTAGTAAATAGTAGAATTAAGACGGAAAAACTTTTTTATCTTGACCAAAACCTTTCATAAATATTAATTAATTAAAAAATGTTAATTGGTCAATTGGACCAGGAACTGTAATGGATTTAACAAGGAAAGTTGATATTTCTTATTTCTGCCTTTTTGCTTTATCGTAACTCAGTAATAACTATGCATGACCTTTGATCCAAAATAGTGCAGTAAATTTTAATATTTACTGCTAATTTATTATTTTAAGTTTTATTTTATTTTATCTGTATAAAAGATAATTGATTGTTTTGATTTTTTAAAGTATTTAATTGTAATTCATTCAATTATATTAAGTAGATTTTTAAAAATAAATGAATAAATAAAAAATAAGGCACTTTACGAATTATATAATTTTTTATGAGGACTAACAATAAATTTTATCTTTTCAATTATATCCTCTTCATCTGATCAATTTATGCAGTAATATTAAATTTTAATACATACATTGATTCTGCGTTCTTGGTTTATTTTTGTTTAATTTCCCATGTCACAAAAACAACATAATTATTTAAAAACTAATGCACCTATAAACAAAAGTTAAGCTACATTTTATTAAACAGAAAAATTTTATGAACATTTATTTTTTTTAGAATTTTTTAAAGAACCCAATTGAATTTTATTCTTATGATCAAAACGACATATTCATGGGTAAAATGACATATTTTGGGTCCCTACTGCATGGTTGTCGAAGTATGACGGCAGCATGAGACAACTGGAATGCACACGCCGGATGAACCGTCCCAGGAAGCGTTGTACATTCTCTATCCAAAATGGCCGCCAAACCGTCGATAAGAGGAAGAAATCCCAGACAGATTGCTGCTCTTCGGACACGATTCAACTCCTGAAATGATAGTTGATGTAAATAAAGTTAACAGTTATTAAAATGACATTCAATCATACTTTGTAAAACTGCAAAGTCTTCTCTGGGATTTTACGTGCATGGCGCAAAATCTTTTGGATATCGGTTTGAAAACCAGCTTGACGGATCCAAGCAACACAATTGGCTGCATAACTTCTTTTTTCAACTGTTTTAACAGGAAAACTTTCACCTAAGACAGTAAGACATGTATTAAATATATTTTTAAACTGTATTAAAGACGTTATTACATTCTTCCGATGCAGTCTTGATTGTAAGATTATTTAGGTCTCCAAGCCAAGGTACAGGTTCTGAACCAGGTTCCAACAGACTGAGCATGAGGTTGGATTTCTTTTTTGAATCGGCCCAAGAAAATAGAACACCATACCAATTATTTCCAACTTGACATAGAGCTGCCATATTTTCCACCTACAATACACAATTTATATTTATTTTAGAATTTTTAACTATATTGTTTAAAAAACTTTTTAATAAAGCAGACATTTGATCTGGGAAAAGTTTACCTTTAGAGCTCCATGAAGCAGAACACAAAATGAAGGCACTTGCCCCTCATCTTGGCCTTCGTCATCTGAATCTGTCGAAGCCTGATTTCTGCTCGAATAGGATGAAAATGGCTTGTGCAAATACGGTATTGGTGGTGAGTAAGGCAGAACGAGATGTCTTGACACAGCTCCGGGGCTTCCAACATTTTGGAGTTCAATAAATCCACAAATTTCTATTTGTGGTTCCATAGTGTATGTGGCGTACTCAAAGTCAGAAACTTTGAAATGAGGCTAATTTAAATGACACAATTAAATTTTATTCTTTACTTTCTTAATATGTTTTTTATATTAAGATGCATTAAATAATATTAAAAGTCTTTCATTTTGTTTTTAATTTAGCACTACAATTAGCCTTAAATATAAAATTACACCAATAAAGTTCCAAATATGAACTTTTAAGCATTTTAAATTTTTGCCTTACCTCTGGACTAGGAGTCAATGAGATTTTTGAATTAAAATGACCACAAATTAAGTTTCCAATCCACAACGAATAAAACCGTTCCCCTATGGAAATAAATAATTGTTGGACTTCTGTACCAGATATTGGCAAATCGGGTTGGTACACTTTCACGCTAAACTTGAACCAATCAATTTTTGACGGGACATTACTTCGCACTGGTTCAGAACTAAGGGAAACGAAAATTATATTTCCAGGAAATGAGAATGGAAGTTGTAATCCGCATAGGTTTATTACATTGTCCATAAGAACCACTACTATCTGCAACAAAAAAACACAAACACACAAAAGTTAAGTAGATATATTGTAAAATGTGCAATAGCAAAGACTTTCATGCAATGGAACAGGCATAAATTAATTTCCTCCCTCCCCCAGGTCAACTACCTGCCATGGCTATTGCCAGCATCTCACATTTTTCACCCAAGGTTTTTTTATTACCAAAATTTGGCTCTCTAGTAGGGGGGGGCTAGCATATATTTTATTATCATATTTTTGATGAATTTTTGTGGCTGTTCATTTTCAACAAAATCATTCTTAATTTGCCCTTCCACACATGGTAAAAAGGCTTTGCAACTCATGTACACATGACATACAAATAATTAAAATTTTAGGAGGCGCAGGTGCTCCTTATGCAGAGAAAGGTTGCTCGATGTGTCCCACATAATAGAGGCGAGTCATGCCTTGGCTCCTTACAGAGAGCGTGTAGGCATGCCACCGGACTTATGAAGAGTTCTCGAACACGGTAGCGAGTTTCAGAGTCCCCTGTTCCGCTTAAATGGGTTTTTTTATTGTATATAATATGTCTTATGTGTTGTGTCTATATGTTTTGTCTGAGTGCATGTATTTATTAGCGTGAATGGCGAGGGGTGAGGGTGAAATATAACGTCATCATCGCCCCTCGAACGTTGAGAGCGTAAGAGTGTGTGTTCAGGGTCGATGGCGGAATTTTTATAAAAGTACTCCATTGACCCCAATCTAGATTAGTTTGAGTATAGGTCGGTGGAGGAATATCAAATACTCCATCAACCAAAGTGAATGAGTGTTCTGTACAGATGTATTTATGTGTATGAATGTATTTATTTGTATGATGTAATGTTTGAAAGTTTGAAAGTGTAAATAGAATACAGACTTAGTTGGGGGCTAAAATGACATAGATGTCGGAAGCCCCAGTCAAAAAAAAAATGTATCTAAAACTAACTTAGGTTAGTAGGTCCATGTTGTACTGTAATTCCGCCACAAACCCACATAAACATTCAATGTAATTAATACACTCATACAATATGTACAGATGAAATTTGGGGAGTTACTGGGGTATTTGATATGCCAGAGTGGTCCCCCTTTCACTCTAAATACAAATACGCTAAAAAGCTAGCTTAATCGGTGAGTGTGTGGAGCACTCTATATTCTGCCACAAACTCATCAACTCACTCAACCTATTAGACTAACTAATAAATACATTCATTCAGGACAATAATATAGCTAACCTAATTTTATGAGTCTGTGGTCTCTATATTCCGACAAAAAAAAACCACAAACCTCTCTCAACCTATTGCACTAATACATTCATTCAGGACAATAAAATCTTGACTCCACTTAGTTTGGTGGGTCTGTGAGGTACTCTCTATTTTATCACAAACCCACCCATTCACTCAAACACTCATGCTAATAAATACATTCATTCTGTATGAAAAACCATGTGTGGAAAGCCACCAAATGCATCAAATTAAATTACAGTAACTATCAAAAATTCAAGACATACTGAGAGGGTAACTTTTCAAATTGACAAAAGTTAAAAATATTGATGGATTAATGTTTGGTTATTTGATCTAACAGTGGTTAATTACTTTTTAAAAAAAATATTACTTACATTGCAGGAATGAGAGCTGCCCCATTCTGAAACAATGAACTTTTCTACGGCTATTAAGCTTTCGGTCAAATAAAATTTATCATTAGATTTAATCTGAAGAAGCGAGGTTTTAATTGTGCTGACTTCTCTTGTAAATGGGCATAAGACTTCTAATCCATAAACATACGTCACCTGGAATAAAAATGTACACAGTAAAATCTCACAGTTTGTAGTAGTCAATTTAAAAATTATTCAGTCAATAATAATACGGCTTAACAAAAGTCTGAGCATTTTCTAGGTATATTTTTATACAAATGTTTTATTCATTGCAAACTCTTGAGGCATATAGACTCGGAGAGGCAGAAACAACTGTGCAAATATAGCCAGGAAGAAGAAGAGACAGCAGAACATGTTCTCTGTTGGTGTGAAGGCTTATGTACGCAGAGATTCCTACTCCTGGGAAAGGAAAAGCTCAGGCCTAAAGGATACGGGAGTCCTTGGAAAAGCTTTGGGATCAGATAAATAGCCTTAAGATTAATGAGGAGCTCTACACAACACTGGAGATGCACAATAAACTTGACAACTTGACACAGCAGTGTTGACAACAAAATTTGTTTGGACACCTAAAGCAGAGAAATGCATATAATTGAATTTGATAACTTTCCCCATGTGGTGTTTTCCCATTTAGAACAAACCTATTTATTAGTCCGAGTATGAATGAATGCATTTAATAGTCCTATAGGATGACAGAGTGTGAGTGTGTGTGTGTGGATAGTGTGGCAGAATATAGAGTATCCCACATACCCACCAAACTAGGTGAATGAATGTATTTATTAAAGTGATGGGCTAGTTGAGTGAGTGAGTGAGTGAGAGTGTGTGTGTGTGGGGGGGTGGAATATAGAGTACCACGCAGTAGGTTTATGACGGAATACACAATACCCCACGGACCCACCAACCTAGGTTGCTTTTATATATACATATATATAAATTTAGTGGTTGTGAGCGAGACAACGGCATAAAACCTTGGTGACTTTTTTTTTAAATTTTTAATTGTACATGTAGTGAAAGTTTATTATAATCAGTGTGAATGTGTTTATTACTGTGAATGATGGCAGGCAGAATATCCAGTACTCTGAGACCCACCAAACATAGGTTAGGCCACAATATTTTGTACGTACATGTGCATTTAAGTGGCAGAGCATTTTCACCACGTGTGGAAGGGTCAATTAAGAGTTATAATGGAGTTCCAGAAGTTTCATCAAAAATGAAAAATCGCTTGAAGGAGAACCAACCCGCAGCTGGGAGGCCAAAAAAAAAAAAAATTGAATTTGATGAAATGTAAGCACAATAACAAGAAAGACACTACAAAAATCGAATTTGTACCAAAGGTCTGGCAAATCTGAAAAGTTAGGTTTTTATGCATATCCAGATAGGCCACAAAGGTGTAGATTTGATCCCTACTAACCATCTCAGTCGACCCTTACTTAGGATAGACTATCACTCCGCAGGCAACTGAAGAAAGCAGTAAATTCCAAACTACAAATGATCAAAGCTCTCAAACTTCAAATCAAAGCACAGACTTCTGATACAGCCCAACAAAAAGATGAAATACATACGACTGAAATAAATTCTAAAGGTGCAGCAGTAGATATGTGATCCAATAAGCATGCTATCCCATTAATAGCCATTTGGAATGTTTTACTATATTCAGTACCATGTTTTTTAATCAATGGGTTTGTATTTGCAGACGTATCGAGTAATATTACAGTTGGCATCGTTATCTATGTTGTATTTTAGCTTTTCTTTGACTTGGCTGAAAAAAAGTTAAAATCAAACACTGACGGACAAACTAGTTCAATAAATGGGAAAAAACGAGAAGTCAAATGCCAAAAAACAAACTTCTCCACGGTTTTATTATGGATATTAATAAAAATCAACATTTTAATTAGGATCTTTTATACCTGAACCGTCTACTGTTGTCCAAAATTGACTTTTCGGGTAGAAATAAACAAAAGAAAATCTTTTTCACTTTCTTATAAGCCAGCCTTATTTATTTACAATTTGACATGTTACACGTAAAGAAGGTTATTCCGCGGAATCACTTGTCTTGGTATCTCAATGGCCATTCCACAGACACAAAATAATCAAACTGTTCAACTTTTGAATTTCAATATCCCACGTCAAATTGTATTTAATAAACTTTTTAAATTTGTTTTTCCTTTTTAAATTTGAAATTACAAAACCACTTCGTTAAAATAAGAATCACTGTTTGGTGTACAAATGGTTTTAGTTTGTAACTTTTTGGACTGCAACAAGGGTGTTTATTGAGCCTGTTACTATTAGCACTATTTTAAATTATATAGCATATATTCTATGTAGCCCAAACTGTTAAAACTCACCGGTCGGCCGAGAAAAATTAAAATAAATTATGAAACATGTTCTGTTATACACATCACTATTATGAGATTTCTTCATGGAAAGAATTGATTTTTTAAAAATAATATATAGATCTAGAAATAATCGCTTTGCAAAAGAGCTAATTTAATTTGCAAAAAAGTTAATCGTTTAAAAGATGTAATTGGCAGAAGGGAAATTTGATTTGCGAAAATGGGAATTTAAGTTGAAAAAGGGTTAATTCAGTTTGTAAAAGAGTAAATTTTCAATAGTTTGAATTTTAATTGTAACATGGTATATTTAATTTGCAAAAGGATAAAATTTATGAGTGAATATGATTTGTAAAAAGATGAATTCTATTGGTAAAAAGATGAATTTGGTTTGCAAAATAACATTAATTTGCAAAAGAATGAATTCAATTTTAAAAGACTGAAGAAACAAAGTGTGAATTTGACGTGCAAAATGATGATTTAAATTTGCACAAGGATAAAATTGATTTGCAAAAGTGTGAATTCTATTTGTAAAAGAGAGAATTTGCAAAAAAGGCTAATTTAGTTACAAAAATTTGACATGTAAAAAGTGAATTCAATTTTCAAAACGCTATAGGAGCTACGCGAATTCGGTAAAAGTGAGCTCGGCGGAAATTTTGAAGAAACGATGTCGATTATATTTTGATTGCGACATTATCAGTGAGGGTCGGAGGGTTGAATAAAATGTTTTTAATGTATCGGTTAAAATATAGACAATTTATTCTAATAAATAAATATTGAAGAGCACCCGCTGTAATTCAATGCTGTCATTGATAATATTACATTTTCCTTTCCCAGTCAGTCGTAATAAAGTTTTTATTACTTTATCCGAATAAAGTTACGGTAAATTTATGGATAGGTAAAATATAATAATAAGTTGAAAGTGGGAAAATGAAATTGAAATTTGTAGGATGGTTGTTATCGAAAAATCGACTATTTGGGAGGCAGGTGAGTCACCTGATATCTAGTAGCCCAGGTTGCCTGCCCAGTGAAAGATCCAGCGGAATTCCTTCCTCCCGTTTGCTCGTTCCTACGTTTAGTAGCGGACTTTTTTTTTTTTTTACATTTTTTCTTTAACAAAAACCGATCTCAAAATCGCGGTGCGATACAGCTGAAAATTAACAAAGGAAAGAAAGATGAGCTTTTTCAGCAAAGTATTCGGCGGAAAGAAGGACGACAAAGTCCCGACTGCGTCCGAGGCGATACAGAAATTGAGAGAAACCGAAGAAATGCTCGTCAAAAAACAGGAATTTTTAGAAAAGAAAATCGACCAAGAACTCGCCATTGTCAAGAAAAACGGGACGCACAACAAACGAGGTCTGTAATTTATTTTTATTTTTCACACTCGAGTCCTCTCCTTTCCTTTGTTTGTTTATCACGAGGTTACTTTCAACTGTGACAATCGCCTTTGATTTTATCTTTTTTCTAAACAGAATTTCTTTAATTTTATTACATTTTTGTTATAAAAAAACACTTTAGCATATTCCTGACCAGTTTTTTCGTTCGATTTCAGATATAAAAGCCTAATGACTAATCTCTGTTATGCCGAATATGAGTCATCCATTTAATTTAACTGTCGTAAATGTGCATTTTCTTTTAAATTGTATATTTTTTTAAATTTCTGGTGATTCCCAATCCCTTTCAACCCGACTGGATGTAGCATTAACCCCAATATTTATTTATCTATGCGTTGGGAAGTGATATTCCATTTCCGAATTTTGAGCAACTTCATAATTTTTTTTAAAATTATTTTTTCGTAATTGCCTATGTGTGAGTGACAAGTCAGGCTTCAAAGTCACATCTAACTTGTTACAGTGCCACTGCCGATTCAACGAAGCCTTACACATTTTTTCAAGAGGGTTTTGCTTTTCTACAATTACAGTTGAACCAGTGATTGACTTTTGTCTTTTTCTTTCAAATAGTGTTCAGCTGTTTGGAACCTTTCAAACATATGAAGTACTACATTCAGCAATATGACGGCTCTTGCGGCAGTGCGATATTTCTTCTAGCTGATAAGCTGAAAATGTATAAACAAATACAGTGAAGCCCCTTGTAAAAGGACAGTAATGGTGGCACTACTTTTGCCCTCTTTTGAAAAGCGTCCTCTAAAGAGAGATTTTTTTTCATACGATAACAGACAGCAGTCACTTTAAAATTTTAGGCTTCACAGTCACATACGACTTGTTTCAATGCCATAGACGATTTAATGAATATGATGGCCTTACACACTTTTTCAAAAGGCTTTTCCTTTTCCTCAATTCTAGCTGCACTTGTGATTGATTTTTGTCATTCTGTTTGAAATAGTGCTCAGCTGTTTCAAACCTATTTTGTACACTACAACATTCAACGGTATGATGCTGTTCATCTAGGTGTTGATTCTTTCGTTTGTTCATCGCTGGTACGTTTCCTTCAGTCTCGTCATATCCTGGTGATTACCTCTTCTATAAGGAGTTGAAGTGACTGATTTTTGTCTTTCTCTTTGAAAGTCTTCAGCTGTTTCAAATCTCTCATTTTGTCCACTTCTACATTCAATGGTACGACTGTTCTGGTGACAGTGCAATCCTTCTTCTGTCTGACAACCTGAAAACATACAAATGCAGTGAAATCTCTTGCAAAGGGACAGTCAACATGGCAGAACTTTTGTCCTCTTTCGAGAGGTGTATTCTAATGATTTTTACAATATGATAACACATTTTTCAAGTCAACCAGATATTTGGAAAATAAAAGTTTCAAATTGGAAATGACCTTTGGTATACACCAATGGATCCAAAATGGAATAAGAGAAGGTAGTGTAAATATGAAATAAAAATTTGAAAGTGTTCCTGACATAAATATTAAAATAAAAGAATTAAGCGAGGGAAAGAAGATGTGAGTGAAGATAAGAAAAGAAATATAGATTTTAGACACTAAATTTAAAAACAAAACACTGGTTTAGTTTTTCCACAATTCCAGCTGATCTAGTGATTGATTTTGTATTTCTCTTTGAAATTGTGAAATATTAACATTCAGGGGTTTTCTGTTCTGTTAAAAAATAAATCTTTCATGCTGGCACATCTGTAACAAAGGAGTCCCTTATTAAAGGGTTCACTATGTTACGTTTGTGTGATTACGTCCCCTTACAAAAAGATCTAGCTGCCTTCTCAACAAAAATCAAGATATTAAGAAATAAAAAGTCTTTCTCTGACCTGGGTGTGACCTTTGCATGTAGAAACCTGAAGAGAACATAAATTTTGTTTATAAATTATAAATAAATTTCATATGATTTTTCTCTCACAAGAGTAATCTAAATGCACATATAGCTTGTGAACCTTTGAATCTGATGATCAGTGCAGGCAAGAAAGGGTGCAGTAAAAACTGGTAAAATATCTAGTTTACAAATCTAAAGCAGCCACCATTTCATGCTCTATTAGTCCTCGACTCATCGTATTCTGGCCAATTAGTATTTTCCTGGAAAGTTTTTCATATATTATTGATGCATCCAATATCCTTTCTTCCTTTCACATAACAGAGATCTTGGAAGTCAAGTTGTATTTCACATTGGCTTTTACAGAACAAGCTATGGTAATACACCCCCTATCGAATGTCAAAACTGTTTAATGAGTTTGGTCATATGACGGATTTGTTTGCTGACAGTCTAGCCATCTTCACAAAATCAATCAGAGTGGCAGTTCTCGGTAACAGGCCTGCTGTTAAATTTAAATACTAATTAATTAGAATGTATTAAAATGTTTTATTGTTTAAAATTGTCCCTTAGTAGGATTTCCTATTGGGACAGAAATTTTTATAAATAAATCTTGACCACTTCAACTTTCTTTTCTTTATTTCTTATCTTCATTTCCATCTTCTTTCCCTCTCTCATTTCTTCTATTTTGGTATTTCACAGTCAGGAAACCTTTCAAATTTTTATTTCATATCTACACTACCATCCCTTATTCCATTTTAGATCCATTGGTGTATATCAAAGGCCTCAATTCAAATTCCAAAATTTTTCCACAAATCTGGTTTCAATTTCACCGAAGGGAGTTTTGATTATAAATTTATCTTTGGATAATCATGTGTTTGATTAAATTTACCGTTCAGTTGTGCAATGTTTACTGATTACTGATTAATAAAAGCCTAATTCTGCACACATATGTGCACACATAATGTGGGCTGAGTTGAGTGCATCGCTTCTCACAGTCCATCAGCAATTCCAGATTATCTAATTTACAATAAATCACTCGCATGCCTCGAGAATCACCAACCCAAGGTGTTGGAGGGGTTCAGACCTCGGTCTTATCCATCCACCGAGGTAGGGCACGGGAGTTGTCAACAGCTAGGTCATTTCAGCCCCAGCACAATCTTTCTCCAAATTCAAATCCATTCACACCCTCACTCCCTCTTAAATACATACTTTCCTGCTTACATACTATTCACTCAGTGTGATGGAGTACTAGATATTCCTCCATACTCTTTGTTATGGAAGCGGTAGCCTCACTACAAATTTCACGAATCGTACCATACTAATTTTTATTTGCTTGATAATCTGGACAGTACTTGTTTTTATTTTAATTTTACTATTTACTATTTAATATTTAATACCATCCTAAAACCAGGAGTAATTACTACTTAGATACTTAAAGACATTCTGTGTAGGATCTCTCTATCCACCATTTCTCCCAATATGTGATTCTGGCAGGTTGTATGGTCTTAGAATCCACAGTAGATCAGATTAATCCTGATTAATTAAGCCTCCAAGTAGTGTAAACTGTGTAAATGTAGAAATACATTAATAAGATTTTATTCAACCTACTATGTTGGTGGATTGAGGTACCGCTAGAATATAATTTTTGTATTTTATATTGATATTTAATGTGTCTTATTTCATGCAAATAAAATAATAATGTGATTTAGATGAGTAAACACACTAGATTGATGTGTGTGCTTTAGTTGATTATTCCAGAAATTTAAACAGCAAGAATTTTTTAGTAGTAAAACAAGATCCAGGCTTTTTAAAATAAAAATATTAAAAAATTGTGTTTAACTTCTAGGTGATTCAGTTTTGTTTTTAAAAAAGTGTGGTACTTACTATTATTTTACTAGCTGTCACTCTGATTTGATTGTTGGAAAAATTAGTTAGAACATGTGAAATAAATTATATGTTTCTGAGGCAAAGGAAAAGTCTGAAAAATCATTTTCCAATTAACTTTCCTCTTGTAATTTCAATAGAGAATTGCACAAATTATTTTAATTTTTATTGTGCTTCCAGTTGCGTTACAAGCTCTCAGGAGGAAAAAGCGATATGAAAGGCAATTGCAACAAATCGATGGAACGTTATCGACGATCGAAATGCAAAGGGAGTCCTTAGAATCGGCCAATACGAACACTGCAATTTTACAGACTATGAAATTGGCAGCGGACACACTTAAAAACACTCACCAGCAAATGTAACTATTGAAATTGACTTTAAAACTTGTTTAAATAAAATAAAATGAACAAATGCAATGTTTATTTGCTGTGTTTTAGGGATGTCGATCAAGTTCATGAGATGATGGATGACATAGCGGAACAACATGATGTTGCAAAAGAAATATCTGGCGCTATATCTAATCCTATTTCATTTGGAAATGACATCGATGAGGTATGACAATATTTAAATTGATTTATGTGATTTTCTAACTTCTCTCAATTTTGCTTTTGACTTTTTGATGCAATACATTGGATCAATACTATTTTCCCCACAAATTTGAATATTATTTTAAATTATTTTGTACTTTTCTAAATTTTTATTGTATCAATATATACCTGTAATTCATGTTCTTATCTATGTTTATCTGATAAGATACTATATTGCCATTGAATTGATCAGATATATCTTTGGGCATTATACTACTTTTTATTTACATGTTAATGAATTTTTTTATTTCAGGATGAGCTAGAAAGGGAATTAGAAGAATTGGAACAGGAGGAGCTTGACAGGGAATTGCTTGGAACCGGTCCTACTCCTACTGCAGACCAATTTCCACAAGTACCTCAAGCAGTTCCTGCAACCGCCAAGCCAAAAGCAAAAGGTATGTCATTAGTCTAATTGATACAATTAATAATGATAGTGTTGTAAGTATCGTACAATTAATTGTTAATATGGGGTCATAAAATAAGTATATAGGTTTTCCTTAAATGGTAAATTCAATGAAAAGTATTGTAAACAAATTTAGTCAACAATATTTGAACCATTTTGCTCACAATTTTTCCTATCTTACATGTAATTTTGTAATTCCATCCTCTGAGAACTTTTCGGTTTTTGAGTGATAAACTCATCAGTGTGTTTTCTGCAGTTTTTCCCTTAGTGGTATAAGTAAGTGGCCCTGATGCTCAATGTCCGTCCCTATCACTGAGCAATGCAAGACATTTAGCGTACACGCTTAATTACTTTTTGAGTGGATGGTTCAAAAATACAAAAACCATAGAGATAATATTCATACACTTTATTTTTACGCTTTTACAATCCGTTTTAATTTACAGGGTGTCCTTTTTTAAATGGCCCGGCTGAATTTCTCTGGAACAAATGAAATGTGTTTTTCTTTTCAAACTTTTTGTCATAACTTTGTCATTTTTTGACCAATTTAGAATCCGATTGCATCATTGTTTTCAGCGTAAAAAATCCTTTAAAATGATGTGTCAGGATATATAGGGTCATATTTGAAATTGTGAAGTTGAACTGGGCCTGATGTACCCTGTATAATATTACTCCAAAAAAGGTAAACATTTGAAACTAGACTAAAAAATATGAAACATTTTTTATAGGTCAGTAGTTCAAGAGAAATTCAGCTGGGCTATTTAAAAAGGACACCCTGTACAAAACAAACAATACAACTCCAAGGGGATGTGTTTATGTACAAAAATAACTTACCCCAAAAGCCAACAACACCAGTTCCACATCCTTTAGCTCCTCCTAGTTTCCCATTCCCACTGCTTCCTAGACCCTTGACAGTCAAATCTACTCGACTTAGCTCACCAGCTGTCACCTTTTTGGCTCTGGCTGAATGAGTCCTCTGGCTCTTGCTGACCTCCCCGACTGAGTCCATCCTAGACATTTGACAGTTGACATCTTGTCACGACCGAGTGTCTTCACTCACCCTCTGACTGAGTTTTCAATGGGGGTACTTGCTTTTCCAATGTTCCCATTTTATACTGATTTCCCAACCATCTAGATGGAAGGGAAAGCAAAATTTGTTGGGCCTGATGGTCATGACCTGCCCAATCACGCCACACATCGTAATTTTAGGAAGCTTCCATTATACAGCCACCTTTGTCGATGTCCCTATGATGAAGGGTGTACAAAGCTCATCCAGTTGACACGATCCCAATTTTATGGTGACCCTCACCTCAATGAGCCCTGTCCACGACACGCGACTATTTTCCTTCAATAAATAACACTTTGTCTTTTTTGTTATTTATTGGGGCTTTTCACTTGTCACATTTCTACACCCTCCAGGTTTTTAGGAAATATTCCTTTGTTCCCTACCGGGTTGCCGAGTCATCAGAGATTTACAGCTGTAGAAAATTTTTACACCACTACTTTATGCTGACAATTATTTCCAACTCATTTATTCACCAGCATATGGTAATAATAAAAAATCATTAAATGACAAAATACACTATTTTTCGTCCATGTAAATTAGCAATAACGCTTTGTAAAAATACAAGATCTTGAACAAAATTGAATACTAAATAAACACTGCTTCAAAACATAGTATCTATAAAAATCAAACTATTGAAAAATACGGTTTTGTGTTACAACCCACTATTAACTATATTTAATAGTATGTTATAACTTTTTTTTTTCAGTTTCAGATGAAGACGAAGATTTAAAACAATTAGAACAATGGGCAACGTAAACTGTAAAAATGCAGGGCGCACACCAAGTGAGATGGAGTTTGTTATTTCCATGTTTCTTTCACAAATTATTTAAAAAAAGTTTAGAAAAAGCTTATAACCTTTAACTACATTGTAGCAAAAATTGTTTGGATGATAAAAAAAAATTACAGTGCATAGTGCTTGAATTTTTTTCTTTTTCTTTGTAATAATTTAAATTTATTTACCGAAAAACATACATATAAAAAAGGCTGATGAAAAATGAATAAAAAAACTTATTGTTAAATTTTTTTTATTTTGTAAACGTTGAGCGACAAAAATTTTTTTACACGATACTGGACTGTTTTTGATTTTGTTTCACAATTGTTGAAAGCAGTTGTTTGCAACTGACCTAATAATGATTGATGGGTTTATTATCCAAATTCTCAATCAAATTGGCAATACGTTGTTTTATTATTTTCCAATTTTATAAAAATATTTGTTTTTCGTTAATCTTGATGTCGCAGAGCTGTTATAATTATAACGTGTACAGTACTTTCGTCTTTTAATTTAGGTATTCACTTCCTTGTAATCATTTTTGTAAAAATGTTTACAAATATATTTGCAATATATTTATTTTTATAAACTTAATAATTACATAATTTGAACAAAAAATTGTAAACATAAAAATATTAAACTATTTGTTTTCCCTATTTTATTTCAAATTGAAATATAAAGGAATATTCCAATTTGAGGCTCCATTTTTCTCTCCTTTAATAATCTTCAAAAAGACAAAACATTTAACAAAAAAAAAATCATAAATAGGTAAACAACAAATGCCTTTGTAAAAACCTTTGTTCAAAAAAGTTATTTTTTTATAATTTGTAAGCATTCCAAGTTTCTACAAGTATAACGTGAAAATGTTTTATATCTGTAATCTATGTCATTTTATTATTTTTTTCTCAAATTTTCATTAAATAACTTTAAATTAATTTAATGTAATACATTACAGGTATGTATTACACAATAATTTAAACGAGTAGTTCGAATAACATCATAAAAATGATTTAGGTGTAAATAACTGGCGATATCTTAACTGGTGATGAAACTTAATTTCTTTATTGATATAACTGGTTTTTTTTTTTTTTTTTTTTTTTTTTTTTTTTTTTTTTTTTTTACCGCATTTTTTTAATGCGGAGGTTCTTTTGAACCCAATTAACGACTATTACCCAAGTACTAAATAATTGATCGGTGGCTAAAATTTTATTTTTATGGGAGTTTTTCTCTTTCGTCCTCTACAATTTTGTCTTTGTATGCTCAAAACTTACAATTTATTAGGTACCTGCTCACAAATAAAAACATTTGTGAAAGCGGTATTGACTTAGAAAATGGCCATGTGTTGAGAAAAGTATTGAATAGATTTTTGTCGATATCAACACCAAAATTAAACAATCCACAGATTAACTTTGGTTGAGTTGGATAAACACATTAATATAATATTGTGTTTTTAAATGGTTATAAATTTTGTATATAAGAAGCGAAATTGCTAAACATCAAGTTTTTGTTCAACACGGGCTTCATTATTTAAGTGGTTAGTTTTATCGTCTTGTTCTAAATTTTGATTCTACTCAGAATAGTTAACACTAAATACTATGAATTTCAGTGAAACAGTGTAAACAGACGACTTATTTTATATATTAACATTCGAATAATCAAGATGAAAAATCAACCATATATGAAAACAAACAATGATGTAAAAACCATTTCAATGTGAGTCTAGCTTTTTAATTTTTAAATACTGTGTCAATATCATGAATCATATATGTATTCTTTTAGTAAATCCCAGATAAAAACTCTAGATATAACAAAATTATTCTCAGAGCATGGCTGTTTCTGCCAACGTTTACATCAGTGCTGATTTGTCACAGATTTCTGCAAAATCAGTTTAGTATACTACTCAGTTTGCATTGAAGGGTAATTTTTTTAAAATTTAATCGTTTTTACACTTTCTTTGTATGTTGAGTAACTACTGCTACGTTATACTCCTTTTGCTTATGGAAAGGGAGAAACCGTTTTTGAAAAAGTTTAAATTTAAAACGATGAATACTTCGCTTACATTATACATCCTGTGAAAAGAAAGTATATCGCTTGTAAATATTTGTACAAAATGTAATAAAAATATATCTAATGAATTGCTTTGTAAAACGTTTAAAAATAAATGTATATCTTGTGAAATTGTCTTGCAGTACTAGAAACCCTGTTACCATTACTTTGGTGAAAAATATTTGTTCAATATCAATTTTTTAATAATTTTGACCTTAGATAACAAGGGCATTGAATGAAAACCTTAGATTAACGTGCGTAGGGTGATGAGAAAGACGCCCTACTGCTGCCCGGGATATATATATATCTTGATCCAGAGGCTAGGGCCACAATTCAGAGGTTGACGGTAACCCATCCTCTATGGTGTGAAGATGTGATTCCAACCGATATTGGTCAACTGAACAGCCTCTGAAATGGCAATAAACCACAATACTCAGTTCAACAGGAATGTAGCTCAGGACAGAAGCATGTGGAAAAGTTCAATAAAGGACCATCACAGAACTACTAAACCTAAGACATGCTAGAACTAGAATAATAGGACTGCATATACTGAAAACATATAGACTCAGAACAGTAGAAACAATCCTATGTAGATATATTCCAAGAAAAAGAAATGTCTTAAGGCCTTTGCAGGATGAGATTCATACTCCTGGTAGAGGATAAACCATGGACTAAAGGATACAGACAGGAGCCCTTAACAAAGATTTTGAATCTGATAAAAAGCTTTAAGATTAATAAAGCTTAATATCCAACTACCCATTGGGTGTCAGTCATGAGTGACCACACCACTTTACAATATGCTTTTCATATCATAATCAATTATAAAGCCATGTACTATGCTGGGATGTGTATCAAACCCGAGTTGGACGCCCTAACCGCTCAAACAGTAGTTCCCATATTCAGCCATCTTGTATTTACTTATTGTAGTTAATGCATGTAAATGTCCAATAAATTATTCATCTCAACCTTATTTGCATGAAAATTGAATGTACTAAAAACTGGTTAAGATAAATAATAATAAGACCTGCCTGGAATAAAGACAAGAAAATACACAAGTGTAGTTAACTTAATTTCTTTTTTATTGCTTCATCCCATTCAGGAGACATACACGCCTCGTTATAACTGTTGGGGTCATTGTTTGAAGAAAGGAAACAATAAGCTGTATACAGCTCATAATCATTTAAGTAGGAAGGTCTACTTTTTCTTCTTTCTTGTTGCGTAACACCTTTTTCCTTTTGTTTTTTGTCTTCTAAATTGCTTTCTATGGTTTCTTCAGTTTCTAAATCTTTATTTTCTTCTTCTGTTTCTGTGTGAGTGTCAATTTGTACGACTTGTTTATTTTGGAAATTGTTAATCTGGTTGATATGAGGCTTGATATCCTTATACTCCATAATGTTTTAATTAAATCTGACATCCCTTGATTTGATGATCTTACCTTCTATGGGTAACCACAATCGATAACCTCCTCCACAATATCCTACCATTAAATGTCCGATAAAGGAACAATGAAACCAAAAACAGATGCTCAAAAACCATCAAGCAACATGCCTATAAGCTCTTTATTGAGCCAAGATAGTCATTTTGTAGTCACATCAAGTGAGATAGTCATTTTTTGTCACATCGAGTGTCCATGTTCCAACCATATATGGCCTATCATTAGCCACATGAGCATGTTCCCTCTTTTCTGAATCAGATTCTCCCTGACGTAACTTTCTATAATATGAAAACAAAACATACATTTGCAGGATGACATTTTATCACTAATGAAATACTGATTTATATAAACTCAAATCTGCATATGTACAAGAGTCGAGACTGTCTCCAAGTCCAAGACTCGCAGTCCATGCAATTCCCAGGTTTTGTACTGTACAATGAATTACCGGCTGGCCTTGAGAATCCTATTCAACCTGGGTGTTGGCAGTCCAGGGTCAGAACTCAGACTTATCCGTCCAGCTGCCTAGATTGGGCTCAAGGAGGTATCAACACCTAGGTCATTTCATCCCCCAATCAATCTCCAGATCCAAACCCATCACACTCTGACTCTTAAATATATTCTATCTTATTTTCATACCATTAACTCAGGGTGGTAGAGTACTCGTCATTCCTCCATCACTTCACATATTATATAATTAATCTAATTGAGGGTTGATGGGGTACTCAATATTCTACCATCGACCCTCTCACATTACGCATTCATGCTTATAAATAAATTCACTCTCTTCATTACTATATACAATAAAATATCCTTGTTTCCTCAAAGAATTGGAATAAGAGACCCAGATACTCATTTTCATAATCAGACACAATTCTCATATCAGGTGGTCTTCCTACGTGCTTCCTATATGGAGCTTATCAGGTGGTCATTGGCACCCTTCAATTAGGTGTCACATTGAGCAACCTTGAATGGAAGACACATTCACGAGCTTTGGCCCAAAAGTATAAAATGTCAAGATCACATTCTTACTCGGGTGAGGATGACTTCTTCTACAAGTCAGGTCCTCTGAGGGGCTCTTATTGACATCTCGATATGTAAGAGCTTCTCTGCCGATCTGGCCATAAATGAAATAAAATATGCATACTTTTTTTAATATTTTACTTAATTATATTACATTATAACATATTATAACTAATTGTTATACACTATCATACATATATATTTAAAATATAACTCTCTATATAAATGTTTTAAATATTAAAAAATATAAATTTATGCTACATATGGCAAAATTAATTTGTTAAATATAATCAACACTTATAAATTTTTACTCAGCAAAGGACTTCCCTATATTAAATTTAATTGATGGAATTAATACAATATCATCTAATTATAAAAATTCCATAATGAAAATGAGCAATATTTATTTATCTAACTCCTAAAATGAGTGATAGTGTAAATTAATTATTTACAATTAGTATTTATATAAATCATTCTTACTCCACTAGATTATAAATGTGATTATTTTGTAATACATCAAGTGAGAAAAATTTTTTCTTCAGATTGGGTATCGTAAGAATTTACTTGAGCTGCACCAACACCATAAAATAGGTGACTACAGCACCTAGGACCTGGAACATTGATATTATTATTATTGGCCAATATTGTCATGTACATTTTAAGGTGCCCACCGAAGCAAACAAATCCAGTGATACAGTGAAGAACTTTGCACCAGAGACGGTGAGCGATTTCTGGCATTGTTGGCAAACAATTTGAACGAATGTTTTCGCCTCCTCGGACCCATCATACCAATGACAACTGTAAGCTGCTTCCATCACAGATGAGCTCTGAAATTGCAGTTGTGTACTGAGTTGCTTACAAATTACAAAAAAAAACAACATACTTCTTCAATGAGTTCATTCCCATGAATGCAAAACACAAAGACCTGTCCAAGTGTATATAATAAGTACCCAATGACAGTAGATGCATAAACATCAACAGCTTCGATCTAAATTTGCATTAGGATATTTATTAATGATCTTTTAAGTTAAAATTAGCCAGTAATATTAAATTAAAAATATATATGTAAACAAAAGAGATCAATTTAATAACCTTAGTTGCTTGATATGCAAGAAGGGTAAGTGTTACAGTACTAGTCAGCATGTGAAGCAGAAGTGCGGAACCATAACAATCACCAATGCTTGTAACAAATCTGCAATAAAAAGGCAAAATTAGTTTTAAATTTTGAGTTAATTTAACCAGTATTTTTTTTACCTGACAACATGCTTATGTCTCTCGACCCAGTATTTGATAGCAGATCGGACTAAAAGTTCTTGCTTTTTTGTAAGTCCATTTGGCCCGATACCGCCATTTGTTGGTATTGCGCCGCCTTGGAATCCGGAAAAGTCTCGTTGGTTGCTGTATATTCCACGAACGTCGAACTCATTTACATCTAAAATTGCAATATTGCCATAATAAATTTTATTCCAGGACGAATAAAATGTGTAAAATGTAAGCAACGATTTGAGGTTAATTACTAATTACTGATTTAAATACTTAGATAGGCACATGTATCACTTCTCGCAGCCTACCGGCAAGTCCAGCTTTTGTCTTTTATAATAAATTACTTGAAGGTCTTGAGAATCACCCAACCCAGGTGTTGGCAGTCGAGGGTCAGACACCAATATCCATCCAGTCATTGAGGTTTAGATCCAGGGGCTATCAACCGCTAGGACATTTCAGCCCCCAACACATTCACTCTCCAGAACCAAACCCACTCACATTCTCACTCTTAAATACATTCTTATTTACATACCATTTACTCAGAGTGAGTACACAATTTTCCTCCATCACCTATTATTTAGCTAACCTGATTGAGGATTGTTAGGGTACTCACTATTCCGCCATTGACCTTTTACATTACATATTCTTGCTAATAAATACATTCAGTTTCAACATGCACAAACACAAGCAAGATATGTATAAAGCATTATATACAGAAAAAATCCTGCTTTCTCTAAAAATCAGAACAGAGAACCGAGATGTCGTGCTTAAGTATAATTCTCATATTGGCTGGGATCCCTACATGCCAGACCCTCTGAGGGCCGCCCATCGGCTTTTTGAGGTTAGCTTACAATAAAAATAAACCAACAAGCAAGGAATAAGGATGAAGAATATCCCAAAAATTCTTGAGAATTAAATTAATAACTGAAAAGAATATAAATGTACAGTAAAATAAAACAAACAAAAAATAAATAAATTTGAGGTTAACCCTTAACTCGGCAATGTATCCTATTTTAAGACAAAGCGTATTTTACTCTTTTTTTTTAAATCAATTCTTCTGAATTACAAGTTGGCTGTTTTGTCTTCTCTGTGAGAATTTTCTGAATGGAACTACACATTCGTTTTCACAACCACATTAATTTTTTTTCTTCTCTTAATTATGCTTGGCCAAAGGTAAGTTTTACTTATTAATTTTTTGGGCTCATCCTTCAATTGTAATGGTCATATTTTTGTGTATTAAAATTAGCTATATTCCTGATTTAAATTTTTTTACAATAACAAATATAACATTATAACATGTGTAGCCATCTGGAATACACATGTGTCGTTTGGTCCCCTTTCCACGTTTGTGAGATTAACGACTTAGAAAAAGTACAAAGGAAAGCAACTACTTTTTTTAGTATTGTTCAATTATTATTTGTTTCTTTTTTTATTATGTGCTTTTTTTGACTAATCCTCTTGTAGATTCATTCTGCTGGAGTTATAAATACACACACACACACACACACACACATATATATATTTATATATACAGGGTGTCCCAGTTCCTTCTGACGAAACTCAGGGAATCGATTCTACTCTTCGTTTGGAGCAAAAAATGCCCAGGAGAAAATTTAAGAAAAGTTCTCTATTTTGAAGATATTTGTCAATTTAGGTTTTTTCAACTTTTCACTACCTTACCACATAAAAACGCTTACAACTTCCAAAATTTTGAGACTACAACAAATCCAATTACACCATTTGAAAGAACGCTAAATTTGCTGTAAGATACTTCTTTGCAATAATCTGAATGATATAAAATGTTAGCCAATATCAGTTGGAACATGTCAAAATTACAAAATTTAAAATTTTGGTCATGATTGCACATTCTACTGAGGTTTCAAAAAATACCTACAACTTGTCAAATTTCACAAAAACTTTTTCATCTAATATGCTTTATGTTGATATATCCAAGTTTTTAAATAACGTTCTAGTAGAGTTGAAAAATAACAATTGAATGTTCGAAAACGTGAGCTAAGGTAAATTAGGTAAGGGGGGTAGAAATAAATCAATTTGAACTCGCTTTGTAAAATAAAAATGACACTTGTTTGACCGGTTGAATGAAAAATGCTGGATGGGATCGAAGTTTAAACAATAATCATCACAGAATGTATCAGGTAGGGTGAGTTACTGAAAGATAATAATATTAATATTATTTTACAAAGTGAGTTCTAATTGATTTATTTCTAACCCCCCCCTTCAAATTTACCTTAGCTCACATTTTCGAACATTCAATTGTTATTTTTCAACTCTACTAGAACGTTATTTAAAAACCTAGATGTATCAACATAAAGCATATTAGATGAAAAAGTTTTTGTGAAATTTGACAAGTTATAAGTATTTTTTTGTAACCTCAGTAGAACATGCAATCATGACCAAAATTTTAAATTTTGTAATTTTGACATGTTCCAACTGATATTGGCTAACATTTTATATCATTCAGATTATTGCAAATAGAAGTATCTTACAGCAAATTTAGCGTTCTTTCAAATGGTGTAATTAGATTTGTTGTAGTCTCAACATTTTGGAAGTTGTAAGCGTTTTTATGTGGTAAGGTAGTGAAAAGTTGAAAAAATCTAAATTCACGAATATCTTCAAAATTGAGAACTTTCCGAAAATTTTCTCCTGGGCATTTTTTGCTCCAAACAAAGAGTAGAATCGTTTCCCTGAGTTTCGTCAGAAGGAACTGGGACACCCTGTATATATTTATAGAAGCAGAATTTATAAGCATGTACAATTTACACGCACTATTTATAAAATAATCTACCATTTCCTATTAGTGGGATGTTGGATGAAGTAGATGATGCCCTGAAGAGATCTCCAGAATTTGGCACTACAGAATCCAAAGCTGCACTTAACTCCATCAGAGGCTGTAAAATTTCCTTAAGGTGCTTCAGTGAAAATGTTCATGAAAATATTACAAATGAGCAGAACAGTATGTCAAGCAAGTTTGCATGGCTCAGGGACATGATTAACCAGTATAACTAGAAAAAAGCCAGATTATTTGATATTTACAACAAATCTTTATTCATTTCACCTGATAAATAAAGGTGAGAAAATAAGCCATTCCAGTTCTTGCATCCCATGGATACCAAGCATCCACCATTAGCTGCGGAACTTCGACAGTGATTGTAGAATTCACATCATCTGGGTCGGTAATATCTCTGTACGGTTCATCGAGAAATGTTACCGTTGTCCATGCTAAAACTGAAAATATCGTTCCGACTCCAATGATCATTAAAAACTTTCTCATCCTGGACAGAGCAGTTGCCCTGTGCCTAGCATTCGATTCAGCAAACAATGGATGAGAGTTGACCTGAAAATAAAAAACTAGTGCTCATACTTAAAATGAACTGAATAATTAATAAATAATTAAATATAAACCATTTCTAGGCGCTAAATGAACTTTAGAAAAATAAAAAATAAATAGAACTATTTGAGACTATTCAGTAGGTATTTGAATTAAAGATTCATAAATTACATTAAATTGACCTAGCATAACATTACAAAAATCTAAATGCTATTTTATTATTCTGTTAAATTTTTATCATAAAAAAAAAAACAACTAAAAAAGTGCCTAGATTTATTTTCATATTAGATGAACAATTACATTGTGTATCAAATTTAGCAGGTTTTATATACAAATATATATATTTTTTACGAGGGTTCACAACAGCAAAGGTCATATAAACCCTCAGCGTGCCGGTGTTTTTGAAAAAAGCCCGTTTATAAGAATATCGGGTTCGAATGCAGTACCGCTGGATCCGAACCCAGTACCTTACAGTGATGAGCGCCGTGTCAACGCTTAAACCGTTGCGGCCACCGATGTCCCCTCTAATGTTATTATTAATAATAAAATATTAATTGCTAAGAATAAAAGAAAAGTGAATGATATACCTGATTCCAAGCACTTAGTGTCCTGTAGAAATATTTACTTCTCAAAGCGAAATATAAATATTTGGTTACACTGTGTAGAAAAAACAGCGTTGTGATTGTCGCCGCTGCCATTTGGTCTGCATCATAGGTCTCAAGAATGAGGAAGCAGACGAGGAATCCAAACTGTACTAATATGAGGAGAGTTGTGATCCAACAATACGCCAGCCTAAGGAGCCTCATGATCCCTCCATTTTCTTCGTGGTATTCCAGGAGCCAGTGGCCTGTCAACTGCATCAGCCGTATATTCGGCCAAAGGTCCCCGACCAATCCATGCATCTTTACTTTCTGCATTCTTGCTTTTTAACATCAAATATACCTGACTTCCTAAAAAAAGGAAAAATGCTTAACGAGTGTAGATAAAAAGATTTAAAAGAAAGTACGTCAAATAAATTACATAAAAAACAAGTTAAATCAAATCAACAGTTTTTATCCTTGTTTTAGAAGAAAGTTATTAAAATAACCTGTAATATTCTTTAATATTAAAGAATTTATAAATTTTTTTTTTTGTTTGAAGACTATAGGAAGCTGTTAATGGATCTGTACTGGAAAGGATTGCGCAGTAGCAAAGGTAAGAGTGTTGTGTGGATAGGTTGGATGTATAGGAGAAAAACAGAGGAGGGAGGACGCTGCTCTGTGGGATACCTGCTGCAGTAGGATAGGTAGGAAATTGAAAATCGGTAATATAGGTTCTTAGGATAAGGATGTGCTTGAGCATCTACAGTCCGAGTCATATCAAGACTACTGTTTTAACTAGTGGGAGGTGGAAATGACGACTAAAATTTTATGCAGTTGTTAGTCGAGTGGCGAATACAAAAGCCCAATTGATGATGGGGAATAGTTCGGTAGCTATTCTGCTGTTACACATATTGATACAGGCCGATTTAGCGCGATCGACCTGTTGTTAGTCTCACCATCCCTGCCACCCGGCTAGAATGGGCTCCATTAGGGGTCCTTACTGAGTGACCACTTTCCGATAGTGTTGAGGAGTTTGTCTCGAGAGGAGTGTATCACTCCCACGAAGTGGAGCCTGAAGCGTGCGGATTGGTAGCTTTTCTCTGCGACGGTGGTGGCACCTCAGTTAATAAGGGGTGGTCGACACTGATCTCCTCCTCTTTGAGTGGGAGATCAACCGCGCTGCGGGCAGATCCATCCTCAGACCGGTGGTCTACTTGTAGGCCACCGGTTCCTTGGTGGAGCGATGCCTGCGGCTGTGCACATGTGGAGAAGAAGCGACATTCCGGCGCTTCAGAAGACATCCGACAGAGGAGAACCTTGCAAAGTTTAAAGTAAAAAGGGCTAGAGAGAGGCGTACCTTGTCCCAAGCCAAAAAGGACAGCCTGGCGAGGTATGTGTCTGAGATGACTTGCCACACCTCTGCCAGAGAAGTATGGGACAGGGTCAGAGTCTCTGGCCGATCCAAACCTCCGTCGGTACCGATATTGACCACCTATCGCGGGAGTGTGACGGAAGCCTGGGAAGTTGCCGAAGAACTGGCGGGCATTTTGCCGCGGTGTCCAGTTCCGAGGCATGTTCCGATACCTTCCGACAAAGGAAAACCGAGACGGAACGCACTGAGATCGATTTCGGCGGTGGCACCAGTGAAGCGTAGAACATGCCTTTGACGATGGGAGAGTTCGAGTTCGCGTTGGGGCGCGCCCGGAATTCAAGCCCTGGGTGTGACGGTATCCCATATGAGATGCTTCGCCACCTTTCCCAGGATGCGAAGCGGCGCTTGTTGGACTTGTTCAACAACACATGGGAATCAGGCTCTTACCCCGATCGTTGGCGAGAAGCACTTATCATACCTATCCTTAAAGAGGGTAGGAACCTAGCCTGGCTACGAGTTACAGACTGATTTCGTTAACAACCTGCTTGAGCAAAGTCCTGGAGTCTGTGGTGAACGGTTCTCTGATCTGGCACCTGGAGACAAAGGGATTTTACAGCCAGTATCAGGCGGGATTCCGTAGGAATCGCTCTGCGGTGGATCATGCATGTCTTCTCGAGGGTGACCTTCAGGACACGTTCTTGAACAGAGAGCACGCTCTGGCCGTGTTCTTCGACCTCGAGAAGGCTTATGATACGACGTGGAGATACGCAATACTACGGAAATGTCACGATTTCGGTCTAAGAGGCAAATTGCCACGGTCCTCCTGGGTTCCCTGGAGAACCGTAGGTTCCGAGTTAGGCTAGGAACTGTGCTCTCTAGGGAGCACGTTCAGGAGAACGGTATCCCTCAGGGTTCGGTGATGAGCGTTGCGCTTTTCTTGGTGACGGTGAACGGTACCGCTGACGGCGTCCCCCCGCAGACAAAGAAAATGCTCTTTGTCGACTACCTCTGCTTCTACCATTCGGGTAAGGATCTGGCGGAAGTCGGCGGTAGGATGCAGTCGGCGATAAACGACGTAGCTGCGATAGCCGAGGAAACCGGGTTTACCTTTTCCACTTCGAAAACGGTGTGTGTTCACTTTTGCAGATTGAGGAGGGCCCATAGCCCCCAAAATTTTGACTCGCTCCTTTGTTCGAGGATCTTTTATGGATGTATGGCTTATTCCTCGGCCCGAAAATCACGCCTGAGAAAGCTCGATAGGCTCTATTATCAGAGCCTCAGAGCAATCTCGGAGGCGTTCAAGACCAGCCCCTTGGCCAGTCTGTGCTGCGAGCTGGGGGTCTTGCCTCCCGAACTTCGGAGAGAGCAACTTTCCCTTGGTTACGCGGCCGGGTTCTTGGCCAAGCCGGAGCACCCCCTCGCTATGAAGATCCTCCACTGCCCGTACAGAGTAGTCTACGACAGGATTCGCTCGCAGACACGACCCCTCGGGATTCAGTTCGGTGAGTCCTTAGGGAGGGCCGGATTGGCGCTGGGGACGGTGCTTCGGTTGGGCCACCGGCCGACACCCCCTGGATCTTTCCGGCCGTACTCGTCCGGGACGATCTGGCGAACTTGCCCAAATCGTGTACGCCGCCATACCTCTACAAGGCTAAGTTCCTTGAACTTAGAAATAGGTACGCCGGTTTTCGTCTGATTTTTACAGACGGGTCCAAGACCGGCGATGGTGTAACGTGTGCTGTGTATAGCGAGAGAGTGGCCACCTTCTGGTCGTTGCCCCCTCATTGCAGCGTATACACGGCAGAGCTGTATGCGATTTGGCACGCTCTCGTGGCGGAGCGGACCGGGAGGGCTCAGCCTTCCTCGTACGTACCGACTCTCTGAGCGCTGTCTGGGCTATACGCGATAGGTTGTGGACCCTCTCGTCGTGCTTTTGCATGAAATACGCGGAGCTGGAGCCTCTCGGAAAAACGGTGGTTGTTGTCTGGATTCCCAGACACATCGGCCTGGAGGGTAACGAACGCGCGGACGAGGCGGCGAAAGCCGGTACGTCCCACCCTCCGGATCGGACCATCGCGATCAAGCCCCCTGACGCTAAACACGCAGTAAAAAATATGATAAATGAAATATGGCAGCATCAGTGGGCGGGGTCGTCGGAGAGGCTCTTTCATGTCAAAGCACGACCGGTAGATGGCCCTCAGACAACCTGAGCAGGAGACGAGGGATCGTCCTCACCCGGCTGAGGATTGGCCATACGAGGTTGACACATGGGCACCTGCGCTGGCTTTGGCCCAAAATGGTTTAATTTTCGTAGCTCGAAAAAAAAACATTACGCCAAGGGTTCTTTCGAACCTCGAATTTTCCGTTTTCCTGAGGAAAAATGAGGAAAACGATATAAGAACACAATTTATTTTGTTGAAAAACAATCAAAATTATCATTAAAATTTTCACATATATTTTATAAAATGTTTTACTAAATCTTATATTAAATTTCACTATTTCTTCATTTAATATGATTGGGTTAACATTCTTTTCACCAATCATTAACATATAAAGATACTCATTACAGTTATAACAAGCATTTTTAGTATATGTACCGCCGAAGCGAGTTTTTTTTTCTGGTTGACACATGAGCACCTGTTTTTGGGCCAAAGCCCGCGCAGGTCCCCTTATACAGAGAAAGGTTGCTCGATGTGTCGTCATAATAGAGGCGTGTCATGTCTTGGCTCCATACAGAGAGCGTGTAGGCATGCCAATTTCTTTTATGACTTGAACCGGATAAGGAATAAATTTAAAAAGCAAATTAAATTAATTTTAACAAACTTGGGCGCCAAGCATAAGCCAAAGAAACGAGAAATGAGAAAGAGAAAAGGAATCACCTTAGTTTAAGTCATAATGCTCACGACCAGTCAGCGTAGGTGAGGTAGGGTGCGCGTATCAGCAAGAAAAATAGTTACAAAAGGAAAATAGAAAATAACATAAAAGAAGGTGATAAGACTAGGTATAATTAACAAAGCGTACAACTCTATAGATAAACGGTAGCGGAGAGGGACTGGACCATCCAGTCTCCAGGTGGGGACAGCTAAGCCTCGCTGGGCCCTCCGCTTGGTCAGGTTGGGAGAGCCGTGTTTTACTACTTGGTCACAGCATTTGCTAATTTTCTTTGGATGGTGTTTTTTTTCATCTATTAAATTGGAACCCCAACCCCTGTCATTATCGTACGGTGTTCTATTTTCGTAATCAGGCCCATTTTGTCAAGAATAAATGCAGGTATAGGTTAGGTTTCTAATGTAAAATTATAATAGGCAGTTTCAAACTGGAAAATGTTGGTACCATCGTCAAGAACCGCCGAATTATAAAACACTACTGTTGATCAATCGCGATCGATGATTGATTAATGAAAAAAGAAAAATTATTCAAAGTTTCAGAGTGATTAGTACCCCTCTCGAAGGAACTTGAAATCGATCCGTAGTATGGAAATATTAATACTTTCCATCGTGTAATGACGCAATGGGATAAGCTTTCTTAAAATTCATTATTATTTGACGGTGTTATCAATCGATAAAATACGTCCCAAGGTTATTTAATGGTTCGATGTTTTGGGAATAACATAAGAGAGATTGTAACATTGAACAAGTTTTTGATAATTCAGTTCATTGTACGGAGGTCGTGTTGTATGAAGATGATGATTTTTTGTTTGTTGTTCGCCAAGCACCTTTTGGTTTATTGTACTTTCCTAATCATTCAGTGCAATCGAGTCGATCCTTCTAAGAAGTACTAGATTATTGACTGTCGTTTGTACAATTCCTTTTCCCAGGCTTTCTTTGTATCCCAGGTTATGTCTCCTTGGTTGCTTTGCATTCGAAGAGTATTTGGGTGGCTGTTTCTTCCTCTTGGCGTAAACTACAAATACGGTCATCATTGAATGTTGGTAGATCATTTCTCAGATGACAGGTAGTCCTTTTAGTCCTCTCAGTTTAGCCCTTTCAAACTGTAGCAATGAGTTTGTCAGCTTTGGAGTGTTTTCTTTTAAGAGGAGGCTACGAAAGATTACCGATTTCAATTAAACTTTTTCGTGATGATGATGGAAAAATAGGAAGCGGGTGTTTCATGTTCTCAAAGTACAGCAATTGTACTTTTCCCAGTTCGTCAGTTCAGTTCATTTGACTTTATCCTCTCTTAAGAAGCATCTTTTTCCTGGGCCTTCTAGAAAAAAACATTCCCTAGATTCATGAACCTTAAAAAATAGAGCTTGATCTAGTTAGCCTATGGCTCTAGAAAGTGAAGTTTTAGTAGAAATTATATCTGTTGATCGTTGAAACAGCAGAATACTTCTTTCAATGGGTCCTGCATGGAACTGGTACGGGCCTGATGTGCTTCAAAATGATGATGAAAAGTTTACTAGGAAACGGGGGTATTCCCCAAGCACTGCAGCCTTGTGGCTATTGACATTTTCCTAGTTCCTTAATTCAGTTCAACTGATTGGATCCTTCTCCTAAGGATCTTTCTCTGGATGTTCTTTGTAACCCAGGTTGTCTTCATTGAACGGTTGCTTCGCATTCAAAGATTACATTAGCGGCTGTTTCTTCCTCCTTGTTGCATAAGCTACAAATGGAGTTAATCATTATGTAGATGTTTTCTCAGATGTCTGTGAGCGGTGTATAGTCATATCACTCTGAGTTTAGCCGTCTCTAACTGGAGGAGTAAGTTTGCCAGTTTGGATAAGGGCTGTTTTAACATAAGCTTACTGTGTCTTGCAGTTAACCACCTCTTATCCACTTCTCCTTTTGTCTTTTTTGGATTTTGTGATGGAGGATTCTATGGGTGGGCGAGGAACGGTGAAGTGAAATGCTCAGTTACCTAACTTCTCCCGTTCTTATGCGACCTCCTGTCTTCTCTCAGCCACTTTTAAGTGGCTCTTCATGGGACCGAATTGAAAGAAGCAACGGACCTTTATCTTATGAAGAGCAGCAGACTCAGAAATAGACCTGGTGGACCTTCAGAGGAAAATCTTCGGAACCACCTGTTACATGGAGGGCCTTGAAGCCAAAAATGGCCGATGGTCTCCTCCCTAATGTCGATGGTGATGAAACTGAGGGTAAACAAGAATGTCCCGGGGAATGGGGCGCAACATGAAAATTTGATCTTCATTCTCAGGGTACTCTTCCAACCATCTGGAGGGATCCGGTTTCCTTAGGGGAACAATGTGTCCAAAGGGTAGAGAATCTTTACTCCTGAAACCCACCCCCACAACCCTTGGATATAAGTAGGATGTCCAGGCGCAAAGTAATGGTGCAGCCCAGAGAGTGTAGAGTGGCCTCTAAAGCACAAGCTGACAAGCTGGTTCGTTCGGGCGAAAAAATCGTTCAAAGATAGATCTCTCTGTTATTCTCTCTCTCTCTCTCTCTCTCTCTCTCTCTCTCTCTCTCTCTCTCTCTCTCTCCACCCTCCACCCTCTCTCTCTCACTCTCCGTCCTCTCCATCAAGACCAAAGGAGTCTAAATCATAATAAATGTATAATCCTTTTTTTAAAAAGATGGTTCCTACTCACATTAGCTTAATCTAATGAACTTAAGCTTTAATCTTTTTAAAAAAAGGATTGAACTCCACACTCACTCCATCATTCATAATTTCTATCAATGTATAATGTAAACTGTATAATCACGTCAAATGTAAGAAAGGTCCAAGAGACCTAACTTTGTGTTAATAAATAAAACCATCAATCAATCAATCCCTTCTCCTTCTTTTACTCGCTCACTTTCTATTACTCTCTCTCTCTCTCTTTCTCTCTCTCTCTCTCTATCTATCTATCTATCTCTATCTCTATCTCTCTCTCCTCGATAATTTTAAAATTCTTTAATCACTAACAAGTTAAAAAATTAGACCTAAAAACTAACTACTCATTTTTACTCCTCAATAGATTTGGTTTAAAATATAAAAAATATGTTTATGTATTATTTACAAAACTTTATTCGTGTTTTATAATCAATTCATGAGAACTGTACTTCGGCTTCGAGGCATATGTGGCGCAAGGGGAAATCCTAAGTCTATTCCTTTATCAGCCGTACACAAGCGTCCTGTCTAATAATAACGCTGTCGGGACGGAAAAAATGCTTGATGATTGGGCATGAACGGGAAAACAGCTGTGAAAAACTATCTATTATTCTTATTGTAAGATAATTCAATCTTCAAATGTAAATAAACAATGTCAATTGAGAAAATACTGTTGTACAATTTTAATTGTTTGCCCATTTTATATCCTTTGCCGCATTGTTCGATTTTTGCGGTATAAAATTACTCAAATAAAAGCCTCAGCCTGGCCACGTTGGCGATGAATAATTTTTGTTCCGCGACCATCAAAATTATATGGTATCCAAACATCGATGACTTCTTAGAATCGGCCGAGAGAAAGCGAAATAAAGTACATATTGCTAAAAAGATCGATTTTGTTTTTACTCAAGGAAATATTATTGTTAATTGTTGTACGATAATTACTACCTTCTAACAAACTTTACGTATTGCACAGAACGGAAATCGATATTAGACGGTATAAAAAACAAGTTCGTCGATCGCTTATTTAACTAACCCTTTCTACATTTTTTACGATCTACCATAACATAGCTATACACCTTCTGTCAGCGGTACAGAATATTTTCAGAATATTTCAATTATTTTAATTTGCTGTCTGTTTTAAAAAGAAGAAATTAAATTTTATACTAGCGCTTAGGGCCTTCTTGAATAGCAAAAAAAGTACAAAATTTGGCACCATTCTAGTCAAAATTATAAAAAAAGATTTAAATGTACTAGCATAAATATAAATTAAACGTACTAAATTAAATAACAAGGTGAAGAATTAACAGAAAATTAATTATCCTCTGTACGGACAGGAGGAAATCAAAAAGACGGGCCTTAAAGGTGAAAAGGGTTGGGGTGAAAGGTGCAAGTTGAGTCATAGCCTTACTAATCTCGTACATGTTACATGTACATTTTTTCATATTTTCTTTTTCCACCTTTGTCCCTGCCAATATTTATTTACTATATTCTTATTAGTACACAAGGGAAAAATTCCACGAGACCCTAAACCGCAAGATTCTACAAACTACAAATAGAAAGTACTGTCACATTTTTATATAAGCATTTTCACCTAATTTTCTTTTAGTTTTACAAGATAATTTATCAATTACAACTCTCCAGTTAATTTTTGATTGTATCTTTTCCCATGTGACTGATTAAAGAGTAACAGCATAATTAGGTTTTGCAAGGACAATATGAGAAAGAGCAGAAAACACGATGTTGAAAGAAGGAACATATAGAGAACGGTGATCAAGTAACTTTTTTTCTTGGTCAGAATCAGGTAGCCTGAAAATTTTGGAAGAGAATACATTAGATATAAACTTATATACTTACTTACTCTCTCTTATATATATTTTTTTCTAAAAGCCATATTCTAAAGCAAAATTTAATGTTCCACCTTGAAGATACTGAAGGTGGTTTGAAGCTCAACATAATCGATTGTTCACTCAAATTAAATCAAAGGGAAAATAACGCTTCATGAAATTGTCACATCAAATTTTGAATTACGCACAATACTGGCCTCGAGAAAATTTTATTTTCTATTCGTTTTGGTGTTTTGGCTTGTCTTATTCATTTTGTATATTTCTTTCCCAAATTATATTCTTACATTTTTTCTTTTTTAATTTTTTTATTAAGTATGCTTTGATTCAATTTACAATAAAAGACACTAAACATCAAAATTCTCTCTAATAAATAAGTGAATCCTTTTTTAAAAAGATAGTTCCTACTCACAGTAAGTTGTTTTGCAACAATCCGGATTTCGAGCCTTTTAGCTCATCATCAGGTTGTAGAAGTCCTTCAACCTGATGATGAGCTAAAAGGCTCGAANCGCATCTCACGATTTCTAAATAAATATCGATTAACGGTCACTAATCACCACACATAATGTACAAACATGAGAGATGAAAAGGTTCAATTCTCAATATAATACATTCATCATTACAACCCAAAACCTAGAAATATTTTCTAGTTGTCTTTTCCCAAATTTCATTTTAATCAAAATCTACTACGAAAAAAGACGCAAAACGGAATAATCCTAAAACAATCTCAGTTTAAGAATTTTCTAATGAAAAGATGTTCATTCATATTTAATAATCTCCAGTATATTTTTCAAAGCAATTCACAAACTAGCGCTGCAACTTCAGACACTAGAGTTGAAAGGTGCTGCAGGAAAAGTAACTTCAAAATAGAATTAGTGGGCATAAAGGAGGTATTTGATTGATCAGTTCGATTTATAATTTTGTTTTTATATTAAGCCATTAGATTTTACTTTTGCTTTCTTTCTTTTCCTTTATCCTAATCATCAGATTGAATTTTTTTAACGCTTATATTATTTTATCTCTGTGAATGTATGAAATTTTGATCTTCAGCAGACTGCGAAAAGCCATACTGTAAATTACTATGTAAAACCTAAGAAAATGTGCGAATTAATACTAAAAATTTCGAATTATGTCCAGAACAACAGTAAATTAATCAAAACTAAACATCAAGATATCCTCATTTTCTCATTTTTTCAGTACGACATGTTATGCCGTGTTGCTTCTGTGACATGTGTTGCTTCTTCCAAACCATATTTTTATATGTAATATTTGTATTTTTAGTTCTGGCACGAATCACGTCCGAAACGCCTTTGCATTTCTTGGAAGAGATTTCTGATAAAATACTGAGAAATTCTTTCCCATTCGACAAGAACAGTCGCTTTGAACTCTTCTAGGGTGTTCGGACTTTTGTTCCCAAATATGTTCGATTGGACACAAATCTGAACTTCAGCAGTTTTATTTACGAAATTAAACAGGACATCCGAAAAATCTGTTGATATCAAAACTATTTTGTTTTTGGTTTTAAATGATCAGTCGGATGTATCTTGAGTTTGTGGATTAATAGAACTACATTCCAAAACAAAGTTCAATTTTATTGCTTTAATTTTTCTCAAGACCGTTCCAGTTTACTTATTATTGCCGGACTATTTGCTTCAAAAAATAGGGTGATGTCTTTGTTATTTTTGTTCATTTTTAAGGAAATAAGTTTTTAATTTGTTATCAAATGCCACTATTTCAACGAATCCGTTTTCAGGATCCATCTCCATTCGGATTCTTTCTGGGGCCTGCTATTTTTAACACAACTTATCTCGTGTTCGTGTCTAGCATTTGTTTTTCAAAGTTTCAAAGTTACTGCCTCATGTTGTGCATATGCACCAGAAAGATTCGTCAAAATCAAAAGTGTCGGGTATTTGTAAGGAATTACAAGGGTCAACCACTGATGTCCGCATTTCGCACATAATCGCGAGCTAGACTGTTGATGACAATCAACGCAACGCTTCAGAGATGAAAGGAATTGGACTGTGATGCGCTTTTGCCTGACGATAATCCGCAAATATTAAATACATATTCTTCATTTGGAAAAAGTTCATTGGATGAAGAATGAGAAAATGTTAGTGAATTCATTTTACTGCAATAAGATGTCTTTTTAAACTGTCCCTTCGATTATCTACATTGACCAGAGTGCAAACAGCTGAAATTAATTCCAGACCAGTTTTGGCAAATTAATTTATGTATTTTGAGGGTGTCTTGTCTAGTAAAACTTTTACGACGATTGTCACATTCATTACTTTTAGCCATTTGATTGGAAATGTTAGAAAAACCTTTTAAAATAAATAATAAAAAAAATTCAGTTAAAAAACCAAATCTCTTTAAATATTAAGTTCACTAATTTCGTGGTCCGCTTGACCAATTAATATATTACAATTAATTAAGGTTTTTAGTTGAGATAAAAAGTCAATGGCACGAGAGGATTCGAACCCACGATCTTCGGCTAGATACGCCGCTGCTCTACCACTTGAGCTATCGTGACCTCGATCCACGGGAGAGCAGCGTCGTATCTAGCCGAAGATCGTGGGTTCGAATCCCGCTCGTGCCATTGACTTTTTTATCTCAACTAAAAACCTTAATTAATTGTTAAATATTAAGGTTCGAATACCTTTATAAAATAAACAATTAAAAAACTTTAGTTAAAAAAAAATTAAATCACTTTAAATATCAAGAAAAATGTAAACGAATAAAAAAACTTACTATCTCAAATTATGTTTGCTTTTGACAAGGTCTGGCACGAAGGACTCATCAATAAACTAAAAGGTATGCTACCAAAGCAGTATGTCGATATTATCAGTTCCTACCTAACTGACAGACTGTTTAGAGTCAAACAAGAAGATCAATATTCAAAATTAAAAACAATAAATGCAGGAGTGCCACAAGGTAGCATATTAGGTCCACTGCTTTACTTGTTATACACCAGTGATTTTCCGAAAATAGACGGAGTAAAAATTGCAACGTTTGCAGACGACACAGCGGTGATATCACTAGGACCGACTATACCCACTCAACCGAAATCCTCCAAAATGCATGTAATAAGATAAACGAATGGACAAAAAAATGGAAAATCAAGCTAAATCAACATAAATCAGTTCATATAATCTTTACAAACAAAAAGGTGGACCATGTTCCGTCGCTCATAATCGATGGAACTACTATACCATACAGCAATACAGCTAAATATCTGGGAATGACCTTAGATGCCAAGCTGAGATGGAAAGAACACGTGAAGAAAAAAAAGACAGAAATAGGTTTAAGGTATAGACAACTATACTGGTTGATAGGACGTGGCTCCAATCTTGCTATACAAAATAAAATATTATTATATAAACAAGTCATAAAGCCTATGTGGACATATGGTATTCAACTATGGGGTTGTACCAAAAACAGCAATATCAAAATCATACAAACACTCCAAAATAAAATCTTACGTAACATGGTCAATGCACCTTGGTACATAAGGAATAAGGACTTACATAGGGATCTTAAGATCCCTGAAGTCACGGCGGAAATACAAAGATTTGCCGCCAAACACCAGGCTCGCCTCAGCCAGCACGAGAATGTAGAAGCAACTAAACTCTTACATTACCGAAACACGATCAGAAGATTAAAAAGAACAAAGCCATATGAACTTGTGTAGTTATAAGTGAATAGTGAATAGTGAAATGTAAATTTATTGTACCAATGGGTTTATAAGAATGTAAACATTTATTTATTGTATAATATTATTGTAAAATTAATGGTTGGTCTAATAAGACCAGTTTTAATAAATAAATTTAATTAATTAAAAAAAAATTATGTTGAAATTTGTTGCTGATATACAAATTTAACGCACCACTCAACTTTTTTAATTTAAAATTAAATCTGTTATCTTTCTACATTAATTACAGATAATTAGGTGCTATTGTAGTCAAACAATAACAATAGATAATGCTGTGAATACTTCCTTTATTTACTTTTGGACTGATTAATACCATTTGCACAAAAAGTAGCATTATTCCCTTCCATTCTGCTACGCCTAAAGATCGCTTTTAGTTAATCGTTTTCGTTCGTTGATTTTATTTAATATTATTCTTACTCATACCTTTTTCAATGGCTCCAGTCAGGCGTTTGAGTGAGTTTGTCAGTGACAAAGTCATAACATTGTTAGAGGAAGGATACAGCAAAGTTGCCAGTAGACTGCTAGGGTCGACCTACGTCTACGGAAGAAAGAGACGATAGATTCATCCGTCATCAGGTTCTACGAGGCTGCAGCGTTACGGGAAAGAAGAAGGCTAAATGGAAATGGCCAGAGGGCCCGGCACACGACTCATGGACCTTTTCTTACGACAGCTCAGAAAATGGCCAGGCTTCATTTCGTACAGGAACATGTGAATTGGACATTGGAAAATTGGGCCGAGTTCTCTTTACAGATAAGGTGAGAGTTGGCCAGTTTACACGTTCTTCTGTGATGTGATCTTCCTCGCATAACAACCAATTCGGTACAGGCGTCCAGGGAAATGCCTCCTGAAGAAGCAAACAGCATATAGCTTAAAATTTGAGTGCCTACCGATTTTGTAGAGCCTGATGGCAGATGAATTTATCGTCTCTCTCGTCGGTAGACCCAAGTCGACCCTTTACAGTCCTAGGGCTTTACACTCAGCCTCCTGGCGACTTAAGCAGACTAACAGTCATGGAAGGGCATAACGCTACTTTTTGTGCAAATAGGACTAATCAGCACAAAAATAAATACACAAAGCATTATTTATTGTTTATTTTGACTACGATAGCTCCTGATTACCTTTAGGAAGATAATAGATTTAAATTTAAACTAAATAAATCGAGTTGTGCGTTTAATCAGTATTTAACAATGGTCTGGATTCAATTTATTTGTATTGTTACGGGTATAATGCACAAAATGTGCTGTGTGGAAGAATGTGAATGTAGAAATGCGAAAGGTTTTATAGTGCGCCCTCTTATCAGTCCTAATTCATCTATGAATTTCATTATATTCTACGGTTGCGCTTTTCTTTCATCCACTGCTGTGTTGTAGGTATCGAAAAACCTTTCCAGCATTGGAGTGTAGTTCTGCAGTCTCGTGCTTCTTTACAGAATGTAATCTCGTGTTCCTCGAATGTGTTTAGATTTACCTGCTGAGTTACGGAATACATAAGCTTTTTTTACCACGTTTGCCACAATGTACAGAACTTTAGGTTTTAAAATCGTCGGTTAACAACTTCATAGACCATGACTGAGCGGTGTCTTTGTGTTTTCTTAAACTGCGACGGTTTTAGGATTTATTACTTTTTGTACCTTTGCTCTTGGTACATCTGGTGGAAGAGAAATTCGAGAAAACACAACGGTTGAGTGTTCGACTTCTACAAAAAACTAGGTTTTTGCGTTTACAGATTTAAATCCACGACGCTACGGCTTGAAATTTGCTTTTTGAACAGTCAAAGTGTAAAAGAACTATCAGTGTAAAAATTAAATGAAAATGTGAACACTGTGTTTTCATCTCCTTATAGATAATCCATACGCTCATTACAAGCCAAAATCTTAAAAATATCCTCACAAATTGGTCACTTCAAGTTGTAGCCTAGAATTTTCTAAAAGTGAAACCATCAAGTTAAGTTTTCCGAATTTCTACTGAATCTATTTTACTCAAAGATAACTTAAAACGGAATAAACTCTTAGCCAACTCTTATATAATAAAAAAATTAACACGACCTCCAAAAACACCGATAAAACGTCAATAAGATTTATTGTACAAAATGATTAGTTAATACTCTATAATTGTACAAAAACTTTTGCTTTTTATTTAGAATAAGTGGCTTACGATCATCTAGGGGACCGCAGTGGCCAAACGGTTAAATCATCCGATTCGTATTTGCCACGCTAGCGGTTCTGGGTTCAAATCCCGGCATACGCCATGGATTGTTAATTGTGAATATGGTGAAAGTATTGTAAAGTGGTTTGACCTCTCGTCCAAAACATCCAATGAAACCTTAGACTTACTATTTGACAGAAATTACTTTACTTTTGAGATCGCGGTGGTCGAGTAGTTAGGGTCGTATTTGCCCAGCCTGGCCCGGCTCATAAATTTTTATTTAAAATGGTTTTAAAAACGTATTCTAAAGTCGGTAACGCCTAAAGACTAGTTTGAAATATATAACATGACAAAAAATTTTGTGTTGTTTGGTGTCTCGTAGGTTAAATGAATTACGATTATAGTAAATAAATGTTGGTAAGAGCAAAGGTGGAAAAAGAAAAGATGAAAATGTGTATAAACTATGCGATTACAATCGACCATGAGACCTTTTTTTAATTCCAGAATCTTAAATTCTTTGTTCTGTTACGGACGTTGGCACAAAGGTTTTGCCAACTGAATGAGTTTTTTCGATTGCAAACTTTAAGAATCAACATCACTTATTACAAAAAGGCCATGAAGACTTTTTGAAAGTTGGTCGAAGAATCATTTTTAACGATTTCAGCTTAACCCCATTTTCCGTCGAATCGTTTCTGCCGGCCTACTAAAAATCAGTCATCATTAATGTAATAATTGGTTGCATATATATAATATCTAGCCCAATTTTAAAACATTTCAATAAAATGTACATAATAAATTTTTAAAAATGTCCTGTTCAATCCAAAGAATTAATAATATAGTTTTTACATATAAAAATGTAATATAATAAATTTATATTAATTATTTTATAAAAACTAAAATGGGAATTTTGAGTGCACGTAAAATACGGCGCTTGGTTATACCATTACGCATAACAGTCCAGTGTTGCATATTGGTTTACTTTTTCAAAAATATTTTATAATAACTATTAATTATTTTATAATAAAAAATAAATATTATGTTATTAATTGGTTAAGAAATAAACGACCAGTATTAAATGAGATTGGATATATAAAAAGTTACAAAAACGAAAAAACTTATTTTTGAAAAAAAAAATCAGATTCTGTTCAGTAGCGTTTAAAGCTCTTAAATAAGAATTTTTATGGCAAACAAAAAGACATTTTTGGGCTGGATTAGTGGTGATTTTTTTTTCTCCGGTGTCCAGTGTTTATGACTTAAAACATAACATAACGCTTTTGGATTTAACCAAAGTCATTTTTATTAAAATTTTTGTAAAGCTGAGCTTATCTACTTTTAGCCTACATCGACAATGTTTTGGTTTATTGTCATTATAAGTGAAAAAGATAAGGATGAAATCAACCAAAACATCTCAAGCATTTTATTTTATATCTGTACTTCTAATATATTTACGGAGGCCAGATTTATTCCATTACTTGTACGTTTTGAGTTTGCAACGCATGAAAAGTTTCCTGTCGATCGTTTCACTGTAATCACTGTTTATGTTAGTTTAGAAAGAAATCGGAAAGCGAAAACCTATTAAAAATAAATATTTTTTGATGTTCCAAAAAATTTGCAATCGAGGATTTTTTGGGGTGCAGTAAACGAAACTTAAAATATATAGCCTCAGAATGATTCCGTTCGTATTTTTGCAAAGTATATTAAACATTTTTCAGCAAAAAATAAAGTTTATATTTGTTTTCTGCGCCCCAAAAAACCCTGATTATAATTTGTTTAATTAGAAAAACTTTTCCCCACAAAATTTTTGCCTTCCAAATGTCTCCGATTTTTTTCTAACATCCCAAAAATGATGGTAAATTTGACATAACTTCGCTGTTCAACGGAAACTTTTTACAACTTAAAAATCATTAATGTACATGCAATTTTGCATCCATAAATTGATCGAAAACCTGAATTATAAAACTAAACGTGTGAAAGTTTTTTTGTTGATTTCATCCCCATTATTTCTCAGTTTAAAATTAAATCGAAACATTGTTGCCATAATTTAAAAATAGAAAATTTCAGCTTTCCAACCATTGTAACATCGTTAAATCTGAATAAAATACTGAAAGTGTTTTCGTTTTGGTAATTGTTATATATCTAATCCCTTTTAATGTAATCCTGGTTATTATTTTCTTATTTTAGGCAAACAAATCGACTGATACATAATAACTTTGAAATATATGCACAACAAAGGCAGACTCCTAAGTCCTATTGGCAAGAACAAAGACACCAGTCTCATATCTTTCGGTCTAGTATCACCAAAAGAAAAATTAAATCGACGATCGTCTTGTGGGTACACAACAGTCGCGCACTAGTGCAGATAAGTTGAACTTTATTGTTTTTTCTGACAGGGATTTTTGGCTCCAGACGGCAAAATAACATATTTTTTTCTTGACGAATTTTATTTTTACCAATTATCGTAAAAACGTACTTAAAAACAATTCACAAACAGCTTGGTATTATTTAGTACCGGTAAATAAAAAATAAAATGGGCGCCTCAGGGCTCTTCGATTTTTCCTAGGCACACCAATCCTCAAAATACTCCTTACTTAATACCAAAGCAAAACAAAATTAAATCAGTAACATCGAATAACTTTTAACAATATTCTAATAGAAAATTTACCTATTATTGGGTAAATTATTGATTCTAAATATGTTTTGTCCCTACACGGATTTTACATATTTTATGGAAAGGAAGTTAAATAATATATTTATTTGTTTTCAACAAAGGAATCTTTAATATATTTTATAAGATCGATTGGGAAATATTTACTTTTTTCATTCTTAAGAATTAAACAAATAAATTTGCTTTAACGCTGATGAAAACCCCGAAAGGAATTTTTATTTGATATCTTAGGTATAGAAGGTTTTAACATCATAAAACAGGCTTAAAAAATTTCGACTAAAAAAATTGAATTAAATCAATTGATGATCTTTCAACTAAAAAATTGGTCAGATTGCACAAATAAGTAAAACAAAATAATAAAGAAAATTTTAATAAAGATCAACTTACTTGATGTGACGAGCGTCAAAGATGGAATGAAGGGATAAAACAGAGGGAGCGGTAGTGCAGACTGTCCAAGAAAAGGAGCCGATTGGTCGACCTAGTTCGACTTATTTTTCATTAATAACTGAACAATTTCATCATTCTTTCTAAACCTTGAGGATCGTTAACGGATTATACCATATTTAAATGGATTGATACACCATTATATATAAAAAGCAATTCTGATCGTCAACATCGCAATCATAGGTTGTAAATAATAGAAAAGGGAATTTAAAAAACCTTAAACAAAACTTACAGGTTGTCAAGGGATATCGTAAATCATTTACGAATAATTTTATTATTATATTATCTATTATTTTGAAATGGTTAAAAAAAAAGATTTTTATTTCTTCCCTTTAAATTGTTTTAAATCAATTCTACAGGAATTTTTTTCTCATAATTTTCTCCATATAAAAGAAAAAAACCGATGGCACTGACAAATCAGAATCAAAACGCCCTAAATTTTGTAGAAAGATGGGGTGAGGTAATGGGTTTAAACATAAACCCTAAGAAAATATGTCTCATAACTTTTACAAGAAGAAGGAAGCTAAATCTAAAAGCACCCACTATAAAAGATAAAGCCTTAACTTTCTCCAAATTACCAGGTATAAGCTGACAAAGGAGGATCAACACAAAACAAATAAAAACACACAGGCAACATTCTGCATAAAACCAAGGCTCTACTAAGCAACATATCTATGATTGCAAAAACCCTAAGCAAAATCCTACAGCACTCGCTACCCACCATCTTGAACACCAACACAATTTCGACTTAAAAAATCCAAAAGTATTACACACAGAACAAACCAAATATAAACGTAATTTCTTAGAAATGGTTTATATCAACAGAGATAAACACAGCATCAAGAACAGATACATGTAAACTCAGTCGCAGCTACGCCAATATCATTTAATCAAATTCAATACAGATGACATACCTATATCATCACTTTACATTCCACACATCAAATATTTTTCATAGTCTAATTTCCCAACAATTTAGCTTTCCTTTTCCTATTTTATCCCTTTCTATATAATCCTGAAAGGATAATCTGGCCGAACTATTACCAATACATTTTTTCCCTTCGTCGGCACTTTTCACCTCAAAGAAGCCGACGCCTTATACAAAAATTTCTTTTCTATACCGACATCCTTCCCCACCCCTTCAAAATCCAACAAAATAGCAAAATCTCACTGGCACTCTCGACACGTCACGCAAGAATGGCACGATTACACAGAAGACAAACACTTTGAGTGAGTAAAAATACTTTGATTGAATATTTAAAAAATATATTTTGCATTGTATAAATTCACTTTTCCACATCCAAAATGTAATTGTTTTATGTAAACAATGTTTGTAAATCCCAGGCCCTGAAGATGATCTCAATAAAGATCGAAACGTTGGCACGATAAAGAAAATGTTTTTCTGAAACCTACATCACACCAGACCGCATCTCCCGATTTCTAAATAATATCGATTAACGGTCACTAATCACCACACAGTTTTTAAGAGCCTAATATTTTACATTTGTCTGAGGGCTTTGGATAAGAAGATTGGATCTAATGAACTGAATGTTGTATGGCTTGGCAGATTCCCTGTTCCGCTCCGTATGTCCGAGGTCGTCGCACTACACTTGTATAAGGTTTAGTATTTTGGTCGGTCAAAACGTATTTCGGTCCTAGAAGTAGTCCTTTGTAGTTGTTCAAGTCTTCTGTTAAGTTGTCTTTAAAGTCTTGTGTGGGAATTCCATCTCAGTTTGTTCTCTAAGTGTAATCCTAAGTATTTGACTTGCATGGAAATCGGTATTTCTTTTCTATTGATGTACAGTGGAGGACAAAACCGTTTTTTCAATGTGAAGGTATCATATGTCTGAGCATATCTTTCTTCATTCAATCTTGTACTCCACTTCTTGCACCAGTCGCTCAAGGTGTTTTTGGAAGTTGATAGCTTGGATAGGATTCAAGTTAGAGGACAAAATTCCGGTAAAGTCCGCGTAGGTGGTGATGATGGTAGGTCAGCAGTGTAAATGATACAATATGAAGGATGAGACCAAGTATGCTCTTGTGGGACGCAGGGTCTGATGAATAAATAGAGAAAAAATGTCACGACATCCAGGATTTTAAATTCTTTAGACTTTTTATAACGTAGTTTCTCTCGCACATGATCGGTGAATCTGGTGAAAGTCTTGACAGACCCATCTGGCTTCTTTCACCTTTTTCTGTGAACGTCCTAACGCGTTCTTTTTGATTATTTTATGATAATATTAGGGTTGTTTTTATCAACTTTTACTCTATCCTACTTAAAACTAGGGCTACAGTCGACAGTCTGAATTAGCTTGAAAGGTTATTTTTCGGAATTTTTTCGAGTTTTTTCAACAAAAACCGTCCTGCACCAAGTTTTTATGGCCTCTGTTAGCGACCATAACCATGCATGATTGGTACTCTATATTCCACCATCAGTCCTCTCATTCACACTAATAAATACATTCACTCTCAACAAACACAAGAGGACACAAAACCATCATTACTAAATACAATAAAACAACCCTGTTTCCTCCAAAAATTTGAACAGGGGACCCAAATACTCACTGCCGTGCACAAGCACAATTCTCATATAGGGTGGCATTCCTACAAGATCTCTATGTGGAGCGAATCACCATTCAATTAAGTGGGAGAAATTTAGTATTCTTTCTCTACATACTGGACACAGCATACGGGCTTTGACCCAAAATTAAATGCCTGTGGTTTAGTGTTGGTGGTCTAGATGAATTTCAGTCATAGAAGACTTCGTAGTTGTCGAAGTCTTCTGCTTTGTTGTCTCTTAAGTCTTGTGTGGGGATTCCATGTCGGTCTGCTGTCCAGGTATAGTCCTAAGAATTTGACCTGAATGGAAGTCGGTATCTCTTTCTAGTTGATGTACAGTGAAGGGCAAGACTGTTTCTTCAATATGAACATACACTGTATACATTTTACTTCAACCAGTCTTGTCCTTTTTTACTTACTTCTTTTGTCCTATTTTTTGCACCCGTCTTCGATAAGCTCAAAGTGTTCTTGGATATTGGAGGTAGATTCGAGGATTCGAGTTAGAGGAGAGAATTGAGGAATAAAGGATGGGACCAAGAATGCTCCTTTGTGTCTTGTATCTGTCTCATTTCCGAGAACTCGTTGTCACACTTCACTTTGAAGTAGCGGTATGTTAGGTAGAATTTCTGGATAAGATAATAAGGAGTGGGTAGGAAGCGTTTAAGTTTATAAAGCAGTCCTGGGTTCCAGACTCTATGGTACAAAGATTGAACAGAGGGTAGGTATAGGGGTAAAAGGGCCAACCATACCCTAGTAAAGCTCCTTGGACTAATCCCAACAATTTTCCACCTGACTCTGAGCACAGAATTATTAACTTCTGTATATATGAATAATATATGAAGAAGAGAGTAGAAAATATATGAAGAATAGAAAAAGTGCACAGATTTACTCTGAGACAGCCAGGCAGCTAGAAGGACACTAAATACGTATGCTTTCAATTCCAAACTTGCCTGAGTGTGCCTAAATTGCCTAATGGCTCTAGGAAAAGACAACAAGATTACGTTAAAGTGGTCCCCGGACATGAAGTTGTAGAAGGAAATGAACAGGCCAAAAATGACCTCTTTCCCATCGGACTAAGACTACAATTAAGTGCACCGGAGTGTGTGCTTAAGTTACAGGAAAAACGGCTTGAGGAAGAATAACTCAAGCACTGGTCAAAAACTCCCTGGCAAAGCAGAAACAAAAGCTTGCCGATTCTTTCAGGAGAAATCAGAGACATCGGCACATGTCCTTTGTGCACGTGAAGCATTAGCAGGAAAGTACTTTTAAAATCCTTATTCAAAGCCCAATACTAACTACTAAAAAACAAGCGATGAAAATTATTAGTGTGATTCTTAAGAGCTGATGAAGCACCCTTTATTATCACCGCAGCATATTAAGTTATCGAGCTGATGGGTGTAAGTAAAGTAATTCTGCCATATAGGAGGGCTTAACTTAACGTCCAACTGCCCGTTGGATGTCGCGGACTAGGGAGTCAAACCATTTTACATTATTTTCTCAATATTATTCACAATTAAAAAATCCATGGGCTATGCCAGGATTCGAGCCCAGGAACGTGTGGCAAATACGAGCCGAACGCCCTACCACTCGGACACCGTGGTGCCCTAAAAAAGTTAAAGACGGCTGAACGGAATAAATATGAATAACCCTTTTTTTTACTTTGCGCGATCTCCAGTAAAAAACTTAAAATTTGTAAGTTATCGAGTCCCAGTTCATCATGCGTTCACCGAATTATAGAAGAACACCCACCATCAACTTTAAAAGTCGATAAACCCAACATACATTGTAAAGTGATGGTTTACGTCCTGACCGCCAGTTTGTCCTGACTTCTGAGCAAAGTGAACAAAGGCTTACCAAAAACGGTTTTCTTGTCAATGTAATTTTAAACTAGGCACATTTTTTCTCATGTCTTGTCCTCCATTTTTCTCTCCAGTCTTTGATTAACTCAAGATGTTTAGAAGACAAAAGTGTGGTCACAGCTGACAATGATGCGTAGGAATTTCAACAGTTTATATGGTACAACGGATGTGACTAAGAATGCACCCCTGTTGGACGGAGGATCAAGGATAAGGTAACAAAGAGTCGTAAGGAAATGACACTAACTTTGTTATTTTTAATGAGAATCCCATATTTTTATCGTACAATTCAATTCTAGAGCTATTTTATGCCGCTTTTACTGAAGGGAAAATATGAAAAAATATGGTAGGATCGACCATTTCTGAGTTATGCTCGCAGAAGACCCGTCAGGGTGGGGGGATGCTTTCTGTAACAAGATGGCCCTTTTCCTCTCGGCACAAGAGGCATAAAATAAGCTCTAGAATCGAACTGTACAATAAAAATATGGGATTCTCATTTAAAATAACAAAGTTAGTGACATTTCCCAGCTTATGAGAAAGTTATGCTAAATCTGTAACCACTACGCGATTCCTATACAATATTAACTTGGGGTTTGTCTAAGACCATTCTTTGCCAACGTTAATAGTTTTTGAAATAAAGGGGGTGGGCCATCATGTTGAAAATTACTTTTCGTCCACTTCTTTTACAATAAAAAACATGTTTAGTTGCGAATCGCTTCCTGTTGCCTTTGTGCCATTTTCTGCTTTAAAATTGCTGCCTCTTAGGAAAATGCATTGAACATTTCAGATGTTTGGTCGGACTCAGGTTTTTTTCACGGATTTTCCTTTCAGTGGCTAAGAAAGCCTTCCTGCGCTCATTTTCCGTCCAAACTCTAAATTTGTCTAAAATTTTCCTCTGCCAAAAACTAAAAAACTGTCGCACTGTATAAGTAAGTTTAAGACTAGAAAATATATCTGTAGCAATTCGATTTTAATGAACTCTTGGGTGATTCATTTTAGAAAATTACTTAGCCTTCTGTGAAATTGGCCAAGGAAATTTTGATAAGGACTAGCCTAAGGACTAAGGATTAGCCCTGAACCTTTTTGTGGAATACCAAACTTCAAAACTGTGACTATAGGTTAAGATTAAGTCCTCTGTTCAATGGAAATGTAGCCAAGGAAGAAATATGTAAAAAAGTTCATCAAAGGATGCAGAAACTACTGCAGAATAATTAGGCTGCATAACTGGACACTGCAGATTCTGGAGGCATATGAATAGACTCCGAGTGGCAGAAAGCCTGTAAAGATATTGCTAGGAAGAAGAAGAGACAGCGTAACATGCCCTCTATTGGTGCGAAGGCTTATGTAAGCCTAACTCATGGGAGGGGAAAAGCTTGGGTCTAAAGGAGACGGGAGTCCTTGACAAAGCTTTGGGAACTGGTAAAATGGCTTAAGCTTAATGAGGAGCTCTAGACAACAATGCAGATGTACAATGCACCAATACATAGTTGTGCACAAGTCGTAAAGTCTCCTTTTCTAACCTAATCTAATCTAACCCTTCTGTGGATTTCTCCTGTGTTTTTCATGCTGAGCCTTTTCACATATATAGTTTTCTTGACTCTCGTTTCTCTCTTGATGATCAGAATTCTGTATAGTTTGAAACGTAACAAAGCATCTGGAAGTGACTGGGTTACTTATGAATCTTTTAAGTATATCCCAGAATTGTTTCCAGACAAATTAATATCACTCTTCAATTTCATTTATCTTATTGGTTCTCTCTTCACTAACTTTCAGTCATTCCCTCATTTCCTACTTTTCATACATGGCAACATACAATTAATTACTCTAATTTCAGAGGAATTTCTTGAATTGTGTAGCTAAAATATTTACTGATCTACTTCTCTGCTGAATCTGTATATGAAAAAAATGTATTAGATGAATATCAGGCAGGTTTTTGATGATGTACCTTTGAAACCAATTAACCTTATTGGATTGAAATTTTTGAAAAAGGGTGGAAAGCTCTGCTTTTTTTCCTTAAAGCAGTTTTTGACAATATAAACCACTGTTTTAGTTCTGTAACTACACTAGTGCAGGAATATTCCCAAATGTTTAAAATCATCACCGACCCTAATAAAATTCTTTATAAAGTATCTTAATTCTATTTAAAGTAGCATTTTTTGAAATTGCCCAATTTTATGTCAAATTTTACCTTAATTCGTAAACATAAATATCCAGATTTTAATTTTAACTGTTAACTAGAAGAATTTTAACTGTTTCTGTGTTTACAATATTTTTATTTTATTTTGGAGGAATTACAGAACTTTGTGAAAAAAATAGTAACTAATAGAAAGTAAAAGTGGTCTGTAAAGAGGAGTGCAAAAGTGCCATTTATGGCATTTTGGAAATCAATGTGTCCTGAAAATAGTTGAACACTTTCGATACAATTCTGTCCTTCAGGATGATTGTGGTCATCCTGGCCCACATATTTTTCACTGTCTTAAATTCCAATGGTTCTGCCTCTAACCAGAACAGCCAGAATCCAAATGACCAACTCACAGACCACATGACAAATCTTCACAATTTCCTCTGACCCGATTGTTGATAAAAGTACTGGAGAAAAGAATCATTCAGAAATACTTTCTTTTGGTCAAGTTTTTAGCTGATGCCCTCAAAAAATCAATACTTTTTAAACTGGAAATTCTTCAATCTGCCCAAACAAGCGATATTGATTGATTTTTGACCAGGCTTTTTACATATTCATAGTCTATCGACGAGAGTAAAACTTCTCATTGATAGATAATTTAAATACTCTACTAATTCATCCTTGGGTCGTTCTTAATCAATCTACCATTGAGCAATTTATATATTATTTAATGGCAAAATTTATAAATATATATTTTTTTGTTAAATAACTCCTAGAATGTTCGGTTTATGCTTTATTATTGGACATTTTTCTTCTATTTTGCTCTATTTTTAACTTAGTGAAATTAATAATTAATATTTTTTTGTAAAACAATCAGTATTAGTTTAGAAAATTAATATGGAAATCTGTTATCTGGTCATTGGTTGTCTTGCTACAATTCTTTTTCCCAGGTCTTCTTGATACCCTAGGTCTCAAATATTAGCAGAGAAAACAAATATGATTTTTTCTATAAAGCATTATAGATTATTATTGATGTAATGTTGACAATGACCTGATAGAAGAAAGCTGTCAAAACGTGGTAAATTCAAGAGTAAATAACCATAAAAACGCAAATCAAGGCAATCTTTAAAACCTAAAGCAGTTAATGATGGTAAATATAAAAATTCACTATTGACACACAGCAGGTATGGCAAATTCTTTAAGATATATCTAGGATCTATAATCACAAGAAAATATGTGGATTACAAAACTATTACATGTGAGAGGAAATCATCAAAACAAGCAGTTTCTTGAAAGGTAGGAGTATGATCTGTACAGTATATTTAAAATTCCTACAAGCTGAATAAATAAAACATAAAATTGGAGAGAAAAATATCTCAAATTAAGTCTTGACATCTCAAAGCAAGACAGAACTTGAAAAGTAGGACAGTTAGTAATATGAAAAGATAAAACTGAGTTTGTATTATCACACAGCAGGTGTGATCACTTTCAGTAGATATATTCAGAATTTCTACAAACTTTAACAAAATGTTACGGACACAATTTGGCAATCAGCAGACAGATTTTTTTTAAATTAAATTTATTTATTAAAACTGGTCTTATTAGACCAACCATTAATTTTACAATAATATTATACAATAAATAAATGTTTACATTCTTATAAACCCATTGGTACAATAAGATTTACATTTCACTATTCACTTATAACTACACAAGTTCATATGGCTTTGTTCTTTTTAATCTTCTGACCGTGTTTCGGTAATGTAAGAGTTTAGTTGCTTCCACATTCTCGTGCTGGCTGAGGCGAGCCTGGTGTTTGGCGGCAAATCTTTGTATTTCCGCCGTGACTTCAGGGATCTTAAGATCCCTATGTAAGTCCTTATTCCTTATGTACCAAGGTGCATTGACCATGTTACGTAAGATTTTATTTTGGAGTGTTTGTATGATTTTGATATTGCTGTGTTTGGTACAACCCCATAGTTGAATACCATATGTCCACATAGGCTTTATGACTTGTTTATATAATAATATTTTATTTTGTATAGCAAGATTGGAGCCACGTCCTATCAACCAGTATAGTTGTCTATACCTTAAACCTATTTCTGTCCTTTTTTTCTTCACGTGTTCTTTCCATCTCAGCTTGGCATCTAAGGTCATTCCCAGATATTTAGCTGTATTGCTGTATGGTATAGTAGTTCCATCGATTATGAGCGACGGAACATGGTCCACCTTTTTGTTTGTAAAGATTATATGAACTGATTTATGTTGATTTAGCTTGATTTTCCATTTTTTTGTCCATTCGTTTATCTTATTACATGCATTTTGGAGGATTTCGGTTGAGTGGGTTATAGTCGGTCCTATTGATATCACCGCTGTGTCGTCTGCAAAAGTTGCAATTTTTACTCCATCTATTTTCGGAAAATCACTGGTGTATAACAAGTAAAGCAGTGGACCTAATATGCTACCTTGTGGCACTCCTGCATTTATTGTTTTTAATTTTGAATATTGGTCTTCTTGTTTGACTCTAAACAGTCTGTCAGTTAGGTAGGAACTGATAATAGCAGACAGATAGAAATTGTACTAAATATATTAATTTGTAAAAAAAATCTCTGAATCTCGGAGATGCCAAAGAAGGACTTAAAATCCTTACAAGGCTGGACAAACGGCCATATTAGAAGGAAAAGCTGTCAAAGAAGATACTCCAAAATCTTTAAAAATATAAAAATACATTCCTAATAAAATATTAATTAATTAAAATTTTTAAATAATAAACAATACCAAAAAAGGCAATTCTTCAGAACACTAAAACAAAAAGGAAAAACTGTATTGCTACATTGAAGGACATTCACTGTTAAATTATTAGCAAAATATTAAAAATTTCTACAGGTTTAATATAAAAAAAATGTATGTGACAATTTTAAAATGAATAAGATGACAGAAAGGTGATCAAAATATAATAAATTAGAGAAAAACACCACTTAGATAAATGTTGTATGTTGCATCGACGATAATTTTCAGCAAAGGGGTTAAAAATAAACTTCTCAAAAAAAGGAGGTTTGTAGTTGTGGATTTTTCATTTGTGAAGAAATGTTGTTGATCTTTAGTAGTGATAAGAATAGAGAATGGAATGTATTGTCAACATCTTTTTAGTCCTACTATTTTCTTAAATTGTAATTATGTCATTCAAAAAGTTCCTTTTTAAAAACAAGATAAATTTATAAAGATAAAACGAGATTCTTGAAAGGTTGGACAAAAAGTGATACTAATACTAGGTACGCAGAATAAAGTCAGCCTCTGCTGGGTTCCAGGACGCATGGGAGTAGAAAGCCGACACCCTTGCAAGAAAAGGGGCTGCTACACCGCTGATAGGACCTGAACCCTTCTGTGGCATAAGAACCCACACTATTAAAGAGTATCTCAGACAGAAGGACAAAAAGAAAATGAAGGAACTTTGGAATTCACTCATTGGACACAGACAATCCAAGAATCTTCTAACCAATTTTGGAAGGAAAGAAATTACAGAATGTGTCAAGGGAAGTAGAAACAGACTGCGAATCCTAATAGGATTCCTAACAGGACACTGCAAGTTAAATGGATACTTAAAGAAAATTGGAATAATCCAAGATGGCACATGCAGATTCTGCAAAGAGGTAGAAGAGACGCCAACACATTTACTAACAAACTGCGGAGCTATACTAGCCCGCAGGAGGAAATGTTTTGGGATGTATAATGTGACTATAGAAGAGCTTCAACCATTGAAACCTGGCCTATTAATCAAGTTTCTTGATGAAATAGGACTCACCGATGTGCTTTAGGCAGGGCACAGGGGGACACAATAGCTCTTAAAGGGTGCAGTATACTATACCCCGAAACTATATCTACATCTACAAAAGTGATACTAAAAGGTCAAAAGCAGCTGTCTTTAATCTTTAAAACTACATTGCTACAAATTACAAAAAATTAAAATATGTATGATGACAGATAAAAGCTGTCACAAAAGCCACTGTCAAAATTTTTAAAAGTACATTGCTACAAATTACAAAAAAATATCTATGATGGCAGATCATAGCTCGGGTGGAAATCTATTAAATTAGGAATAAAAATCATTGTGAAAAAAAGACAACACTTGAGAACAGAAAAAAAAGGAAAAACTGTCTGCATTGACATATAAAAATATATTAAATCTGAGAGAAAAATCACTGAGATTATATCGCAAGATCCAATTATAAGGATGGATTGAGCCATAAGTAACAAGAGAATGTGAAAAAAAAGCCAATGATTTTTATTATGGAAATAAGTTTGATTTTCTGAAGAAAAAAATTTTGGTTTAATTATTTGTTATTCATGATTTTAAATGTTGTTTTAAACAGTTTTGTTGTAAATGAAAACTTTCAAAAATTATCAGTTTTAGTGTAAAGAAAAGTTCTTTAATTAATTCATCGAACGAACGAAATAATGATTTATTATTAACTTATATAGAAGTTTAGTAAAAAAAAAAAAGAAAAAAAAAGAGAGAGAGAGAGAGTAAGAGAGTGAGAGAGAGGGTGAGTGAGTGAGTGAGAGAGAGAGAGAGAGAGAGAGAGAGAGAGAGAGAGGGTGGGTGAGTGAGTGAGTGNGAGAGAGAGAGAGAGAGAGAGAGAAAAGATAAAATTTTGAAAGGTTAAAAAAATGAAAGAAACTTAGAAATGAGAAAAAAATCATTCCCAACTCAAAGGAAATGAACGAACATTTCCATTATCCGAACAGCTCACTTATCTTGTTCGTTCCCTAATCTGAAATCAGTTTGAGAGTGGACTCCCTTATCGCTTATCTAAAAGTAAACAAATCCAAGGTCGCGTTTCAATTAGAATAGTATCTTTATTTATAAACACGTCTCACGTATTAAGTTTTTTTTTATAAACATTTAAAAACATGGCATTTGCCGTATCAAGGATTTTATCCCGAGGTACTTGTATTTTCTTTTGCATTATTCTCTTTACCGTGTTAGACATATAAAAAGGCTAGTAATTGAGAATCAGAAGTCAACTTGATTATTCCCATAAAACTCCCAGAATCATCTGTTTTATTCAGTCCAACTTCAGAATTTCTTAAATATGTAACTTTATACATCTATNTTTGTTAAATAGGTAATTTTATATATCTATCTTGGAATTATTTAAATACATAAAACTCCCAGAATCATCTGTTTATTGCTTACAGAGCTGTTTGATAAGTCCTACCTTTCAATGCTTTATCCAGTCTTGTGGTTGGTATTTTAAAGTTTAAATCATTTCTCACTGAAGATGGCATGAAGCTGAGTTTAATTTTTTTTAAATTTTTTCTTCCTGTTTGATATGGTGACCTTTTTTTCACTTGCACTTAGACCTTGGCATTTTTAAATCCAATGCGAGATTCTTTATTTCAATCTACCCATTTGTTACACTTTCAGACTTTTATGGTGTGCTTATCCATAATAAGGGTTTTGATACGATGGGTTTAAATGCTGCATTTTTTTTTCCATGATCAGCTCTTCGATTTCATACATTCCATCCACGACCTGACAATAATTTTAGGTCTTGTACCTGATATCTGTGCACTTTTTGGTTCAATTCATTCTTAAGTATTTCCTACGGTCAGAGGTCAATTCAACTTGAAACATGTGCTGGTAGGGTTTCCATTAAATTTACGCTGGCATATATTACAATCACAATCGTGATAAATTATTTGCATTGCATGAAGCTAAAAATTTGTATCTTTTCCCAGGGCAACTCGTCTCCTCGCCTGGCCTTAAAAGATTGAGCACTTTATGTACTGATGGATTATCGGAGGTTCATGTCATGTTGCAAAAGACCTGCAGGAATTTTGCTGATGGAGAGCTCAAGCCGAATGCAGCCAAATTTGATAAGGAACATTTATACCCTAAAGATCAGGTAAAACATTTTTTTTTCTTCGTAAACTTACAGATTTTTAATTGTAACACTCCTGCAAAAATTAAAATCTTCATATGAAATTGTTTTATTGTTTATTATGTTATTATTATTCTTTTTTATAGATTAAAACGATGGGTGAATTAGGACTAATGGCATTAAATGTTCCGGAAAAATATGGTGGAAGTGGTTTAGATTATCTTGCTTATGCTATTGCAATGGAAGAAATTTCTAGGTATGTTATTGTAAGTGGGTGCTGGCACCCTATGTGCTTATCACTATGCAAGAGAACTTTCTGCTTACACGCTTAACTAGTTTTTGTGTTGAGGAAAACTGGGTTCAAAAATACAATAAACCAGAGAGATAGGGTTCAGAAACATTTAATTCCACACTGTACCATCTGAATAAGTCAAACAAGCAAGGCAAGTCAGCCACTAAAGCTGGGGATGAGCTTATTTATAAGAGGACTTACTCCAAATGATGCTTTCAAATACCAGCTTCCACATCCTTCAGCATTCTTCCAGGAGCTTCTTCCCACAGCTTCCTGGATTTGTCGGAATGGGTCGGTCCTTGCTGGCTGAGTCCTCTCACTGAGACCTTGGATCACCAGGGTAAGGGAGGATAGGAAAAGCAAAAACTGTTAGTGCAGATGGTCAGCTTCCTTCTTGCGATGGTTGGTCATGACCTGGGCAGCCTCACAATAACTTGCACCCTCAGAAGTTTACATTACGCAGCCCCTTGGTATCCGTTGCCAACCCAGCTGGCATGACCCCAAATTTCAGGCAGGGCTATTCGTCTGCCACATTTCTACAACTTCTTGGTTTATCCTGGAAAATGTCTCCTTGCTCTCTGGACGACCAGTTAGATTTACTTCCTTATTTCCAACATATGTTTGAAATTCCTTACAACTTATACTAAGACAGGACTGGCTTACACAATTAAATTTGAAGTTAAGAATAATTACATTTGGTAAATACCTTTGCCATATGCTAATTCTTTATCTTGAAAACACTAAAATGATTATTATGCTGTTATATTCAGTGAAAAAATTGAAAATGACAAATGTTAAAATTATAAATCCACTGCAGTAGGTTGTATCTGCCAGATTTTTTTAATCAAATTTGTTACTACTACTCAGGGAGTGTATTAAAATAAATAAAAAATTTTGTTGACCGCTGTTTAGGGGATGTGCTTCTGCTGGAGTTATAATGAGTGTTAATAATTCACTTTATTTAGGCCCAATTTTGGCCTTTGGCAGTGAAAAACAGAAAGAGGAATTCATTAGCCCATTTGTTGATGGGACTAAAGTAGGTTGCTTCGCCCTCAGTGAACCAGGTATATGAGAATTATGTATTGAATTTTTTTGCGCCGCCTTAAAATGTTAATTATATTTATTTTTGTTTTAAGGCAATGGTAGTGATGCAGGTGCAGCTTCCACCAATGCAAAACGCAATGGAAACGCTTGGATCCTTAACGGGACAAAATCATGGATAACGAACGGTTATGAATCAGAAGCGACAATTGTATTTGCAACAACTGATAAGTCAAAAAAACACAAGGGAATAAGTGCATTTCTAACGAAAAAGCCAGTTGATGGTAAAGTTGTATTTTTGAGTAACATAGTTTTTCCAGGGTATATCAGTCACGAAGAATTTTATTTGGACGACACAAGCCAAAAAATTTAATTAAAATATTTTAAGTTTTTATGTAAAAAATGGTGTAATGAAGAAACTAATGACACAGCTCGTGAACTGTCATTTTTCTTTCTTACGAAATATGTATGTTTGAAGTTTATAAAACTTCTTTTCTTCATTATTGAAAAATTTCTTTTTTGTAGGCCTTATTTTGTCTGACGGGTTCCTTAATGAACAAACAGGCAGCCATGTTGGCAATACACTGTTTTCTTTTAATTTTTTTTCCAACGTTTTTTTTGAAATAATAAAAAAAATGTTTTTGCAATGTTAAGAAATAAAATGTAAAACTTTAAAATGGCACAGGATTTCCAGAATGTCGCAAAATTGTGATTTTTTTTAACACCTTACAAATAGAGCCTACCAAAAAGAAATTTTTCATTTATAAAACTATTGTAATATTAAAAGTAAGTGTAGAGATTTATTGTTAAAGCCTGCAGGATGATGAACCTGTAGTTTGGACATTTTGGTCAGCCTATTCTTGCTGTTTTAGTGTATCAGACCAAAAATGATAGGAAACAACCTAACATGAAATATTAATAAAAATATTTGATGTTAGTAATTGCTTATTGCTGTCCCATCTAGGCTCAATAGTTTTGGCTTTATCTTATATGAGTAGGGGGTTCAATTCGTTTTTCAGTCCACTTTTAACTTTTCTTTCAACATACAATAGACTAATTACTGCTTTAAATAACCTCAAATATGCACATGCATGCATGCATACAGAGTTGAGCCTATCACGTCTCACAGCTTGCCAGCAATTCACAGCTTTTTGTAATTTACAATAAATTACCTGCAGGTCTCAAGACCTTATCCATGCACTGAGGTTGGACTCCAGGAACTATCAATAACTAGGTGATTTCAGCCTCCAACACAGTCAGTTCCTAAATCCAAACCCATTCACACTCTCACCACTCGTAAATGTATCCTTACTTACATCACTCACTCATGGTATGAGTGAATAGTTGATATTCCTCCATCACTCTCTACACATATTATACAACCAATCTCATTGAGGGTCAATGGGGTACTCAATTTCGCCATCGGCCAGCCCTCTCACACTACACGTTCATGCTAATAAATACATTCAGTCTCAATATGCACAACGAAAAACAATATGAGATACCTATAAAGTATTGTTTACTTTACCATGTATAACCATGTATAACTGTTTCCTATAAAAATCAGAACAGGATACCCAAGTATCGGGTTGTCCGGAAAATAATGCAGGATTTTAAGTTTTCATTAAAAAAAATCTATATAAAATATTCTGTTTACGTTTACAGGATTACTCATTTGTNTTTTTTTTTGTTTAATACCAAAATCCTGCATTATTTTCCGGACAACCCAATACTTGCTGCTGAGCTCAAGCAGGATTCTCATATCAAGTCGCATTCCTACACACTCTCTATATGGATCCAAGGAGTGGCATCTTCCAATTAAATGGGACATATCAAGCACCCTTTCTCTACATATCAACATATACGCAGGCTTTGGTCGACCTTGCATGGCCTATCCTTAATTGGTTAAGGATGACCTTCCTCCAATGAGTCAGATCTTCTGAGGGTCACCCATGGAAGGTGCTCTTGATACATGGGACCTTCTCTGTTGATCCTTATCCTGCCGATGTTTTTTTAATGCATTTTTAGGTGTCAGAGGGGCCATATTACTGTCGTTAAGTTCACAGGTTGGGATGTTCCAGCATTTCGTTACCCTCCAGACCTATATGTCTGAGCTAAAGCTGCGTATGTTCGCGAACCAGGTTCATCTTTAGTGAGTATGCTAATGCGAGATTACATTATTTACATTCGAGATTGTTCCAATGGCTGTCAGTTTTTGGGTGAACTCAAAGCGGAGCACAGGATGTTCATGGATGGCAGGAGCGACCATGTTTGCGGCCTCGTCTCCACATGAAGTGGTTACAGGATCATGGAGCGCTACTGGTTCATGAACGTAGTACACAGCTTAAGACACTTCAGTTCATGGAGGGGGGGTTGACAAGATGGTCCTGAGGGAGTCTATGTAGACATTAATTTTTATTTTTCTTGGATACCAGGGACTGGAGGAGTTCCCTCCTGAGCACTGCAGCTGAGCTGTACAGCTTATTGTACTTTATCCATGACTCCATATTTTGGGGGAGGGCTCGCAACACAAATGTGAACTTGAGCCCCCGTTGTACCGGTGTTCTTCCATCGAAGAAACTCATTTTTGAAGGGGGTTTGGACCAAATTCAGGGTTGCTGAGATCCGATTCCGCCCCTTCCATTGATGAGTGTCGTGTCAATTTCTTTCAATTGCGGCCACCGTTTCCCTTAGGCATCAGAAAAAGTCCAAAGGCGACAATGGGGATCGAACCCACGACTGCGGGATCTACTAGCCGAGAGTCTGACGCCTTAACCACTCGGCTACCGCGGCCCCCCTGACATTAAATATACTAAAAGATTTTTTTTTTTAATTCTAAGGTATTATCTCTATTTAAATTTATTATATTCTGTTTTATTTTAGGTTTGTCTCTTGGTAAAAAAGAAGATAAACTTGGCATCAGAGGTTCATCCACATGTAATCTAATTTTTGAAGATTGTGAATTACCTGAAGATAGTGTAGTAGGAAGTGAAGGCATGGGTTTCAAAATTGCTATGATGACATTGGGTAAAATAGTGTATTATTGATTAACAATTATCTTAACTTTAAATTACATATAAATCATGTTGCTATGTTGCCAGTAAGAAATTAAAAAATTAATTGATACTGCAAGTTTAAGGCAAAATATTATCTTAGCGAAATCATATTATTTTAATAAAAAAAAGATTCAGTTTGAGCATTTTATTTTTAAGATTCTGGACGAATCGGTATCGCTAGCCAGGCTTTAGGCATTGCTCAGGCTTCGTTAGATTGTGCAGTTGAATATTCCATGAAGAGAAATGCTTTTGGAGCACCGATTGCAAAGTTGCAAGCTATCCAGGTACTTTGATACTTTTATAAGTTTTTGTCTAGTTAGGCAATTTATTTTTGATATAATTGGCAATATACATTTTTTTTGTGTGTATGTGTGCGTGTGTGAAGTTACTATTTTGTTGTTTCTCCCTTCAACATGAGCCCTCATCTCCACTGAGTTACTAATAACATAGATTGCAGCTACGGTTAAGAAGAAGTAACAAAATCTATACAGAAGTTGTTTTTTCTAAATTGGCCCATCATGATATGACGTGTGTGCAATCGGTTAATTACTGATTAATTGATTCTTTAATTAATTCTTTTTTTTCTGATTGTTGATTCTATGTTTTTTTAAACGTAGCTTTTGCTTTAGCTTGCCTGTCTAGTCTAGAATTTCTTTGTAATGTAATGTAACATGAATATTGTAGTTGTTTTAATATTTTTGTATGATTTTTCTTTTTTAATCACATTATGATTTTTCTTAGCAAAAAATTGCGGATATATCTTTGAAAATTGAGTCTGCACGACTGTTGACGTGGAGGGCAGCTCAGCTAAAGGACAAAGGGCTAAAATACACAAAGGTGCTTTTTTTATGTTTTACTTTAATATTCTAATACTCAACTTTTACATTATTTTACTATTGTCATGTATCTGGCATTTTGTGTTTGAAAAGTTCTTTCACTATGCCAAAATTTTGCGAACCAATTGGCCAGAATAATTAATTATGTCTTGACTAGCGAGTCAAAGATGGTAAATTTTTATCTCTGATTTTGTTACATATTTTTGCTAATAGTTTTTGTAATTGTTTAAAAAAATTATGTAAACAAAATAATAAAAACTAAGAGCAAAGCCTACATATTGTGCTGTAAGTACAGAAAGGTACCTTGATGTGTGTAGGGGCTAGGGCAGCACTGTTCAATTTCCACCAAATTCAATTGCAAAAAAATGCTTGCTCTTTAAATATAATTAAGATGCTTTATAAAAAATTGTGTTAGGGTGGGTGATGATTTTGTCACTTTTCACTTTTTTGTGTGGATAATGCTGCACTAATATAGTTGCAGAAATAAAACGGTGGTTTATATTGTCAAAAACTGCTTTAAGAACAAAAAGACAGTAGAGCTTTCCACACTTTTACAAAAATTGTAACCTAATGTGGTGAATTGTTTTCAAAGGCACATCATCAAAAACCTGCCTATTATTCATCTAATACATTTTTTTCATATACAAAGCTTCAGCAGAGAAGTAGATCAGTAAATATTTTAGCTACACAATTCAAGAAATTCCTCTGTAATTAGAGTAATTAATTGTATGTTGCCATGTATGAAAAGTAGGAAATGAGGGAATGACTGAAACCAAGATGAATTAACATAAATGAAATTGAAATGCGATAAAAATTAGCTCTAAACAATTCTGGGAAATACTTAAAAAATTTAAAAATAACCTGGTCACTTCCAGACCCTTTGTTACATTTTAAACTATTCAGAATTCTCATTGTCAAGAGTGAAAGGAGAGATAAGAAAACTAGATGTGAGAAAAGGCTTAGCCTATAAAACAAGAGAAATCTACAGAAGGGTTAGATTGGATTAGGTTAGAAAAGGAGACTTCACTACTTGGGCACATCAACCAGTATGGGTCTATTGTGCATCTCCAATGTTGTCTAGAGCTTCTCATGCAGCTTAAGGCTTTTTACCAGATCCCAAAGCTTTTTCAAGGACTCCCTTATCCTTCGTCCTGGCTTTTCCTCTCCTAAGAGTTTATTTTGGCTTACATCAGCCTTTGCACCAACAGGTTCTGTTGTCTCTTTTACTTCCTGACAATATGTGCACAGGCTTTCTGCACCCTGAGTACATATGCCTTTGGAGTATGCAGTGACCAATTAGCAGTTCAACTATTGTTCTAGTCCTAGATTTAATAGTGCTGTTAGTTTTTGCGATGGTTCTTTGATGAGCCTCCAACCTGGGCTACATTCCCATTGAGCAGAGGACTCTTAACCCATTGTCAGATAAAATGGTTTGGCCACATTGGTTTGGAATGCCGCAAAAGCATTCTTGGCTGATAGGTGTCCTCATTCAACTTTATTTAGCCAGTTTAACTGGATTAGGTATGCAACTGTGGCAATCCCAGTGATTCCACTGTTAAAATATGGCAATTATGCCTTGCCTCCATAATTTGCATGCCAATCTTAGTAATTTTTTAAATTGATTTTATATCTTCTTTTACAAAGGAAGCAACTTTTCTTGAACTAACCTTGCTTGTTTTGCAGGTACCAACAATTTTCAGTACCACCTCTTCAAATTCATTTTTTTTTATTTGACCTAATTATAATTAATCCATTTGTTTTTTAGTTGGTCTTATTTAACCAAAGCAATGATTTAAATTTAATTATAATGTTTATGAAAAATTATTGTCATGAGTGGGACTTAAACCAACGACCTTTGACTCAATACATTGGCAAAAAGAGGGAAATTTGAAAAAGTTGTAGGTTCAGATGATGAGTTAGTGTCCCGGGGTACCAAAGTCACAATAGCTCAAGTGGTTAGAGTGGCTGTGGCTGAAAGGCTAATGCCAAAAAAAAGTGGTTAGAGCAGCGCCATATTGGGCAAAAGGTCATTGGTTTGAGTCCCACTTGTGACACTAATTTTTCATCTTATTCACACTTTACATAAAAATTTGAAACAAATTTAAACTGATTATAATTTTTTTTCAATAAAACACTTTAAAAGTTTTATATTGTTTTTATTAATAATACAGGAAGCTGCAATGGCAAAACTGGCAGCCTCAGAAGCTGCAACGTTCGCTTCTCATCAGTGTATTCAGGTTGGTACACGTTTTTCAGTTTATATTTGTAAATCTTATTTATATTTGAATATTTTCTTTCAGGTTTTAGGAGGAATGGGTTATGTAAGTGAAATGCCTGCTGAGAGACACTACAGAGATGCTCGCATCACTGAAATTTACGAGGGAACTTCCGAAATCCAACGTTTAGTAATTGCAGGAAACGTGTTGAAAGAATATGGATTCTAAATTACTCAACTTAAATTTTTTATTTATCCATCCTGTTATAGCAAATCTCTCTTAAATCGTTTTGTAATTTTTGCACTAGTATTATGTTAATGCACGTATGTTTAATTAAAAAACCTCTCAAAGACTGAAAGATATGTGATTTAATGTTCAAGGTTTAAACAATATATTTTTAATATTTTAATGCATACATTATTATTACCTGTATGGATCTGATTAACCTATGAAATTCAATAAAGTAAATAAGAAAAACAAAAATTTCTCAGCAAGAATTAAGGAAAATAATAGGCCCTTGTGCTGGCCAATACTCATTTAATTATCACCTTAAAAAAATAAAATAAAATAAAAATATAAAAAAATCAGAGCATGCCCAGACTGCAAAATGTGGCTTGGAAAATATACAGCCACTTTGTAATGGTGATACTGACTCTTACCATGTTGAATGCAGGCACATGAAATGCTATTGACCCTCTTGGGTAGCATTTTTTTTTTTAAGTTTTATTTTCATAAATGACCTTAATTCCTGAGGTGCCATGAGACCCCCAGCATACCTCATCCTCAGTCCTCAATGAATAATGAGTTTTTTTTTCGTATCCTTAGCGTATAAATGAACAAAACTGATCTTTGGTCATCTCAAGTACAAACGTACCAATTTTTCAAAAAGTGGCATGTGGGATAGGTTTTTATTAAATGTTCCTGGTGCCAAGTGGTCCAAAGGTTGTAGGGATTGCAGTCACATGACAGGAACAGCATATGTTAATCTTATATAAAATAATGCTATATAAACAGTACTAGCTGTATTAATTGCAAAAAAAAAGGATCTGGAGGCCTTTAAATCAAAATAGCAAAAAAAAAAAAATATGTGCTCAAAGAAATCAAATCTTTATTTGCCATAATTTTTCATATTTATTAATACAAGGTCTGTTTCAGTTAAGGGGTTGAGGCCTGTATCTTCAATAATAAGATTTAAATATTCTTTTACATCATATAGCGGGTTTTTCACTAGCCATTTATAAATTACATTATTTATAGGTTAACCTTTCATAGGTTAACTTTAACGATTTTAGGTAAATGATTTCAGGTGAAGTGATTTCACGAATAGTCTAACCTCTCATAACCATTGAACACAAATGATTTCTTACATATTGGCTTAACTAGACTTGAGGCATTTCTGGTATTATAATTGTGTACATCTCTAAAAGTTACATTATTTTTTACAAATTTTAGATTAAAATAAATGTACAAATATATATTCAATATATTATATTCCATAAATAAACTTTTACGGTGTTCAGTTTTTGGTTTTCCCAGTATTATTCTAAAGAATCTTTTTTGCACCAATAAAATTTCATATACAAACACAAGAGTAGACCATAGGACATTATGCCTTGGAAAAGAGAAAAACAGTTTTTAGGACATACAGTGATTTGTTAATTAGTTTTAACATCACAAAACAGAAAGAGGAAAGCGTGCTTGTGGTGTGAGGTATGCACTCGCCACATTTAGCTCCTGTCAAACCACAGACCCAATAGTTTGCAATAAGTTTCACTTTTATTATTATTTTTTAATACAAAGAGGACTTCCTGGCTCTTATCTGGATTTACATGCCTGGAATTTGAGTTGAACCATACAAAGAAAAAAATATATAATAATAATAATAGAACATGGAGTGGAGGCACAAGTCAAAGAACAAAATTGTCTCACCACTAAGGTCTTGTGTGGAGAGGAGCTGGTCTGGGTGTCTGATTTTTGCCTGGTCTTTGTGGTGTCCGGTTGGCTGTGGGGGTGCGCCCGCTCTTGATGTCCCTGCCCCTCCTGGCTTATCGCTCTCGGTTTTCTTCTCTCATTGATTAATTCATCATCAAGGCATTTTTGCAATTAAATAAATTTAAAAAAAAATTCTCTTCACCCTGCACCATCAATTTTCCAAGCTGGTATACATGCAATAGGACTCTACACAAGAGGTTCTGGCAATAGCCGCTAGCTGGCCAGAAGAAAAAAAATATCGAAAGGCATACAAGGATTTTAAAAATAGATAGGAAATTAAAAAATTGAAAACGGATATTTTTATTGACTCACCCAATATATTTTTTTTTAATTTAAGGAGTAGGAACTATGCAAATAAATATTTATTACAATTTTTTTATAGTTATAACAATTTAACATAAATAAAATTTAAGAATGATATAAAACAAATGCTTGGTATTAAACAGATAAAAATTAATCAGTGCATTTTATTAGTTATTTATTTTTATTTATTCATTTTTTTTTTTTTACAATTGGTGTCTAATGCCTAAATGCACAGGCATCGTTTTATTATTACAGCCATTTTCACTTTTAAATTCATTAAGGGTACTAGCACGATTGCACTTCTCCGACATTTAATTGTATTTTTTATTGAAATTCATCATAATAAACTTGAATTGCCTAAAAGTTCTTTAGAAATTTGTATCACAATGTGTATTTTGTGTTTAATCTGTTTTTACAATGAAGGAATCTGTGAATGAGTCACAGCCAAGCCAATGCAAAATCTTAAAACAGCATTTATAAGCTCTTGGATATCTTGTAACAAATAATATTGAAATAGTTTTGTTTTAATCATTAAATTCGAAAGTTTTTTAAAAACAAAATGACAATATCCAACTTTTACTTAAACTAATTACATACTTTTTTAGTTATGGAGTGACTGATAATCATAACAAGTGTACTATGATTTGACTTTAATCTAGGTTAATATGTATAATATCAATAATAACTATGGTAATAATACATTTTAAACACTTAAAATGTTAAATATAATAATAATAATATGTAAAATTATTAACACAATTTATAATTTTTAATAAACAATTTAATATATATATTTAAAAATTGTTACTTATAGGTAAACAAAAACATCACAATAATAAATATTTTAAAAAAAGATCATTTTTACCTCATGTATTAAATAGAAATAATAGATTTTTTTTATTCCTTATACATTAGTTAATCCTTCTTATACATTAGTTAATTATGAAGATTCAATAATAAACATGTACTCAATGTAAATAAATGCCTCTCTTAAAAGAGTTAAATAATATACAAGATATAAATGGTTCTACTCACGACTTCAACAAATTATGAAACAACAGGTCACTAAACACACGTTTAATATGATGGAAAACTTAAAATAGCAAAAAATATCATCTGATCCTGTAAAACTGAACTATAATAGAAAAATTGTTTATATTCAACCAATAATTCAATCAACAAGTAGAAAGCCTATGTTATTTAATACAATACAAAATGGCACTGATATATACAATTCATAGTATATAATATTTTAATTGTAATTCAATATAGTCTTTAAGCAGGTGCTTGGAATTTATTGCTAAAATCAAATGGGCACCTTTTATAACATAAATGCAAATATTAGTTTGTTCAAATTAAAGATAAATAGTAAGTAAATAGGATTTATTTATTTCTTTAACAAGAAAATAAAAATAATCAAATCCAAATTCAATTTTCCTAAAAGTAAAAACACTTGTTAAACTATTTAAATTTGATCTAGCATCAGGGGTACGATTATAACAATTTTTTATAAAATATATTTAATTTTAAAAAATCAACAATTGATTGTAAATAACCAAAGACAAAATAATATAAAATCATTAATTTAATAATAAATTTAATAATAATAATAAATTTCCTAGATAACAAATAGTGACAACCAATCACAGATCATATAGGCAGATTTTATAATTAATACGAGCAAAAAAAAATTAATATTTAACACTCATCATACATTGTATGATACAACATTGCACTTTTCTATTCTAATCCTAACAGCTTTGAAAATGACAGACATTTTGTCATTACAAAATTTTCACTGCTGCAATTCATAATGGTACAGTGAATTAGAAACGAAAGTGTTTTATGATTTGTCTACTTTTAAATAAGTTTATACTTTGTAAAATTGGTTGATCAAATTAAATACATTTAAATTTACTATTATGGTATTCAAATATGTGTATATATTACATATGAACACTCTCCCAGTCTTAATGAATTGTTGGAATGCTTATCAACTGAACATTCCTTTTGCAACCCTGAATAAAGTACATAATCAAATTTAAATGTAATATATTTCATAGCAAAACATTCGAAAACATTTTTTTTTTGTTTTTACAAATTTATTTTTGTGCTGAAAATTTGTGCCAATTTACCAATATTTTAGAGAGCTTACACAAATGTAAAAAAAATTGAGAAACACTTTGAAATGAAGCCAACAAGAAAAGAGAAAAAATCATTGTATTTTCAGGATGCATCAGCCATTCAGGCAATTTTAGAGGAATTCTTCATTCTGAAAAGAAAAAAAAATTATAAGATTTTGGGGTTTTGTTTCTATACTTAATGATTGCACAGAAAAAAACAAATACTTGACTAATTGTTCTGGTGAACATCTTATTTATTATTTTCAAGTCAATGTATTTTACACAGGCTAATGCTTTGATAAAGTCAATCAAGATGTACAACCTAGTAAACTAAAAGCCATTGCATATTCTATTCGCTAGCATTAACATCACTGGTGATCAGATTTTTATCTGGATCATACCTCCATGGTACAATGATTCAAATTTCATTCTGCATATTTTGCATTTTTGAAGAATACTGTATAAAATTGTAATTTGAAGAATACTGCATAAATTTGCACATTTGAAGAATACTGCATAAATTTGCACATTTGAAGAATAATGCATAAATTTGCATATTTGAAGAATACTGTATAAAATTGTAATTTGACGAATACTGCATAAATTTGCTTATTTGAAGAATAATGCATAAATTTGCACATTTGAAGAATACTGCATAAATTTACACATTTGAAGAATAATGCATAAATTTGCACATTTGAAGAATAATGCATAAATTTGCATATTTGAAGAATACTGCCTAAATCAGCATATTTGTAGAATAGATTAGACATTTAGATATTTCTCAGATAGAAAAGATGTTTGAGGCCTCCATTTGCAAAACTTTTAAGCGCAGTTTTTCGCCTTTCCTGAAAATGACTTTTTTTGAAGTAGTTGGGCTATGGAAATAGGGGCCTCATTTGAAACACAAAAATAGTTAGTCTCAGTCCTCTTTCACTTTTCAACCTAGCAAACCTAAAAAATGCAATAAGTGGGAATTATAACTTCCTCTAAAATTGTGGTTTGAATATTTCTAATCAACGCAAAACAGAAATTAGTAAAATCCATGACGATGCATGAATGAATTAGTTCAAGAGAAATTAAAAAATGCCCTTGACGAAAATTCCATATTAACTGAATTGGGGAAATTAATGAAATCTTAAATAAAAACAATAAAGTTGTTATAAAGGAAATCGACAATTCAATTATTTTAAGTTCCAACAAATATGCTTTCTTTGCTTTTTATTTTTTGTGTGACAATTTTTCAACATTCCTTTCAAAATGGATATCCACTAGATCAAAGAGAAAAATTTGAAGAAGAAAAAATTTATATTCAATCGAAGTATTTGTACTCACTCAAAGTGTTTGTGAGTTGAGAACCATTACCAACATTTTTTCCCATCGTCAGCTCTTTTCACCTCAAAGAAGCCGACTCCTTATACAAAAATGTCTTCCTATACCGACTTCCTTCCCCACCCCTTCAAAATACAATGTATATGAACATAAAACAGCAATTTCTCACTGGCACTCTCAACACAACACACAAAAATGGCACAATTACATAGAAAACAAACACTTTGAGTGAATAGAAATACTTTGACTGAATATAAAAAAATATTTTTTTTTTGCATTGTATAAATTCACTTTTTTCCACATCCTACATGTATTTGTTAAATTTAAACAATGTTTGTAAATCCCAGGCCCTGAAGATGGTCTCAATAAAGATCGAAACGTTGGCACGATAAAGAAAATGTTTTTCTGAAACCTATGTCATGCCAGATCGCATTTTACGATTTCCGATTAATCCTAGACTAACAGTTACTAATCACCACAAAAAAATTTATTTTTTTATTTTATTTCATTATTATTTTTTTGCAGAAATCCTGTTACTTCTCAAATATCCTATTCAGTGTTCAATTGAACATTTCTTGGTAATCCATTTTTAGGACATTTTCGAAAACTTCTATTTCAATGAGGAATAAATTGTTCAGGCATTTGATGGCTCTTTTGTGTTTTTTCTTTTCTTTCTAGAAACTACTTTGTCAATTGTTTCTTCTTCGAAAACTTTTCCTTTGCAGAGGAACCAAAATTTTTTGCCTCTAACACAATTGACTGATTGATGTAAATAAGAATTGCTACCCTATTTGTTTAGTCAGTTATTAGCCAAATGGGTACATCTTACAAATTTTGAGGTTTTCTCATCCATTGATAAGTATAAAAGTTAAATTGTCTTACCTTCGACACAATTTATTGGAATAAACAAAGCCAAAAGATTAACCAAAAGACTGAACTGCCAACTTCAAGGGAAATCATCAGAAAACAATAGTGGATCTTTAACATTCGCTGATGATCCACTAAGCCAATTTTCACTGTCATTCGTTTTCTTATTATCTGAAACACAAAAATAACATTAGTACTTTATGAAAATAACACTAACAAATATTATAGTACAAAAATAATAAAAAGCTGAAACCACCTTGGACCAAGGAACAGAAACTATAGTACAAAAAAGATGAAAAATAAGAAATGTTAACAGGATTTCTAATCTGTCAAATATTATATGTAGAGCCCAGATTTATAAGCAATAAAAAAATCCACAAATATGAAAAAATATGCAGGATAAAATTTGTACCACCATGTCATAGATAATTAATCTGATCACCATGGCTGTAAGTGTTAGCAAAAAGAATATACAACTGCATACAAATCCGAGCTCGAATTGTAAGTTCTTAGTTTGAAATCACAAAAGTTGATTTTTTTTAAAAATTAACATACCTTTTTTTAAAGAATTTGTACTGAACAAATCATCAAAATTATTTTCAGTATTTCTGTATCCACTGGAAAAAAGCTTGTCATCATCATCTTCATCATCATCACCAAAACTACTTTTAAATAAAGAAGGAGTAGTTTTCGCTTTAGCTGATTTCTTAAAGTCGCTACCAAAAATTCCAGAATTGTTTGATAAAAAGTCATCATCGTCGTCGTCGATTATATTTGTTGAAAAAAGATCTTCGTTATGCTGATCAACACTGAAAGTTCCAACCGTTGAAGTTGCTGGCTTTATATCATTATCCTCATTTCCAAATTTGTTCGCCTTCGCTTTATCATGTTCAATAGAGACTTTGGAATATGTGCTTGTTTTTAAAATAGTGTCTTTATTCTGATTACTCGAGGAAGCAAACAAGTCATCCATATCTGAAGAATCCATGTCGTTCCAACTAAATTTGTTGTTTGGCTTTGTAACCAACTCATCGGAAGTGGGTAACCACAAAGGGTCATGTACCTCTTTGGCTTGTGCTATATTTAACGGAGAACTCAGCGAGTTGTGCAAGCTACTACTCGAAGTAGGAATATCCGTTCTTTCAAAGTCTGACCTTTCAGCATCGATTGATACACCCGGTGACAGTAAAGTATTTCCAAAGAATAAATTATTCGATGATATATCCTTTGGAAAATCAAAAGCTGGTAATACAAACAAATCCTCTTCATCTGTTGATGGCGACATGACAACACTCGATGAAGTAGTGGGTCTACTGTTAGCATGATCACTTTCATAGGTAGATGCTGCTCCTGACGAAGAAAACCCTTCTTTTCGGTGTCGTCTTGAAGGAAGTCTTCTTTTGGATTGAATTTTCGCCCTGCCCTATAACAATTTAAAAAAAATTACATCACTTATTTTTTAAAATTTTCAATGAATAAACACCAGAATGGGGATTGAAATCACTCTTTGTTGTTGCAAACCCTCATAAAAAAATTCTATCCCATTGACAACAAATTTACAAAAAGTCAATAATACCTTTGCCAAGCTATGTAGAACTTTTGTAGTCACACAAGGCAGATCACTGCAACCTTGAGAATTTGTAGTCACTTCTTCTATGGAAAGGTGCTTATTATTATCGATAACAGAAGTCCTTGGTTTGGGTTCTGACGGACTATTAAAAATCAAATCACTAGAGCCCTCAACATCAACATCCATGCTATGATTAGAATCATTATCTACATAATCAAATAAATTGTCAATTAATCAGACGAAATAAAATTATCTTACTTTTTTTTCTAAAAGCACAAATAAAAAAGTACCTAGACAAGAAAAGAGATCCTCCGGTGGAGATGGACTTTTCTTTTCAGGTTTTTTGAGATGAAGGTTTGGAGTTCTTCCCATGCTCAAAACCCGTGAGAGATCAGCTTTGAAGTCGTTGATATCAGGAACACCTAGATTTATAAATTATTGCTATAAATTTATTTCATACCATTGATTAACAATTTTTTCTCGTTCAAATATTCAACTAATATCATTATTTACTGTAGGGTGTTCTAGACATACCTAGTCGACCAGCCTGAAGCAAAATTATATTTAACTAAGTGGATTTGGTGAAAATTTTATATAATGTATAAGGCAATAAAAGAGGATGGCGAAGGCTGAGGGGTTAGGGCATCTAACTCATATTGCCTGCTAGCAGACCTGGGTTCGAATGCCCCCGCATGGCGTTTCAATTGTAAATAACATGGATAAAGTATTGAAAGTTTGACCCCTTGACAATGACACTCAATGAGTAGTTAGACAATAAGCCCTCCTGAATGACAAGATTTATGTTACTTTAGGGGCCTCAGTAGATGAGTGGTTAGGGCGTCCAAAACATATTTGCCACACTTGCTGTTCTGGATTTGAATCCTGACACAACCCATGGATTTTTATTAAGAATAGTATTAAAAACTTATTGAGAACTAATTTGACCCCACCCTTGTCCACATCCAAAGGGCAGAAGGACCTTATAGTACTTCTGTATGACAGTTCACTTTACTTTTGTGACTGTGATGATTGATATTTTCTTTGGTGATTGATCAGCCTTCTCAGTTTAAATATAATTTTTTCTTTCCAAAAGGTAGATTGGGGATGAGGCCAGAAAGACAGAAACAACATTTATTTTCTTGTCGAGCTTTCGGCAGAATATATCGCCTTCATCAGGACTCTGTATTAACAAATTAACATAAGTAAATTTTCAAATATACAATTTTAAAAATTTTCCTTAATTACTAACTCGAAAAAAATCATTATACTATATGAACAGGTACATGTGTGGATAACATTTAGCCGGTAGAACCCACCTTCGATAAACGAAGGTAATAAATATTCGTAANAATTTGCCGCCCCTGAGGGTCAGAACATTGTTTCAGGCTCCTGCATTCAACATCCCAATGCACTCTGAGGGCCAATGGGTTAATTGATATTCTGCCATCGGCCTCATTTAAAAAAAAAATACATAATAATAATAATAATAATAATAAATAAATTTGCCGCCCCTGAAGGTCAACAACATTGCTTCAGGCTCCTGCATTCAACATTTTAAGGAACAAACAATTTTCTTGGCCCTAAATTATAAATAATAGTTGCTTACTTTGAAATCTCACTATTTCCTACATCTTCTTTGAATTCATTTTGACCAAATTTATAACCAGAGTAATCACTCGATAAAACCTGAGGACTGTAGTTGGACAAAATTTTGTTCGTTTCAGGAATCATATGCTAAAAACAAATCAATTATTAATTATATGAAGTAGTTTAACTTAATATGTTTATGAATAATATTACATGGTTTTGTGATATTATTTAGAAAAATAAAACATTCATAAAATACAAATCGCTTACGTAATCCTCCGAATGGTCCAAATTACTTGAAATTCCAGTCTGATTGTTAAACTCTTGGTCTGACTGATAAAAAAATAATATAATAACTCTTTAAGAAAAATCCATGTTACATAATAAAAATTATAATGCAAATAAGATATTGTTGTATACTGTCAAGATGTTATCTTACCTCACTCACTATTTCTTCTTCTAGATTAAGTAAGGACAAACCTAATGTGTCATCGTTCATAAAGGCCTCACTGCCAATTAAATGAGGTAGAGGACGATCCTTGTAGACATTTTGAGGAATTAACATAATTTGTCTAAAAGAAAAAAAATGAGTCGTCAGTCACAGCCATTGCAACAAGTTGAATAGTCGATTGTCAAGGATCCAGGAAACAGAAAAAAGTAACAACTAGAAGATGTTGAAGGATGTAGAAGCTGGTGTTGGTGAGCGTAGTTTGAAGTAAGTCCTCCCCAGAGTTAAGAGTTGTGTCTGACTTGCCTTGTCTGTTTGTTTGTTTATTAAGACCAGTGTAAAAATCAACGTTTATGAATACTATCTCTCTAGTTTGTATTATTTTTTAACATTACCTTCCTACCTTACAAAAAGTAATAGGACGCATACACTAAATGTCCTCCTATCACTTAGCAGTAAGTATAGAGGGTCAGTGCCGTTAACAATAAAACAAAAAAAAACACATCCAGGGACAGAGAAGATTTTGGTGAAGCATGCACTGACCTGCCAATAGCTGCGTCGTCTTCCGAATCACTCCCAGGTATGTCAATGGCTTCAAATTTCTTTTCCAATATGTCTGCACATTTTTTTAATGACTGATGCAAATTGAGTTGCAAATGTGATCTCTCAGTCGTCCATTCCATTGAAGAACTCTAAAAATAGAATCGTATGAATGTACAAGTCTGATAAGTATGGGATGATTGTTCTTTTTTTTTCTCTGGGAATAAATCTTTTGTTCCAATATACAAAACTAGCTATGATTTTATTTAATTGCATTTAAGTTGTTTTTTTAAATTGGAAGGATTGTATTGTCATATGTCTGTAATTTCACAATAACTCCTTTTTGGGATCATCAGTTACAATGAAACTTTTTTTTTGTGATACTAGGACAAAAAATATTAGACACATGCTCGCACTCTCTGCAATTGTCCCCTAGGAGCCAAGAAAATAAATGTTTTAGCTAATTTAAGTTATTTTAAAAAAAATTATTTTCTGCCCATGTTGAACATGTATTCAAATGTTATTACATACCAGTTGTTTTTTTACGTAGTATAAGAAAATAATAGGCAAGATCATACTAAATGAGATCAGATATATAAAAAGATAGAAAAACGGAAAGACGCTTTCAGTAAAGTAGGCAAAAAAAATGTTTTTAAGCACCCTTTAAAGCCCTTAAATATGAATTTTTAGAGCAATCAAAAATTAGACATTTTTGGGTTGTATCAGCCGGGGGCATTTTTTTTTCTCGACTATGATCTTTCAGCTAAAAATTCATAATTACTCACCCAATACATTGGTGAATTATGACAATTGGAAAGCTGCATTTTTTTCTTGAGCCTTTATCAATAACCATTAGTTCATTAATCTTAAATGAGAAAAATTAGGATGAAATCTAGTTTATTTATGGAGGCCAGGTTCATGCACTTACGCTTAGTTTATAATGTTCTAAACCTCTGCAAAGTTTCCAGTGGAATTGTTTCAAAGTTATCAACATTTTGTGATTTTTAGTAAAACAATTGGAAAGATTTGAAACAAAAATTTAATTTTCCAAAAAAATTCTGTTCAAGGTTTATTTTGGGTTACATACAAGATTATTAACTATGTTTCTTGTCATATAAAAAATATTTTAATCTACTTTGCCAAGTCACTAAAACCCAAAATAATTATGCAATGTATTTCAATAGATACAAATTTTGCTTGCCTGTAGATTTATTCTTTTTGAGTTTTTACAAATTAGGTTAAAATCATTTTTCATCGAGGAACAAAGTTTATTTTCGTTTTCTACACCCCAAAAAACTCCTGAATACGAAACTTTTGGGGAAATGAAAAGAATCTTTTTTTCTCTCTCCTATTTTTCAACTCTTGCTTGTTTGAAATGCACAGAAATTGTTATAACTTTGAAACAATCCTAGCAATTCACCGAAAACTTTAAGGAGTCTAAAACTTTTGTTTCATTATTATTTTTTTATGCATTACATTTTTTTTTTTAATTCCATCCATATTTATCTCATTAAATCTAAACATTGTTGAAATATCCTGCTTTCCGATGGCTGTACAAACACTGAATCAGCAAGAAAAAAATTGCCTACAGCGGATCCAGCTCAAAAACGTCAATTGTTTAAATTGCAATTTAAGTTTGCATTTAAAGGTTTTTAAAGTGATTTTGAATTATTTTTGGCTTACTTTACTGGAAGTGACTTTTAATTTTTATATCTTTTTATAAATCTGATCTCATTTAATAAATCGTGCATATTATTTTCTGAACCTTCGTAATATAATAATTAACAACCTTGGAATATATACACAACAAAAGCAGAAATCTTTTGTTTAAATTACTCAAATTAGCTGAAATTTTTTTTTCTCGGCTCCTTGCACCCATTGGCAACAACACACAAGACACGCCTAATATTTTTCAACCTAGGATCACAAAAAAAGTTACATTGAAATCAATGTTCCTTGTCCGTAGCCTCCCCTTGCTAGCAATATCTACCTGATTTGTAAAAGTAATGATTCACTAGCTTTAAAAAAAAATAATAATAATAAAATAAAAATATAAAAAAAGTGTAGTGTTTGAAAGGGTAAATAGAATATAGACCTAGTTGGGAGCTGAAATGACCTAGATGTCGGAAGCCCCAGTCAAAAAAAGAAAAAAAAACTGTTTTTGGTGACCAGTGTAGCCTAGTGGTCAACATGATGGACTCTCAGCTCATATCCCCCATAGCCGTGGGTTCAACTCCCACCGGTGCTCCTAGCCCTTTTTTTCATGATACCCCCAAGAATATAAATCATCAATATATAAATCTCTGAATTATGTCTTTGGTAATATTAAAAAAATATTATTTTAATAAACATTTAAAAAAAGCTTTTGTAAGAGCATAACCATTGGAACATACTTCATCGGATGGTTCTACAAAAGCATCTTCTTCCTCCTGGACTCGATTTTCTATAAATTGGTTGTCGGCAATGGCATGGAAATTATTTGTAATCGTCCTAACATTTAGAAAGGTTTTATTCAAATTTTCCTCAAGACTATCCATACAATTCAAAGCATACGTTGTGTTGTTCAAAACATGCTGAAAAATAAACAGAAAAAGAAAAATAAGACAATTAAATATGTCAATGAAAATCAAACGTGTTAAAAGCACTTATTAATAATTAATACAGATGATTTTATGGTTAAGAAAAACATTTATTTATTATGATTCAGTAAATATAATCAGTATAAATAAGAACAATCTTATCTCTGTGGTGCAGCCATACTTTTTTTTTTTCATCTTATTATTTTATTTTGACAAGCATGCAACTCAAAAGTTTATCACTCAATCTCCTTATAAGCAAAATCAAATTCGATTAAATTTAGCTCCTGTCAACAACAGTTAACAATCGAGAAAATCATCTCTCAAATTGAACGGCTATCTATATTTTATATAAATTAATTAAATTATAGTTTTGAAAAGCTATCATGGCAGTTGTGTTTTCACTGCCAAATTATCCCAAAATGCATGTCTTATTACTATTAATTTAGTTTTATAAGAAAAAACATGTTCATTTTCATATGATAACTGGGGGTAATGACAATGTTTTGTTTTTCACCACTAATTGGTACAGATTTGACCAATGTTGGTTCTTGTTTTATTACATCCTTATCTTACTATTTAACGGTTTGATTAAATGAAATTTCAGATATTTGACATGATGGCAAGTAAGATTGTGCAATATTTATTTTTTTAATAACTAAAGAAAAAAAAATCAACGTAACATGACCAACTCCCTATTAGCCAATAGCTTTAGGGATGGTTAGGGATATTACCTGAAGAAACCAACTTTCGTAATTTAATTTTCAAGACACTGTTTAACCATTGACTTGATGGTAGTGTCCACAATTAGAATTCTTTGGTAACTGATATATTCAGAGGAGAGCTCATTAAAAGAGATATTTTTGCCAACAGAACAAATGACTGTTTGAAACAAGTTTTAAGAAAACATAAATAGTGCATGTCAATATCAAGCGCTATTGATCTGAAAATGCTCTCTGTTTATGCAGCCATAAACATGAATGTAAATTAAAGATTAACCCAAACAATAGCTTAGCTTTCTTTAATCAAACAATAGCCTAAAGTGTAATATATAGGCTGTAACAAAAGTCTGCATTTTTTCCTTTGTTTAAAAAATGGATTACATCCTATATTTAATTAGATCGATACTGTCATAAATGAATAATAATTTAGCTTGTGTTCTGGAGAGGGATTCCTCTCTTATTTTGTTGTTTGTCCAAAGTTAACGGAAAAAACTCCAGTTAAGATAAGAGACATGAGCTAAAAACTTAAAATTTTAGCCAATCATAACCACAATCTAATGAAAGTTTTGAAAGCAGCTGAGTGAATCAATGAACAAGATTCAATTTGCAGGTCGATTTGGAACTTTTGTAAACAGAAGTTGAAAGGTGTTATAACAGTTCCCAACAGGATAGATCCATCGTGCATCGTTGGTTGAATATTATAAGCTGGTCCGCGTCTTAGCATAAGTCTATGCTTAAAAAGTTATATGGAATGTCAACAGAATAGTCGCCTATTTGATAAAGAGCAAAGAGATGTTTCCCACAACCTGGGAGTCAAAGGAACGCAGTAGATGAATAGTCCGTCCATTGTCCACAGTTATTTAGTGTGAGAAGGTGACGCAGACACAGTTCATCCAGCTGTGGGACCCTATAAATTTGGGGCCATGTAAGCCAGGCAGGCGCTGTACACTCTTCGCCAGATGTCCCTTGACATGGACCAAGAGGCTGCCTAACAGAAAATCCTGACAATTAGTAAGTTGGAAGGAATTGCAAGAAGGAAGTTAACCAACTGGCCCAGCAGGCTTTCCTTCCCTACTCTGTTGGGAAGCCGGTATAAAAGAGGATGATTTGGAAAGCAGTCAGTCAATTCAAAGACTCGTCCCAGTCAATTTGAGGACTCAGAAAAGACCAATCAAGCAGCCACACTCAATCGGGGACTTAGCGAGGATTCAGCTAGCAGGACCGGCTATTGCGACAAGTTGAATATAGTAGACTGACAAGGACCCAGAAGGCTGTGGAAAGATCCTGCAAGATGCTGGATGTGGTAGCTGGTGTTGACTGGGTAAGTCCTCTTGTAAATAAGCTCATCCAGGAGTTAGAATTCTGACTTGCCTTGATTGTTTGACTTTTTGCTTTGTTTTACCATATTGAGATGGGCCAGTGTAGTAATAAATATATCTCTCTGGTTTAATGAATTTTTGGAACCCTACCTTCCCCTTCACAAAAAGTAATAGTAGCTGAATGTTCTCATAATGCTCAGGGTAAGCAAATAGAGCGTTGGCACTCACTTACAGTATAAAACTCATCTGAAAGCCTGCAATAAGCTTCATTCCATTAAATGTATCAATACTTTCCATGAAATTGGGTTTCTGGACAACCAGCTCTCCCTGTGCCAACATTATGATAATATAATTGATATGAGATATATATATACAACTTGAAAGAAAAGAAAACACTCAATTCCTTTGTCAAGCTTCTAAGGGATAAATCCATTTTGTTAGGACTTTGTAACTACTTGTAGATTTCATTCCATTATCAGCTAAAGCCGAGATATTTTAGATAAATAATAGTTTCAAAGTCCTGGTGAAGTTTGTCATTTGATGAAAGGAACTGAATGTTTTCTTTTCATTCTGATCTGCCCAAAAAGGTAGCAGCTTTTGCTGCCTCAAAAATATCCAGCTTTGAGTAAGCCAGCAAAATGTTCTCCTGTATAACAAAAATAATTAAATTTCAATAGGAATTACTCACTGGTCAATGACTGTCAAAATTCAAGTTCGGCGGAAAAGTTGGTTGTGTTAAGTTTCTTGTCTGAGAAAAACAACTTTTTGTGGTACCAACTATAAAAACCTTTAATTTGGTTTACCGATCAATTTGGTCTGCCTATTCTCCCTGTTTTGGTCTGTCAGATGTTTCACACCCAGGAGTGCACACTGAAGATGGCACAATGACGAAATAATGATACAGGTTGATCACTCCACAGACTACAGGATGGAATATCACAACTCAACTATAAAAAGGTTCTCCTGCAGCAGTAGCACGTATTTCATGTCAAACCATATCAAAAATCATGTTAGTAAAATTTGTACATCTCTAAGCCAGTTTTTAAGTTTTTGCACCTCTACTTAAGATATTGTGGTATGAGTAAATTACAGATATAAAAATATGCCTTTGAACTTTTTCCCTAGATAACTATTAGATTGTTTCACATGAAATGTCCGTTTCCAAGGTAAAGGTTTTTTAGTAAAATTACTGTATAAAAACAAAAGCATTTTATTGAAGTATTTACCTTCATTTTCTACACGTTTTTCCCAACACGTGACCAACTTTTTTATGGTGCAACTGAAAAATTCTGAGCTTTTAAATGAAACAAAATCTGAAAACGCTTTTTGGACTTAAACATCATTTTCAAAAAAATTTTCCTTGGACGAAGTTGTCTAAATTCCTGAACAGGTGGAAATCCGTTAGAGACAAGTCTGGAGAATAAGGTGAATACTGAAGAACTTCGCAGCCAAGCTCTTTCAATTTGTTTACAATATGTTTTGAAAACTGAGGCGTAGTTGTGGAGGAGTGAAGGACCTTTCTGGTTTACCATTTTTTTTTAAAGTAATATTTTATGCAGTTTGTCAATTTCCTTGCAGTACAATGTAGAGGTAATGGTCTCTCCTCTAGGCAAAAAGGATTAGTTAATAATTCCAGTCATGGACCGTCATACAGTCACCATCAATTTTTTGGGTGTAAATTTGGTTTTGGCATGTATCCTGGTCTTTCTTCGATGTTTAACCACTGCCCTGACCAAAGCTGATTGTCATATGCAATCCATTTTTCATTGCAAGTGATTATTCTTTCAAGAAAAGGCTCAGATTTTTGCCTGGCGAGCAACGAAACACATATCTTAAGGTGTTTTAACTGCTGTCGCTCAGTGAGCTAATGAGGGACCCATAGATCAAGCGTTTTGATTTTTCCCATGGTCCTTAATTGTCTTGACACAGTAGCTGCACTTGCATTTAGTTGTGCTGCGAGTCCTCTGACTGTTTGATAGTGGTTTTCTTCCACTTGAAGCTTAAGGACATCTTTGTCAATTAAATTTGGAAGTATTCCACAAGGCTCGTTTTCCAATTCAGAAAACTTAGCAAACCAATGGCGAATGGTTTTTTCATTTACATTCCATTCCCCAAACGCCTTACTGATACTTCTTGCAGGCTCAGCTGCCAAATCATGAGTTTAAACTTGTAAAGGAATATTACACGAAAATCGCATGTTTCCATGTTCATATTTGGAGTTATACTAAAAAGTGTGTAATGAACTGGGGAGCTCATCATTATAAACAAAAGTGGAGGACTAATAACTGCTTAATTATAATATATAAACAATTGGAAATAAACAACAGAAAACCGTTATATCATCTCTGAATTTCTGAAACTGATAAAATAGTACATTTCATGTGAAACAACCCAATAGTGTACATGCTGACATCACTCCTACTGATTGTCATTTATTCAGGTTCACAGAAAACATACGTTGAAGAAGAAATAAAAGCTTATTTTTAAGCTTTTACGCCTCTATGAAAGGCTCAATGTGATATGGGGAAATTGCAGCCATGTCATTCCATACAAAAGATCAATTTTAGTCATTTATTTAGGTTCACAGTGAACATTTGAAGATTTTTTAGGGTACACATTCAAAAAATGAACAAGAAACAAAAGTTTAATTGGAAGTTTTTACACCATATTTGAAAAAAAAATCTGAGATTTTTTTGTGTTTCAGGCTATTGGCCTATCTTTAAAGGGGCATCTCAAATGGGCTAATTCTTCGTGAGTACCCCACAAAACCGACGACATTTCTTCCAACCATTTTAATTAAGTAAAGGCATCTTTCAGCCAAGCCAGAGCGTAAGCTTGTTGTGAGGTTTTTTCGTCACTATAAAAAGACTCATTTTGATATGTGTAAATAGCAATCATGTCATGGAGCAAGACAGGACAATTTCACTCATTTGAACTCCTACCTCATACAGCATACAATCTCAACATCACTCCTTGAGACTGCCATTTATTTAGACCCCTGGCTAACTTTTTTCAGGGCCAAACATTCAAAAATAAAAAATAAATAAAAACTTGTTTTGAAAATTTTTCACCTCTATGTGATGAATATCACAAAGACTCATTGTGATATGAAAGTGAAAAAATAAAATTTATTTTGGAACTTTATGTGTCCCCTTGAATAATTAATTATGCATTTAACGTTTTTACATACATTCGAGGCTGATAGCACTATAGAAAGATGTACATTTACAAAAGTACATACATTTAATGTGAAAAGTTCTTCTATGGAAATGAAATTAAAGGGGCAATTAAAAACTTCGGTTAAAAAACCAAGTTATAAGGACAAGACGGAAACATGATTTTAAAGGTGAAAAGGGGGGGCTTGGCAGATAATGTGAGGAAGGGTTTCTATATTCCAGGTGTGGAACAACTGAACATAGTAATTCTGTGTTTAGGGGGATAGTGGTCAGAAGGGGGAACAAAAATAAGTGGGAATACACAGAGGATATGAAGGTAAGATCATATTTCAAGGGAGGTGAATGGAAAGATATCTGACAGAGGATGTGGAAACACCTAGGGGAGCCAAACACAAAACGTACAAAATAATTAATTAGACGTTTAAGCTTATCTTCAAGCTCCTCAGTGAGTCCCCTGTACACAACACAACCATATTGAAAGTGAGGAGAAAGCGGAAGGAGACTAGGAGTTTACAGGTGCTGATGGGAAGAAGGTAGTTGGCATGACGGACCTAATGGAGGACGGAGAAGCATATGGTTAATTAACAGATATAGCAAATAACAATTGTCATGCAGCAAGGTAGCACAATTTCACTCAATCGAACATCCCCTTCATCCAGCATACAATCCACATCATCACTCCTACAGACTGTCATTTATTCATACCTAACTTTTGTTTGGACCATACTTTTTAACTTGCTGTTGACAGGGACTGGCACCCGGGCATGCTTTATAAACTTAAATGCTTCCTACCCACTCCTTATTACTTTTGTACTGAAATCCTATCACTCAACTACTGCTTCGGTGAGGTGCGACCACAAGTTCACAGAAGTAAGACAGATTCAAGCCAGCATCCCACAATGGAGCATTTTTGGTCCCATCTATTTATATCATTTAGCTACCTATACACCCTAATACCATCAACACCACCTAGGTGGACCTTATCGCAATTTTGCCCTCTAACTCGAATCCTATCCATGTTACCTCATCCAAGAAATGTTGCGAGCTTATTAGAGACTAGCGCGAAAAGTGGAGGACAAGATTGAATGGAGAAAGAAATGCTCAGTGTACCTTCACATTGAAAAAACAGTCTTGTCCTCCACTGTACATAAACAGAAAAGAGGTACTGATTTCCGTGCAAGACAAATACTTAGGACAATACCTAGATAACAGACTGACATGAAATTCCCACACAAAACTTAAGTCAACTTGAACAACTACAAAGACTTCTAAGACTGAAATCCATCTTGATCATCAAAATTAAACCTTATACAAAACTACTGCGACTATTTTGAACATATGGAGTGAAACTGAGGGGGTTATGCCAACCCATCCAACATCCAGCGCATCCAATCCTCCCAATCAAGTCCTCAGACAAATTGCCAAAACTCCTTACTTGAGGAGTCAACCTCTACATTCATTTTGTCAATGAATTGATCCATTCCTGATTCCAAAAGTTGTACACCAACCTATGGATCCATCTACATATTCACATCTTGAGAACACGCCATGCCTCCTTGCCACTCAGCAATCCCTCACACAGAGTGCCAGTCTCATGACATCTGTCCTCAGGATGCAGTGTTGTGCCAGTCTCATGAAATCTGTCCTCAGGATGCAGTGTTGGCAATGGAGTTAGTGCTGTGACTGTAAAAATATATAATAAATAATGTGGAAAGTTTAGATACTAACCAACAGCTGAGCTCATAGAGTGGTTTTACTACTTTTACTGGCCTTTCACACGTATTTTTTTCAAACCTGCAGTCATTTGAGCTTCTCGATCTATTACTGCTTTTATATGAACAGTCAATATCCTAAAATGCTAGCCTCTCATTTGTAACTCAGGTCATCAATTAGAGAATAGACACAAAATATACAACACGTATGTATTACATCGCCACCATATAAACGTAAAGTATGGGGTCACATTCACTCCCCCAGAATACTTGATATCCCTTGGGACGGGGTCGAACCCAATCCAATCATGCTAATAACTTATTTTACTCTAGACATCACACTTTCACTCCATAGTACTCTATATTCCTCGAGACGAGGTTAAACCGACTCCATTTTCATTAATAAAACGCTTGTTTGTCTGTGCCAACTTTTCATGATATCAGTAAACTTAGAAATGTTCTATGCCCCTCCTACAGCATGGCCAATTTCTCTCATTAAATCCCCTTCCTTTACAGTTTTTCTTATTTGAACTTATTCAAGCCTACAGCATTTTTTTTTTACATTAAGAAATGAGAAAAAAGTTAATGTGAATAATTTCATCCTAGTACTAGAAAGGGAGTGAATTTTCTGGACAAAGATGGGTTCAATTATTTTCAGGAAAACATATTATTTAGAATTATTCAAGCAAGTGCATACAAAACGCAGACTTTTGTTAAGCAGTAGCAAAAAGGGTAAAAGTAAAGAAAACACGTATAAACAAAGGTTATAAAGTGAAGATTAAATAAAATTAAAAAAATAAATAAATTATAAAATAAATGTACTTGTGAAAATGTTTCTAATCGTTTCAATAAATCAACATCGTTGGCCAAATTCCATTTGTGCCTACATTCCTTCATAACGCTGGTATCAATCTTGCCTAAATTATTTCCGTCATTATCCTGGAAATGAAAGGGAATTTAATTGACAAACACAAGATAAGTTTAAAACACAAAACGGCAGAAAAAAAAATCAAGGGAAATTAAAATGAACCATGCGAATAATACTTGCCATTTTTCATGGTAAACGATGGATTTTTCGAAGCGTCCGTTTAGCCAGCCGAGATGAGACGTCGAGAAAAATAGCCAGGGCCGGCGAAAAAATGTTTGCTAATCAATTTGTAAAAACATCGCCTTCTAAGAAAGTAGTATCTACATCTGAGGATTGAGGAGTAGAGGGTAGATAAAACAATGCTGATAGGAGATCCACATGGGCCATCATAAGTTCTCATTATTATTTGACGTCATAACTGGGGACTCATCGATTTAAAAATAAACAATTACCATTCCATTCATTCGAATTGCATTAATATTTTCTAAACTATGAATTTAAATGAAAACTCGAAGCTAGAAAACATGAAACATAGGATTTAACTTTGAATTTTTCAAAAATTCACCCACAAAAATGCTTGAAACAAAATACAAAAAATATTTAAGAATAATGGTTCTACTCACATATTGTTTCATAGTCTTTACTTTTACTTTTTTGAGTTCAACTGAATGAAATTGTCTGTCTTGCTGCATGACATGACTGCTATTTACACATATCACAATGAGTGTCTACATAATGGCGAAAAAAAAAAACTTCAAAACAGGCTTAGCTGAAAGATGCCTTTACTTAATTAAAATCATTTTGAAGAATGTCAATGGTTTTGTGGGGTTCTAAACAAGAATTAGACCCTTTGTACTGCTGAAAATAAGCCAATAGCTTGAAAAGTACCAAAAATAAAATAATCATCAAGGATTTTTTAAATACTTTGTAAAAACTTCAAAATAAGCTTTTATTTCTTCTTCATTTTTTGAATGTATAAACTTAAAAAAAGATTGTTATGAACCTGCATATGTAACAGTATGTAGGAGTGATGCAGGATACAAAATACAACAAATATTTAAGAATAATGGTTCTACTCACATACTGTTTCTTTGTGTGTACTTTTACTTTTTTAGAAATTCAACTGAGTGAAATTGTCCTGTCTTGCTGCAAAACATGACTGCTATTTACACATATTACAATGAGTGTTTACATAATGGCGTAAAAAACTTCAAAACAAGCTTACCATCCGGCTTGGCTGAAAGATGCCTTCATTGCCCCCATTTTAGGGTTTGCTAGTCTTTGTATGCTGCCTAATGTTTGGGGAGTTGTTTTTGCTGATGTTTGGGTCACTAGATTAGTGAGCCATAGGGTAATTTGGTCTTATTACTGCCATATAGATTGGCCATTTTCTGTTTTAGTCCAAAGATTTGCCCAGAGTTCTTCTTGTGGTAGTGATATTTTGCTTTTTGTTATGATGTGCCGCAAGTGAGGGTTGCAAGATAATTTCTCCTCAGAGATTATCCCTAGGTATTTAACCTAGTTTTTTAACTGCAGAATTTCATTATAGAAGCATACGCCTTCTACGTCTATTTTCTTTTCTTGGTAAATGAAATTAGTGTAGTTTTTGAATGGTTTGTTCTAAGACCTTGTTGTCAGCACCATTGCACTACTATGTTTAGTGCTTGTTGGGTGAGCAATGTTGAGGCGAATTTTCCCCTGACTAGTAAATTGGGGTTAGGTCTTTCATTTATGTATATTCTTGATGATACTCTTGGATTGTCTAATTCTCACTGGTTTTTATTTTAAACACATTTTTGCATTTTGTGATCTTCATTGGTTACTACTTTGTTTCATTTTTTCAGTTTGATATGTTTGTGAATTGATAAAAAATTGGAAGTTTAAAACACCCATAAAAACCAATTACTGCTGATTGTGAAATACATACCAAATGCACCTAACAGGGGGAAAAAAACAGCACAACTTTGCATATGGTTAGGCTTGAGCAAGGTTTGCATACTAAAGGATTTTCATACAAAGGTCTTATAAATAAAAACATTTTATTGTCAACAATAAAAGTCACATATTGTAACAATACATAGACCAGTTGCTTTCTTTGAAAACACTATAGCCTTAAAAGTAATTTAAAAATCTATGAAAACTTAATAATATACAATATAATTAATTAACAAAACACAATTTCTTATTTGTCATGAGTAATTTTTTTGTTATATATATTATATTTATTAACTTATATAAATACATCTTTTATTTATCGCTTTAAATGTAAAAGTAAATTTAAACTTTATGTAAATCTCATATAACTGTTAAGAATGTTGGGACTTAAAATAATAATTTTTCGGTTTGCATGTTAAAAAAAAAAGTTGTAACATTTATTAATTTTTGTTTAGAAAATTAAAAGGAATAACAGAACAGTGGACAACCTTTAATTTTGGAGGAGTAGATCATTAGATTTAATTAGGAAGTATTGTAGGAGGGCATTTTTTTAAAGCGCGGCGCCTTATGTTCAGCATAGTCTTGATTATCAGCCATTCCGCTAAGGCAGGTGAAAGATATTTCATTGTCTTAATGCACTGGAGCTGAAAATATAAAAGCGATATGTTATAAGAGGAATAAACCATTTAGATTGGAATTTATTTTAAATTACTTACCAATAGCGCATGTGGGAAATAGCCCGTTGTGCAAGATTCAATGCCGACAGTTTTCAATGCTTTCTGAGTGTAAACTGTTGGAGTAGGTGCCATCCATGTTGGCTTTTTAATTTTACTCATTTTCGTTGCAACATACCCTGGTGTAAGACATTGTATCACAACGCCTTTTTTTCTATATTCAGATGCCAAATCTTGGGAAAATTTGGTGACAAATATCTGTAAAATGACTCAATGCGTTAATACAATAAAAGGATATAATTATCAAGAAAATATTACCTTTGAAGCAGCGTATACTGATAGAAATGGGCTAGGAATATTTGCAGCAGTGGAAGAGACATTGATTATAATTCCTTTTTTCCTTTCTACCATCCCTGGCATTACAATCTGGCACATGATTAACATAGAGGCGATGTTGCATTGCAAAATGTCATTGTATATCTTCTCTTTTTTCTCTAATTCAAGAAAGTAATCAGGATATGGATAGCTAATTCCAACATTGTTCACTAAGACTCCTATTTCTAAACCGAAGAGTTCCTGTTCAATGTGTTGATACACGTTTTCCCCTTCAGTGAAATCGGCCTCAATGATCCTGGTCATTACATTGTATTTACTCTCTAAAAGTAAAATAATAATAATTAGTATTCTGTATATATTCTGATGTAGTATCTTCATTTGAGCATTCTAATTTATCTCAGATCTAGCTGGACCATAATTATAAGCATATACGACTTATAAGATTAGAATTATTGTTGGAGAGATTCTATGAACTGGAATGTTCCAAAAAAATGGTTGTCTTTGACCCGGACTCATAGGTCTGAAGAGTAACGGAAAAGTGGATGAAGCGGTTAAGGCCGTCATATCCCAACCTCTGAATTAACCACTGTAATCTGACCTCTTGATGCTAAAAATGCAATTTAAAAATAAATAAATAAAATGATTAAAAGTAAAAGTTGCAGCATCGGTGAACCCGATAGGCGAGAAACTATCACATATCAAGAGCATTGTCAATAGGTGGCCCTTTGAAGACCTGACTTATAGAAGAAGAGCCACCCGATTAAGGATAGGCCATGCAAGGTTGACACAAGGACTTTTGACCAGAGCACACCACTTAATTGAAGGGTGCGATTCCTTGGCATACAGAGAGCGAGTAGGAGGAATGCCACCCGATATGTAAATTGTGCTTGAGCATAGCAGCAAGTATCTGGATCCTCTGGTCTGACTTTTAGTGGAAACAGGACTGTTTCACTGTATGCAGTGCTTTATAGATATCTCGTGTTTCTTTGTACTTATTGAGACTGAATGTATGTATTTAGTGTGAATGTATAGTGTGAAAGGGCCGATGGTGGAATCTTGAGTACCCTATCAATCCTCGATATGTGGAGGGTCATGAAGGAATATTGAGTTCTCCACCACCCCAAGTGATGGTGTGCAGATTAGATTAGATTATAGTAGGAGCCACCTCTGCACCATGATCAGTATTAGTCTATTGGGAATCTCTGTTTTCTAAAGCTCCACATTAAGCTTAAATCTTTTTGCTAGACCATCAAGTTTTTTCTAAGACTTGTGACTCCTTCACGCTTTTGCTTTTCCTCTGCAAGGAGAAGGAATCTCATCCTGTATAGGACAGAGAACATACAAGTACAATATGTACAGAGGACATGTTGGACTGTTTATTCTTCTTCCTGGCAACATCTGTACAAGCTTGTTTCTGCCAATACATATGTCTCTGGGGGTCTGCAGTGAAGTCCAACTATTATTCTAGTACTAGTACATCCTAGATTTAGTAGTTCTGTTGTTAGTTTTCTGATGTACATTTTTCAGTTGTCATACATTTCATTAAATGGAGGACTTATTTTTAACCCATTGTCTGATGGATCCACGTTTTTGGCAGTTTGGTATGACACAAAAGGGTTCAGGGCGGATAGGTGTCCTGATTGAACTTCCCTTTGCCAATTTATCGGTATATGAAATGCTATGTAAATAAGAAGGAATGTATTTAAGAATGAGTGAGAGTGTGAATGTTTGAATTTGGAGTTGCGTTGGGGGCTGAAATGGCTTAGGTGTTGGTAGCTTCTGGAGCTCGACCTCGGTGGCTGGACGGATAAGACCAAAGTTTGTCCCCAGATGGGTGATTCTCAAGGTCTGTTGGTAATTTATCATAAATCACAAAAGCTTGAATTACTGATGGACTGCGAGAAGTGATAGGCTCAACTCTGAACACGTGTGTATGCACATGCTTGTGCAGATTTGGGCTTATAAAAATCAATAATCAGTAATCATTATAAGATTAGGAGGTTTACTTCCTAAACTAATTTTAATTAATGTTAGGTTTTAAAACCATAAAAAGAAACATACTTAGCAAAATCAAATAAATTCAAACTGTCGGCAGTTCTTCAAATATATTGCATTGACTCTGACTTCATAGGAGAAAGTTATTCTAAAATGATTGAAAGATTAGAGATGACATCTCGAAAATTCCAATAAAATGTAAAATGTATTATATTAATATTCATAAATTACTAATTGATTCGGTTAAATTGTTTAAGCTTTTTATGATAGGCATTTGGATTTAAACTATAACTTATTTTAATGATTCTGTTTGTTTCTTTATATTACAAAAATAACTTTAAAAAACTATTAACTTAATTTTTTAAATAATTAAACCCATTAGTAATAGAATATAAAAATATTAAATTTAAAAAAATGTTAAAATACTCGCCAATTTCTGAAGCAACTTATTTTAATGATTCTGCTTGTTTCTTTATATTACAAAAATAACTTTAAAAAACTATTAACTTAATTTTTTAAATAATTAAACCCATTAGTAATAGAATATAAAAATATTAAATTTAAAAAAATGTTAAAATACTCGCCAATTTCTGAAGCAACAGCTTCCAACTTAGATTTTGTCCGGCTTATCAAGACAATATGAATGCCTTTCTTGGCCAGCTGCAATAAAATATTTGTTTTAGACAAAGTAAAATGCAAGTAAATAAACAAATTTTAAAAAATTAGTGTCATGTACCTGTTCAGCGAAAGCTTTCCCCAAGCCGTCGGTTCCTCCAGTGACAACTGGAAAAATAATGAATAGGTTAAATTAAAAATACGTTACAAACTAATTTCTGTTAATTATAAAATTAATACTCTAATTAGTAGAGAAAGTTATGTTTATATCATGAAAAATGTTTTTTTTATTATTTTTTTTTTATATTTTCATTTTATTTTTTTTTATATTTTTTTTTTTAAATGCGATGTCCTTAAAATTTACTTTTCTGTTCTTACATTTTTTTTAACATTCGTATCTTCGGCTTTATAATAAAAGGAAACGCTGACAGTACATACAGCATTCTAGCTTATGTCATCAATATTAAAAAAAAAAAAAAAAAAATCTGTCAAACTACTTTAATTTGCTCCAATTACACAGAAAAACGCGACTACAGCAAATTTCCCTTAAATTGCGAATTAACGTAACAAACATTGTTTAAAGGCATTGAAATCTTTTAAATGAAATTGAACAAGAAATGGCTGTTGTAATTTCAACAAATCCGGCGGAACGAAGCCTTCAGAAGGTCATTGTTCCGGGTCTATGGTAAGAAAGACTCTAAGAGAGAGAAAGTAAGAAGACGCTTAGGAAAGTAAGTGTCGACAGGAGGGGAGAAATGAGAGCAGTGTGTCGTTTTCATGTCATCGACCCACATCCAAAGCAATACACCCGGCACCCTCTGATTTGTGAAAAGAAACAGCGTATCGATTTTTTCACATTCTGACTAGAAACCAGGGCCGAGAGTTCTATTATGCTAGAAAACATCCCGGGACATTTCGTATAACTGGGAGTCGACTTTGGAGGGGGGATGCTGTTACGAAATTGAAAAAGCATATACATCTTATTTTGAGTAAGTAGAATGAGTTACTTAAAAAAAACAACAGCATCCCTAACCATCCCTAAAAAACAGCATCAAATACCGAATCCGCACAAGTATGAAATAATAAACAGAGAGAATGAGCAAGAGAAAAAGAGTAATGATATAAGTATATACGTACATGGACAGAGAGAGGAAGAGTAAGATAAATAGGTAGATGAGAGAAGTAGATAGATTAGCTAGGTAGATAGAGAGATTAATAAATATATGATAGACATACATAGATAAATAGATATAGATAGGTANTTTTTTTTTTTTTTTTTAATTATCCAAAAATCTCACATACTTGTATATATATTTTTTGGCATAAGAACGATAGATATTTTCAAATAGAGGATTTTTATTTTTTTAATTTGTCTAGAAAATAAAAAATTAGTTAATTAATGTATCCTTTATAATCACCAATATTTGTTTTTAATTGCGGTAAAGGAATTACACACAATAATCTAATTTCATGCCTAAGCTCTCTTTTATTAAATTAATGTCCTCGTTGACAAAAGGATTAACATTTTTTTAAAATTATAATTAATTGACTTGTACCGTTTAAGGCCGATTACACGGTGCCTTGAATGTAACGCTTTGTTGGTTTGACGACTCCCGGATCTTATCGGATCAACAGGATCATCTCCAGCTGTAAAAGGCGGAAAGCAATTAAACCGTTAAACGATTCCGATGGAAGTTAAAGCATGTCCATTCAAAACGGGATGAAAAACAGCTTTCAAGGCAAACCGTTGAAAATTGGGGTTACAGTTATGTCAAAAGAAAATTCCTTCAGTTCCCACCTGTAGGCACAATCATCTCCAACGAATTTTCCATTTCAAAAACTTATACAACAATATATGTTTAAATAAATATTTAAGTGTCTGGTGTTTAGTGACCGTTATTTAATGATTATTTAGAGATGGTAAGATGCGGTCTGTTGTGATGTGGGTTTAGAAAAACATTTTCTTTATCGTGCCTACGTTTCGATCTTTGTTGAGATCATCTTCAGAGCCTGGGAATTATAAACATTGTTTAAATTATACATCTCATATGTATTTGTACAATTTAAACAATGTTTATAAATCCCTGGCCCTGAAGATGATCTCAATAAAGATCGAAACGTTGGTACGACAAAGAAAATGTTTTTCTAAACCTACGTCACACCAGACCTCGTCTCACGATCTCTAAATAATTAATAAATATTTAAGTTTAAGATTAATTCAAGGACGAATTGCAAAGGATATTCTGCGTAAATGGTAATTGTTGAATTAATTTTCTCTGTTTTTTTAAAAATAATAAATTAGTGTTTTTTATTAACGAGGGGTAACTTTTATAAATAGCATATTCAAATTTTCAGAGAATTTTTTGAAAATAAACGGAATTTTGATGGTCGTAGTCACTCTACAATATATAATATAGATTATTATACCTATTTTCCTACAAGTTGTCGAATTAGTTTTAAAATCCAGATTGAAAAATAAGATAAGTCATCCAATGGAAGCTACTAAAATTGAGGCTAAGATGCCTCCGACCAAAACAGCGTCAGGCCAAATGATTAAAGAATAATATTTTCTCATTTTTTAAAGATTGCAAAAACTATTTCTGATAATAAACAGCTTTGACTTATTGTAAAGTTGTCAAATTTGACAACGATTTGGGATTTGTATCTAATTGTTGAATAACGACCAATTTTTTTTGTTGACGTAGGTTGTGGGATTTGTATAATGAGACTAACCACTACTATTTGCATCTTATTTGAGTTGAAAAATTTTAATGATGAGGACGGTAGCCGAATTGGCGAGAAGGAATGATTTTATGAGTATCTAGGATGGGGTTGATCGCTTTAGAAGGAGTCTTTCGCGGATTTTGTACATTGCAGGAAGAAGGCTGATGCGGCTGTAGTGAATGAAGCTTTAAGAATGAGAATAACGACGGGATATTTCCACAAGAGAGGAAAGGATGGCATATGGTAAGTTAACTGTGGCCTTTTGTGGAAGGTTTCCAAGTATGGTGGAGGTAATTAGAACATGCCAAGGGGATTTTCTACTTGGGGATTTGTGAATGTGGTACTACACTTCGGAATGATGAAAAGGTTGGAGGGAAAGAGGAAGAATTAAGTGCATTACCTCTTGTGCGCGAAAGTTTATGCCTCGAGTAACTGTGGATCTCACTTATAATTACATTATATCAAAATATCGTTGACATAGTCTAGAAGTAAAAAAGTTCAGCTTTACAACACTTCTAATAATTGTTCTTTGTATGTAAGGTCTTGGTTGAAATGAAAAAGTTAGTGTCACGAGCGGGATTCGAACCCACAACCTCAGAATCCCGTTCGTGGCACTAGCTTTTTCATTTCAACCAAGACCTTACATAAAAAGAATAATTAATTGAAACAAGTAATTTGGTCAATCAGACCACTAAATATAATGATTTAACTTATAATAATATTGATTTTGGATAAATTCCGAAGAGTTATGAATTTTTCAACTGGAACATTCAGAGAAACAAAAGTTGCTCCTGGCTATTCCAGCCCAAAAATGTAAAATTTTTGTTTCCCATAAGAAATCGTATTTAAGGGTTTTAAAGGGTACTTAAAACAAACGAAAAATTGTTTTTTATATAAAAAAATAACCTACTTTAAGGGAAGCATCCTTTCGTTTTATCTTTAAGGATTTTTTTTTTTTTTTTTCATTTTTTTTTTTTTTTTTATTTGGTTTTTTTTTTTTTTTTTTCAAGGGGAGAGTGGTTATAGTTTAGCAACAGACACATATTCACGTTGTTAGGAAAGAAGCCAGCCTGGAAATGTCCTCTTTGATGATATCCGCGTACTGTCGGGTTTGAAAGCGCCAAAATCTTCGTGAAAGCCGAACGAAAGAAAGAAATTTGCGTCACTTTTACTCTGGCAGTAGAAAAGAGCGGGAGATGACGATTGATTTAACCGTGGCGGGTGAAATAAAAAAAGGTGTCCAGTTTTCTCCAGCATCCAGGAAATGAATAGCAGGCTCGATCGATAACTTAAAAAAGTTTTTCCTACGTTTCTACGTTGCATCATTGGGTACTTATTTCAGCTTGTGCAATTTATTGATGCCGAGGAGATGAAACGCGTATGAAAGACCAAAACCTGCGAAGGACAAGTAGACCAAATTGATCGAAAACGACCAAACTATACTATTTTAGTGATGTAGTATTCTAGTTTGGTCGTTTCCGACATTATTTTGAGATTTCTTCATTGGATCTCTCTCTCTTTCTCTCTCTTTGTCTTTCCCTTTTTCTATATATTTTACGATCTCTCTCTCTCTCTCTCTCTCTCTCTCTCTTTCTCTCTCTTTGTCTTTACCTTTTTCTATATATTTTACAATCTCTCTCTCTCTCTCTCTCTCTCTTTCTCTCTCTTTGTCTTTCCCTTTTTCTATATATTTTACGATCTCTCTCTCTCTCTCTTTCTCTCTCTTTGTCTTTCCCTTTTTCTATATATTTTACGATCTCTCTCACTCTCTCTCTCTTTCTCTCTCTCTCTCTTTCTCTCTCTTTGTCTTTCCCTTTTTCTATATATTTTACGATCTCTCTCTCTCTCTCTCTCTCTCTCTCTCTCTCTCTCTCTTTGTCTTTCCCTTTTTCTATATATTTTACAATCTCTCTCTCTCTCTCTCTCTCTCTCTCTCTCTCTCTCTCTCTCCCCCCCATTTTATTTAATCATCTTTCTCTCTAACTATTTATCGTTATCTAATCATAGCTCTCACCTTTTCCAACTATCTCTCATCGTTGCACCAAGTTTCATCTACTCATCTTTATAATTCTAATACTATTTCATCTATGGTTCTGCGTTCACATCCACCACTCCATCCCTTTATCATTTACAATGCCTTACTTTCTCCACGTGTTTTATTTGTACGTATTTTTATTTATGTGTCACTTTCTCCCAAATTCACTCATCTCGCTACATATGTCGCATCCATGTATAGGTTTTTTTATATTCTTTGTATTACACATTACCAGTCTTTTTTAAGTTTTATACTTTGCCCGTTGCCATAATTTTTTTGTCAATTCGTTTGCTTATCCTTGTTTCTATTTACATACATATCATGATGAATATCCCTCTGGATCTTTTATCTTTATCTTCCTATCTATATTTATTTGTTTTATCCGTCTTTCTCATTTGTTTGCCCTTTCTATGTGTGCAGTTGAAGTAGGCCCACGTGTTGTCTATTCGTATTTACCTCAGATCAGAAATGTAGACGGGTTAGTTACTCATAACTATCGACGATATTTTCCTTGATTTCGGTTTTCCCACGTGACGCTGATTGCTGAGCCAGTTTTTTACCCGTATCGAAGCGGATTTAAAAATAAATAAAACTGCTTGACTGACTGTGGAAGAAATTTAACTTTCTATTTGACCTCAAAAGGAAGGATTCATCGTCAGGGTCGCTTTCACCCAAGGTCACCATCACGTTTGTCCACAGTCAAATGATTTTTCAACAGTTGTCCGCTAATTAATTATTAATTAATTTTAGAACATGAAATCGTTCGACAAAGTTAAGTTACGTTATTAATCAAAATTGTTTAACAAAAACAGAAAGAAAAGTGAAATTTTACGTTTATGCTTATTATGGTGTGATGTATCCATTGAATGCAAAGCACATAAAAATACTTTTTTGCTGATTTTCTTCGGGTTATTGGATAAAACATAAATGTATATAAATAATTGTTTTGTTGAACGTTTTCACAACGGAAAATTTAAGGCTGGACTGTGGGAAAATTAACATCTTTAAACCAATTTAAATTGTTTCCAGTTTGTCAAAGTCAATTACAAACAGGCCGTCTCCTCGGGTGCCGTTTCCATTAAAAGCATAATAATTAGATGGAATAAACAGATATAAAACTAGCCTTGCGACGAAAATAGACTACCGGCGGATATTAAAATCACGAACAAAAACTTACAATCGTCCGATTGTCCCCTTATCATGCCATCGTTTTTATCTGTTATTGGTCGAGTCAAAATTTCCATTTGTTTTAAGCAGAAAGTGATACATGACCCGAAGCAACAATTTGCCGTTTATATTTAAGTATTTGTTATATTTGTTGTTCGCCTGTTGAAAAACCCGGTGGTTATTTTTCCAAAAACCAAAGGATTTCGATGTTGACTCTTCTCCGGTCGTTGGAATACAAAAACAAACCAAGACGCGTGGCTTGAAAAAAGAAGCAAACTCAAAAGTGACAAAAAAGGCTCGTTTTCAAATGTGCTAACTATTAAACAATCGTCAAATATTTTGTCTGCCTGGTCTGCGCAATGTTGGTCTTCCCTGATCATCCTCTTCGTGAAGAGCGAAAAAAACCAAAAAAAAATAGGCGGACAAAAATTGGCCACAAGAAAACTTCTTACAAGCTTGTTAGCTAATTTAAAAAATTACGCTACGAATTTATCAAAAAGTAATGAAACTCACTTGAAAGAACAAAAAAATGTAACAATTATTGAATTAAAAGGTATTGAGTTATTGAGGTATAGGTAAGGTATTGAATTATTGTGAGATTTATTTAGAAATCGTGAGATGCGGTCTGGTGTGATGTAGGTTTCAGAAAAACATTTTCTTTATCGTGCCAACGTTTCGATCTTTATTGAGATCATCTTCAGGGCCTGGGATTTATAAACATTGTTTACATATTACAATTACATTTTGGATGTGGAAAAGTGAATTTATACAACGCAAAATATATTTTTTATATATTCAATCAAAGTATTTCTATACATAGAATAAATCTATACCTATAAATCCCAGGCCCTGAAGATGATCTCAATAAAGATCGAAACGTTGGCACGATAAAGAAAATGTTTTTCCGAAACCTACATCACACCAGACCGCATCTCACGATTTCTAAATAAATATCGATTAACGGTCACTAATCACCACACATATTGTGAGATTGAAAAATCTCATGAAAATGCGTCCAGCATAGTTGATGACTGATGACTGATGAGCTTGCAGTTTGAACGATTTTTTTTGTTAAATTATTGATTTTCTGTGGTAGCCTTTGTCTCTTTGACAGACCAAAAGCAGTCAAGAAAAATAACGTATATATATATCCAGGGGAGAGAGGCAAGTGTGTGTGTGAGAAGATGAGAGAAAGGAGAGATTTATTAACTGTCAGATTGATTTTTGATTGAACTGAATTCATATTTCTAATAAAAATCTAATGGAATTTCAAGACTTTTTACACAAAATCGTATAAAAAATTTATAATTTATCACATAAATAACCGATCGATAACTTTTTTCTTTGACAAGTGTGAGCTGAAATGGGAGATTAAGAAATCTTTGATTTGACCGAGTTTAACATTTAACACGCGTCAATATGAATAATAAAAGTTGAGTTTAAAAGGTGAAAATAACAATGAAACAGCTAATTCAGACTGTAGAACGTTGCTCTAGTTTTAAAAAGGGTTTTTTTGTCAATAAGCTGTAGAAAATTTATTGTTGCGTACTATAAAATTGTAATTCGTATTGCTTTATGTGACTAAACAATGGGATTTCGTAGATAAACAGGGTCATCTAAGGAAAACTAATATTGGTTAATTTTCTCAACTTAAAAAAAAAAGAAACTCGGCCTCTTTAAACAATAATTAAATTTAAATTTTCTACAATGTCTCGGTTTCTACTTCATTATTTCGTTGTTCTGTTACCAAATACAGAATTGGTATTTAATAAGACTTTGAATATTTTCGCTTTCATTTAATATAATGTCAAAAAGTGGCGAGCCATCGATAAAAAATGCAATAATCCGATCGAGTAAAAGTTGATGAAAACAGCTCTAATAAAATAATCAAAAGAACGGGTTAGGACGTACTAAAAAAAAGGTGAAAGAAGCCAGATAGGGTCCGTCAAGACTTTCACCAGATTCACTGATCATCATGTGCGAGAGAAACTACGTGATAAAAAGTCTGAAGAATTCAAAATCCAGGATGTCCTGACATTTTTTTCTTTATTTGTTCATGACCTATACAACCCTGCGTCCCGCAAGGAGCATACTTGGTCAACCTTCATATTGTATCATTTACACTGCTGACCTACCATCATCACCACCTATGCTGACCTTATCGAAGACTGGTGCAAGAAGTGGAGTATAAGATTGAATGAAGAAAGGTCCTTAGCTTAGCCTTACATAAAAAACGGTCTTGTCTTCCACAGTACATGTACAGAAAAGAAATGAACATACTGACATGGAATTCCCACAAGACTTTAAAGACAACTTAACAGAAGACTTGAACAATTACAAAGGACCGAAATACGTCTTGACCGTCAAAAATACTAAACCTTATACAAGACTAGTGCGACGAATTCCGGCATACGGGGCGGAACAGGGAATCTGCCAAGCCATACAACATCCAGTGCATCCAATCTTCTAATCCGAAGTCCTCAGACAAATAGTCAAAGCTCCTTACTACGTCATTAACCTCACTATCCACAATCTCAACATTCATTTTGTTTATGAATTGACCCTTTCCCGATACCCGCTTTCACACTGCTCTTGATCCTTTCAAGACCTACTGCTCGAGCCCGCTCTACCATATTCCCAACCCAAAAACCCTCCACGTCGCCTTAATCGACAATGGCCTCAAGACCTCCTTGCCACTTAATCTCTCACACTGAGTGCCGGCATTGGCTGGTTTCTCATGACTTGTGTGATCAAGGTGCAGCGTAGGCAATAGAGTTTAGTGATGTGACTATGAAAATATGTAATATAATGTGGGAGGTATAGGTATCAACCCTCGGGGGTGTCTGTGTTTTTGAAAAAAAAAACATTTGTAAGCAAGTCGGGTTTGAATGCACGGCCGCTGGGTGGCCACAAACGCCCCCTTGTAACTTAAGTCGTAAACTTCAGAATATACACAAAATATAGAATACTTATGAATTACATCTCCACCCAAAATAAATGTAGAATTCTGGTCGTATTCACTCCCCTAGAATACTTGATATTCCTTGGGATGGTGTCGAACCCAATCCGTTCACGCTAATAACTTACTTTTCTCTCCAGACATCTACACTCACCCCAGAGTTCTCGATATTCGGGTTAAACGTGCCCTTCCTTTCACACTAATAGATTACATTTATTCCAATAAATTAACAAAAACCCAACACCATTCATCATGCCAACGAATTGATCTGTTCCTGATTCCAGAAGTTGCATACCACTCCTTCCATCCTAACCCTACTGCTTAAGCCCTCTCTACATATTCGCCGAGAACCCGCCACGTCGCCTTAATTGACTTTTTTTTTTAATTGACATGATTCCGGAAACAATCTTCACAACTTCCTATAAAGTCTCAACAGACTATAAAGGAGAGGAAGAACACAGGAAAGCACCAGATACAATGATATGGTATACGGATGGCTCCAAAACAAACGAAGGAACCGGATCAGGCGTTTTCTGTAAAGCCCAAAACATGAGCAATCAAACTCATTAGGGAAGTATACTTCGGTCTTTCAAGCAGAAGTACATGCCATCAACGCTTGTGTCCTGGAAAATCTTAAAAGAGGTTACACTGACGAAAAATCCTCATAAGATCAGACAGCCAAGAAGCTATTAAAGCATTGGCATGTAAAAGAATTACATCAAAACTAGTCAGTGAATGTATCCAAAATCTCCAAAACCTGGGAAAACACAATAACCTTATGATATCTTGGGTGCCAGGGCACAGGGGAATTCTGGGTAAAGAAGAAGCAGACAAACTGGCCAGAAGAGGATCTACAAGACCATACATAGGCCCCGAACCTATCCTTGGGATAACAAAAACAAACATAGAATCCTCCATCGCAGAATGGATCCAAACAAAACAAGGAGAGAAGTGGATAAACTCTAGCGGTGCTAGACATAGTAAACTTATGATGAAACAACCCTTACCAAAATTGGCAAAAACACTGCTACAATTGGAGAGGGCAAAACTCAGAGGAGTGGTGGGACTACTAACCGGTCACTGGTATCTGAGAAAACATCTACACAACATGGGTATATACAATGATGATCCCATTTGCAGATTATGTAATGAGGAGGAGGAAACAGCCACTCATATCATCTTCGAATGCGAAGCAACAGCTCAATGGAGGTTTAACCTAACGTACGAAAAAGACTCTGGGAACCAAATTGCAGCAATAACAGTCAATGACCTGATACTTCTGAGAAGAAGGATTGAGTCTATTGACTAAACTAGGGAACTGGGAGGGTACAATAAGCCAGAAGGCTGCAGTGCCTGGGGAATACAAGCCCCACTTCCCAGCATCCCTTCCACCATACGATACCATACCATACCAATAGACTATTGCCTCGAGACTTCATTACCCCTTAATCCCTCACACTGAAAGTCAGCATCGACTGTTTTTTCATGGCATAAGTCTTCCGGGTGCAGCGCTGACATAAGTTGTCAAAGACCCGATATTCACGTCAATTCGCGTAATTTACTTTAGATTTGTTCAATGAAAGTTGTACTGTTTAAACAAACGTTTTTATTGCATTAAATTTTGCTAGTAAGTTATTGTAATTTTAGATCATAATTAATGTATAATTATTAAAAATGTGGGTTTTTTCCCTCTCAACCAACGAGGTGAGAATGAATTCATTTGTACAAATAATTAGAGGCCAAGTGTGGAAGCGATATTGTTATTCCCATTCATTTTCACACGGGCTAAGAAGTAAATTAAAGATTTACAAGCCGCTGCCATTCGGCGCGGGTAGAAGCTTAAACTTCGCGAAGTTGGGGGCGTCGGTGGCCGCAACGGTTTAGGCGTTGACACGGCGCTCATCACTGTTAAGGTAAAGGTCCCGGGTTCGAATCCAGCGGCCCTGCATTCGAACCCGACATACTTACAAATGGGCTTTATTTCAAAAACACCGGCACCCTGAGGGTTTATATAACCTTTGCTGTTGCGAACCCTCGTAAAACAAACTATAAAAAAAAACTTCGCGAAGAAAGGTGCTGTCTTTGACTTTCCCTGGATCTGTTTACACTCAAATCATTTTAGGCTTTCATGAAACCGGAACGAGCTTTTTTGCTCTTTTCTTCAACAAAATGGACATAAATTTGCGAGATTTTTTAAATAAAATAATATCCATACATTCATTCATTCAATATGACAAGAAATAATCAATTTCCAAACGTCAAAAGTTATTTGTGACACAAGTTACACCAGTCGGTGATTTTCCAAATTCTTTTGGTATTCAAGAGTACAATCACGGTGTAATGCAGACAAGATAAGATGGATGATAAAAGCCATACCTGAGGCTATTATCCTAGACCTAGACTGGGACAGATTTAACGATTAATTCTGGGGTAAGTTAGAATGCAATATTTTTCCCCATTTAAGCCTTTTTTCTGACGAACAGCTGGTTTCTTTCTTATTTTGTCTGTTTTACACTTCTACTAGATATATATTTAAATTTTGATACGCATCTCCTTTTTCAAAAGAATCTTTACTTTGGGTTTAAGGCACCAAAATTTTACTTTATTTCGGCAAATTTTCAAGTTAATTTATTTGTTCAAAAGAGAGGCCGGATGTTTCGGTACCCTTTTCTCAAAATTTATTTCGTCTAGTATTGTCAACGTTTTTAATTTATTTATCATAGAACACTAAGTGATCTTGTAAGATTTTTGTATTGATGCGTTACTTTTTAGCAACGATCTAAAGTTGTTTTATACAACAACAAACTATTTCTTAGTTCCTGGGCGTTTTTTAAACAAATGCCTTGCTATAATTATTTGTTTATTATTGTTCTAAAAAAGTTTTAAAAAATCAATTTTATACGATGAATAGTTTTGGAGAAAAGTGAACCGAAAGTTGAAAAAACAAAACTTTCCGGGAAAAGCGATTTTCTGACCGAAATCTTTTCAAATTCCGTCCAATTTACTCCATAAAAACACCGCTTCTCCTTGCAGCAAGGAGTCGATATGCTTTAGTTTGTTAAGGAAGTTTTTGACACAAAAAAAAAACAAACACAAAAGACAATAATTTTTGAAACAGCAAAAAGAATGGCGTACTGGTTCAACGAGAACACTTAATTTTCAAATTTATTCGAAACACTTCTCAAGTTCGGAATCCCATGGGATAAATTTTAATCTGTGCAAAATAGGTTGTAGTTTAAAAAAAAAAATTCAGCTGGAAAAGCAATCGTAATCCCCTTTCAGTTCTCTGTTTTACCGTCATGTGAAAAAGGATATTTAAATAAAGATTATTGGAGTTCGCCTACCCAGTTGTGTAGCTGGGTCGATAGTATGCCCCTTGAGATGTTCAGGAGATAATCGCTTCCCAACCAACGGAGGCTTTCGACAGCTATGTCATTTCAGCCCTCAACGTATGCAAGAAATAATCTAGCCTAAAACTAACTTCTATAATACAGTCGCACAAATAAATACATTCACACCTATGTACATTGCACTCATGATAATCGGTGGAGTCATCAATCAGCTAATCTATATTAGGGCGATGTACATAAGTATTCCTCCATCGACCCTAACGTGTCTGTTTTAAGTGTTAGATGTATCGACCACTTTTTACTCACGAATAATCTGGATCACGGTAAGGTCTTGATGAAAAAGCATCAATTTTCATTGTTACGCTTACGACCTTTTTTAATGTCATCTAGAAAAGAAGTGCCCGAATCTCTAGACTGTAAAAAGTATGAAATGAGAGAGTGAAAGAAATCGCACATACAACCACACCAAAGATCGAAGAGAGGATCACACATTGGTATGACCACATTAGAAGTATGGACTCCAAACAGTGGCCCAAAAAAATCGAAGCTTGGTCCCCTCCGGGACGCTGAAAAAGAGTCAGGCCTTGCACCACATGGATTAAAACGGTAACCAGGATTACCGAAAACAGACTACTTTCCGCAGTAGATGCTGAGGACCGAGATTTGTGGTGAATGCGAGTCAGCAACCGACATTACATTAGAAACGCTGAATAAAAGTAAAAATAGAAAGTAAGCTGATGACCTTAAAATAGGTCGAAAACTTGGCATTAACAATAGAATTTTCTTTTTCATCAAGACCGTGATCGACCTTAAACACACACTACTGGAGGGGCGATGGTGACGCTATATTTCACCATCAACCCCATCCACTCACCCTAATAAATTAAAGCTCTCAAACAAAAGACATAAAACAGATCTACATACAATTTTTTAAAAAACACGCCCTCTAAAAAGCGGAAAAGGGGACCAAAAAACTTGCTGCAGTGCCGAGAAGCTTCTTTTTAAACGAGGTTTCGTAACAGCAGAGGTCATATCAACCCTCGGGTTGTCGATGTTTTTAAAAAAAACGGTAAGTGTATCGTATGCGGGGTCGAACCTGGGACCTTGCAGTGATGAGCACCGTGTCAACGCCTAAACCGTTGCGGCCACACAATCATTCTTAAATCCGGCGGCATACACGCTCTCTGTAAAAAGCCAAGGCATGACAAGATTCTATTATGTGGGACACGTCGAACTTTCTTTGCATAGGGACACCTGCTTGGGCTTTGGCCCAGAAGCAGATAGCTGCCCTGTGTCAACCACGAATGACCTATTCTTAATCTGGTAAGGACAATTCCTCGTTTCCGGCACAAGTTCTGATGGACTTGACACGCAAGAGCCTATAAAGATTATTCTAAAGTCTAGTTATTATTATACATGTTGACAGATGTAAATGTATAATTGGATATAATTCAATAATAATTTATGAAGTTTCCAACGAATCTTAACTGAAAATATCTGTTTGTTTTTTTATATTACAAATGTCATACGTTTCCACTTAACATTAATAATAATAATTTTAATACTTAGTACGATCGATGTAAATTCGCTTTGTTGAACATTACGATTGTGTAATTGAATTTTAAAAAAAATTAATATTTTTGTAATTGACGAAGGCCGTGCAACAATAACAAACGTCACTACCGGTCTCACGACCTCTATACATAATCGTTAATGACCAGTTAAATAGAATTATTATTTCTTAAGGAGATCGCTTTGTACTTTTTTCAACTCCAGGACGATTCAGATTTCGAAAAAAGATACCCAACATAGTTATACCTCTTTTCGTAATATAATTTTCACCGGTTCTTTTGGGCAAAATTGATTTCGTGTCCAATCAGACTTATAAACTATGAATATTAATGCTCTGAAACGTCTGGATTTTTGATAATTCAAATTTTTGTTTATATATTAACACTAATTCATGACTTGCATTAACTTTCCACCGAATACCGTTGGTGCTGCTTCACCGTCGAAGCTTAAGTAGGACGTTTTCTTTTATGCTTATGACCCTCATGGCGCATTGAAAGAAAATGTACAAAGTACGCCTCTAAAGTGTCCCAATTTAAAGTATTATATCCATAATTTAAAAGAAACAAAATATTGAAAAAACTCGTATGTTTTGTATTAGTTATGTTAAGCTCAACAGGTTTTCCAAACGTAGTTTTAATTTCGGAAAAGCTCACGTATTAAAGTAATACAATTACTTCCAAGTGTGATGCTTTAAGGTATGTTTACCTCGACTATTCTCGGTTCGATTGGTTTTCCCAGGTGTTAATCGAGGCTCTTTCTCTCAAAGATCCTCACAACACGAATCGGCTTAATGATCTTCATTATAAGGCCGTGTACCATCGTTGAAAAGGAATTTTCAAAATAAATTACGTAAGATTCAAATTGATATTTAAAAATAAAATTAACGAAACAAATTTATTCTAAATAAATTATAAAGCGATAAAACGATTCACCATTCTTTTTCATGATCCTCCATAAAGTCCTTTTGGCTCTTCTTAGAACCAAGAATTGTAGAAAAAGAATAGCTCCAATTAAGAAGCTTTAAAAAGAGAAGAATTGAGAAGACTAAAAATTCGAAGTTATTGAGTACATCCAGGCAAAGATGTACAAATATAATAATGAATATTTATTTAGAAATCGTGAGATGCGGTCTGGTGTGACGTAGGTTTCAGAAAAACATTTTCTTTATCGTGCCAACGTTTCGATCTTTATTGAGATCATCTTCAGGGCCTGGGATTTACAANCTACATCACACCAGACCGCATCTCACGATTTCTAAATAAATATCGATTAACGGTCACTAATCTCCACACATATAATAATAATGAAATACAAAAATAATCATAACTTCTTACATTAGATACAGCATGTATTTTTATGCCCCGAGATAATTGAAATTTCAACTTCAGCTAGTCGTAGCGTTTCTATTTTTATATGTATATACATTTGTGTTTGAGTGTGTTTTACACCTAATTAAAAAAACTCAGTGTAAAAGTGAGTCAGTTCTGAGCTAACGTGTTTTTAGACGATTTTTTGCACAATTATCCCTCCCCCCATATGAAAATTGTAAAATGACAAAATACAGTTTCAATTAAAGATCCATAAATCTTTTTCAGCTTAATTAGCAATAGTGCCAAAACTATTCCAATAGGAATAAACGATATCTTCAAAATCTTAGAAAGAGAGTAGTTAAAAATTTAAATAATAATTTAATTCACTAATTTCGTGGTCCGCTTGACCAATTAATATATTACAATTAATTAAGGTTTTTAGTTGAGATAAAAAAAGTCAATGGCACGAGCGGGATTCGAACCCACGATCTTCGGCTAGATACGCCGCTGCTCTACCACTTGAGCTATCGTGACCTCGGTTCGAATCCCGCTCGTGCCATTGACTTTTTTATCTCAACTAAAAACCTTAATTAATTGTAATATATTAAATAATAATAATTTGCAAGAACTGCTTTAAAACCATTTTATGAGCTTGTACGGCTCAATAAAGCTCGAATTGGGACAACTTGCTATTAAGAAAAGTTCAGTCATGCAGATTTAATTAATTATCAATTATTATATATTAGTAATTTTTGCATTTTATGTTGGAACAAATAATATCTACAACCATGAGGAATATGGTGGCGGTCTCTTCGAAAGAGAGCTGCGACCAATTGTCACTATAACAAGCAAAGCAATCACTGAAGAAGGCGAGAAGTTGAAACGCGTCTGACAGACCAAAATGATCTATCTCTAGGCTATCTCAGATTTCAATATTTTATGGAGTAAAAATGTATGTTACTTCTTGGGGTTTTTCATATCTTTGGCTGGATAAATTCCATGAAATATTTAAAAAAAAAGAAAAAAAAAAGACGAAAATAAAATATTTTACTTTAATGGTAAATCTAAAATTTCAAGGCTGTCAGGGTGATGAAAATCTTCGACTTTTTTAAATTATTTAAAACAAAATTTAAATTTCTTACCAAATTCCACCCCCGAAAAAATAACACCTCTAGGACGTGATCATTTGGGAGATTCGCTAAGCCCGCAATTCACTCGAGTTAAGCCGGTGCGTATCGTACACAAAATACGAACTTACTTAAATTTTAATGATTAAGAGAAGTTTAAATTATTTATTGTGTTTTAAAGTTTTCAGTGTTAAGAATAGCAAAAAGCTCAATTAGAAAAGATACAATACAAAAAAGCACGAGGGTTTTTGCCATAACATCTAATAATTTAATAGAGAAGAGATTTAAAAAATAACACGAAACTCATTTGAATTCAGTTTTATGGTATGATTTAAATACCCCTGCTATATTTTATTTTATGAATTATGGGCATTTTTACAAATATAACTTGAAAAGTCAAGTTATCCAGTATTCACATAGAATAAATGAAAAATGAAAAACTGACAGCACGACGACAACTGTCATCTTTCTTTTCTTATTAAACATTAAATATAATAACAATTTTATTTAAATTTTTCCTCATTTATAGGTAAGAAAAGTGGTTCATTGTTTATTTTACTTGGATTTCGTAGAAAGATTTTCCTGGTATTTTTACACTAACATTTTCTCAATAATGAACCCTCAAATTTTTAGTTCTAATGTATATTTATAATAAGATATATTTTTTTCTGTTAAAAAAAAAATGTATTAATTTATATCGACGTACCTGCCCATGTTCCCATGGATTTGAAATCAGCAGTGAAATTAAGAAAAGGGGCCAGCGTGTGGTAAAGGAAGACTGATAGATGTTTTAACAATTTGAGAGCAATAACAATAAGAAAGAGAATGCCAACTTTCTCCAGGAATGTAAACATTTTGACTGGGTATCGACTGGAGCCGAGTCGGCTGTGGAAACGCGAATGCAACCCCGGTTCAAACGGATCGCCGGCCTCCCCGGAGTCCCCACTAGGCGGACAAATCGATCTTCTGCCTCCCCCCACGAACGAAGAACCCCTTTCTTTCAAATTGCCCTGCTCTGACCACTTTCACGGGCCAAGTTCAAGTTCCAAGTTTGAAGACGAACCGGCGGCGGAAGGCCGACTTCTTTAGCTGTCCGTCAATTTTATTGAATGAGATTTTCCACTTTTTCTCTTTCTCTTAACGGCAGAAACCTATTTTTAAAAAGATTTCGGCTTCAAGAATATAGAAGAAGAAATTTATATTTAGTTTATTAGTGTAGTTAATGGTAATTCGTTTTGCATGGACAGAATTTTCTTGTCGACGTCGAACCTATAATAAATTACATTTTTGTCAACACAAAATTATACAGTTTGTAAAGAAAGTGGTTTTATTATTATTATTATTATAAAGTCTTTATTTAAATTATACAACTCGACGTGTCCCACTCAATTGAGGGGTGCGGTTACTTGGCTCCATATAGAGAGCATGTAGTAATGCGACCCTATATGAGAATTATGCTCGAACACGACACCGAGGATCTGGGTCCCCTGTTTCAATTCTTGAAGAAAACGGTGTTGAGAGTGAATGTATTTATTAGTGTGAATGTATAGGGTGAGAGGGCTGATGGCAGAATATTGAGTATTCTATTCGGTTAGTAATATAATAGGTATAACAAGTGGTGGAGGAATATTGAGTACTCTACTACCCTAAGTAAATAGAAAGAATGTATTTAAGAATGATTGTGAGTGAAAATGGGGTTGGATCTAGGATCTGCATGCGTTGGGTGCTGAAATGACCTAGCTGTTGATACACCCTAGAGCCCAACCTCAGCTGCTGGACGTTTAAGACCGGGGTCTGACCCCAAATTGCCAACACCCGAGGTGGGTGATTCTCAAGTCCTGCCGGTAATTTATTGTAAATTACAAAACCTGGAATTGCCGGTAGACTACAAGAAGTAATAGGCTCAACTTTGTACATGTGTGAGCATATATGTGCATACATGTGCAGATTTGAGTTTATCCAAATCCAAAGCCAATATTACATAGAAATATACATAAATATATTTATGTATTTTAAAGGTACAAATAGGGCTTGTAGAGAAAGGTTGCTCGATGTGTCCCACTGAAGGGTGCAACTTCTTGGCTCTATATGAGAGTGTGTGATTTTTTGAGGAAACATGGTTGTTTTATTGTATATAGTAATGACAGTTTTATGTCCCTATTGTGTGTTGAGGGTGAATGTATTTATTGGTGTGAAAGGTCAATGGCACAATATTAAGTACCCCATCAACCTTAAATTAGGTTAGTTATGTAATATGTGTAGAGGCTGATGGAGGAATATCAAGTACTTCACCATCCAAATTGAATGAATGGTATGTAAATAGGAAAGAACGTATTTAAGAGTGAGAGTGTGAATGGATTTAGGAACTGCATGTGTTGGGTCATCACCCAGAGTTGGCTAAGTAGCTGGAAAGATTAAAATGAGGACTGCCCAGCCTGCCAACACCCGAGAGGGTTGATTCTTGAGGTCTGCCGGTAATTTATTGTAAATTACAAAATAATTAAATTTAAAAATAGTTTGTCGATTAATATCAATAAGTCTAGGTTCCATAGTTTATTCAAAGAATTAAAGTTAGATTTACCAGAGAGACATTACATAAATGACAAAAATTCATTGCATAAAGTACAGAAATTATGAAACTTAGGACGCAAATTATTCTCTCTCATTTATAATAACACCAGATCAGAAGATATGTTTACATGCCCCCTCTACAATAAGGAGCTACAGAAAATTTAGTCAATTTGTAGGATTATGTCCAATATTATAAGAATTCAGAATTAAATGGCTGGGTAACACATATCTTATTCTTGCTGAGGTAAACGACTGGTTGAATGGTTATGATTGTTGGGGTTATTTATATACATATGTATTGTGTGCATGGGATTATAGGGATTTCTTAATAGCAGAATTTCATTTTTATTTTAAAATATTATTTATATTATCCTTTATTTTTATTATTTTTATATTATTTAAAAAATGTGTTTTCTTTGTATGCTATAACTCTCATATAATCCAAAAGAGGAGTGCGAGTCCACTCAATAGATGAATAACATTAGTTTAAAGTCTTTTATAATATGTAGCTTCATTTATAGTATTGTTCTTATAATTTTTATTTATATTATTCTTATATTATTTTAAAAGAATTTTTTCTGTAGCAATTCTTGTGAAACGCTAAAGAGCAGTGTGAGTCAACTTGGCTGAAGGACTAAAGTCCAAGCATAAGTGTTAAAAATTTGTAAATATTATATTTGATGGAAAAAAATTAATAAAACATTATTATTATTATTATTATTTATAATTGAATTATTAAACCACATTAATAAAGAAAAGGAGGGAGAGAAAGGATAAAAGGAAATGGGAAAAAGAAAAGGAAGAGGGAAGAAAAGGAAATGATTCATGTCAGTTTTAAAAACTCAGATGCCATGGACCTGAAACAAGCAAGGGACAAGCTTTTTTTTTTGTTTTAGAGGAGTATAGAAGGCTTGGTGGATTCGTGCATTTGGATAAGCAATATGGGACAAAAGTTTATAGATAATGAGGACATTTATTTGATTTAATGTTAAATATGTAGTTATATTAAAGCTTTAATTTGATAAGTGCTTAGAATGTTAAGATTGCTGAGTATCTAATACAGGAATGATAAGCAATTTAAAGATGATGAGCAGACTGAGTGTCTAAGGAAAGTGAATAAATGGCCCTACAACAAGAGAATAAAGGAATTATTAGAGATTTAACAAGGAGAAATCTATATTTCTTTGGAGTGAAAAAGCTAACGTTTCACAGAAAATGGAGGCTTGAGTGGAACTTTTTAATAATAGAGCCCACATAGTCATGCCATGTAAGCTTGGAGTTAAAAATAACCCGAGATATTTAACTTTTGGACAAAAATTTATTGGGGAGCCATTGATTTGAGGAAGGAATAGACAATCTGTATTAATGAGTTTTTTGGAAATAAGGACTAAGATTTGTTAGGATTTAAAAGAATGCTGTTATTACTTGATCCTTGATTGAGAAAATGAAGCTCACAGTTGAGCAATGAGATAGCTTCAGGGATGTTGCTTGTAGAACATTGAATGTAAAGCTGAGTGCTAACAGCATATAGATGAAATTGTGAGAAATTAAGGACTGATGGAAGATCATATAGGAGAACATACATCTTTTTTTAAACAGTTTCCACTCGTCCTCTGGTGTAATGTCCATTTTTTTGTAGTTTTCCCAGCACCTGTGGTGCCACTGTCATTGTGGGGATCGAACATTACAGTCTGTGGCAGCCTCCACCATGGGCTCAGCCAGCACATCGCCTTCCGCATCTTTTGGAATGCTTGAAGCATTTTGTGTCACGAGGGCTGTGTTTCACTCTTCTGGCATTGCAGTCGCTTGATGGCAATGCCCTGTGGCACTGGGGACCTTCACTCCTGCCCCCTGCACTATAAGGTTAATCTCATTTTTGTTTTCCATTTTTTTTTTCTTTCCAGGGTGTGGATAAGAGAAAGGAGAGATGAGAAGGACAGATAAAAGGAAACAAAGTGAGTGATATGGGAAAAGGAGGTAACTAAGGAAAGGAGGTCACTCTTCCTCAATGGGGCAAAAGTGAGGAAGAAGTTCTTTTAGTCGGCTCTCATAACAGGCAGAGAAACAGTGGGCCTATTGTACTCCGGACCCACACAGGTATAAAAGAACTGTTAAACTGAGCGAAACTTTACTACTGTTTAATTATACTTTTTACCTTCTATCTGACATTAAACATGTAGTAGATAGTTTTACAAGAAAACAGTCTCAAGTTAAATCAATCCACTAAACTTAGTATAATAATACAATTTTCATTGTAGGTTGTTGAACAAATACTGCAGCATGGAATTTGTGCAACAACCTGCAATACAAATAATAAAATTATAAAATAAGTAGCAAAAAAATTAATTATTATTAAAAAAAAGATAATTTATTCTGAAAAAAAATTTAAAAAATGTTTTGAATACAGTTGAAATCAGCATATTCTGACTGGAAAGCTAAATGTTTTGTTTAATAATAAAAACATGAAATTTAATCATCGCCAATCATTTTGGTCTGCCAATCCTCACTCATTGGTCTACCAGATGTCTTCAGTGTGTCATAGCAAAATGCTAAAACGCACCTGACAGACAAACCGAGCAAGGATTGGCAACCAAAATGATTGCTAACTACTATATTTCTGGTTCACCAACCTGCACACAACATGGAGAAATCTCACAATCTAATCAAGTATTACTGTATTACCAAGTATTACCCGTTACTTTATAACAACTATTAATTTTAAAAAATACATCAAAAGTACTATGAGCTAACCTTGTGATGAGTGTAACAAGTTTACAAGAATGTTTCAACAGTCGTTTAAACGATGATTGAAGAAGAACAAAACATCAACAATTTGTAGCGCGTCCTTCAAGCTGAAATTCCACATAGTGCTAATCACATAAGTCAACAGATGTAATTAGGTATGTCATGTAAATAGGTTTCACACTCATTCAGCATTATTCTGTAGTATTTAATCTCTGTTAATTTTTAAAAAAAATTTTATATGCTTACCACTGAATTAAATATGAAATGGAGATTGGTCTTTAAAAATAAAAAAAATAAACAAAAATAAATAAATAAAAAATAAAATTGTCATAGAATTTGAAACGTTTATTTGACATCAAGGGGTACATTTAATTTCTGGCTTTATTTAATAACATTAAGAATAGAAACATGTAAGATTTGTGTTTTTATGTAGATAGTTCATATACAGAAAATTGTACCATTCTAACAGTCATCACAACCCTCTTTATATTCTTCTAATTTATAAAATGTTTCTATTTTCATATGATCACATTTCCAACTTATAAGTTCCTGAGATATTTCTGTATTTAATTGAGCATTGCTTTGAAAATATATTTTTAACGTAGAACAAAGAATCACATTAAAAGAAATTAATAAATTCCACTCACGTAAATTCTCTCTAATTGCTCAATGAAATACGAGCAACTTTTCAGAGCGAAATTGTGTTCATTATATGCTGTTAATGTTAAAACTTACACAGTTATGTTAAATACTTCAACAAGATTCAACTTAGAATTACAAAAAAATATATCTTTGTGTTAATCCTTACATCATTAAAATATAAAACATTTGATATTCGCACATTTAAAAATATATTAAGACTAAATATAAACACAATAGTTTATAAAATACATTGCGTCGTTGCTAATATTTTCGTTTTTTAAACCTTTCCTTTCAAGATAACAAATACCACCCCAATTGACAATTATTGTTAGTTCAACTAAAAATTAAACATTTCTTTACCACATTTATTACCAGAGAGTAAATATACGTTATTTTTAAATATGGAATTATTATTATATTTGTACTAACAGTGCAATATTTGGTAAGTTAATTCTATAAATATTTGTAATTCATAACTGGAAATTATAGATTACAATGTGGATATAATTGGAGCACAATTACTTTGGTATGTGGAAACTAATTATTTTCGTAATTAAAGCTAACTTTTTTCAATAACATTTTAGAATTCAGTATTTATTTTAAATACATTATCTGTTCCATCGCTGAAAGACATTAGTTACTGTTAAAATTATTACATACATTTTTGTTCTTAAATTATAAGGTATTGATATAGATTATTATCATAAAACTACATAGTTTAAATATTGGCAAAACAATTTTAAATAAAACATTACGCTTTAATCAATGAATCTGTGTTTATAAAAATAAATTTATAAGATTTCAGAAAATATTTTAATTACCATTTAGACGAAGCTAACTGACAATTTATAGTTTGATAGTTAACTTTAGTCTGTCTATCTTAGCTACCAGACACAAAATCAGTGAGGATAGGCAGACACAAGAGGAAATCTCACAATTTAACCAACAATCGGTACTATTAAATGTAAAACAATGTGTATCAGTATACTATTTTCACATTTAATACAAATCACTTTATTCACACAAACCCACATTTCACTCCAACTTAACTTCAAATAAACACTGGACTTATTAGTTAATTATTTCATACTGATGCTATAAAATACTTTAAAATACTTATAAACTAAAACATGCTTTATATTGTTAATATCCCATATAATTCATTTGTAATAATTAAACATTTAAATAAAAAAGTAATAGGTACTAATAAACATTTAGAAGTAATATAACTACAGTCATGGAAAACCAGGAAGACCCTAACTCTTGACCTGATATCTGGCCCACCGACAGTAAAAGACCGACAGGGTCGATGGGTAAGCAAATGAGCTCTTGTGTATCAGGAAAATGTATGAAAATTCAACATAGAATTTTCATAGAATTTAGAGAAAAAGTTGAGAAAGTTTGCCTGATATACCAAAAATTTGTCATGCATAGAGAGCAAGTGGGCTGATTTTTTTATTCTTCATTTTTCTATTTTTTATTTTTTTTTTATTTAAGAAAATGAAAGTCTTGTTGTTTTCAATGTCTTGGGATCAATTTTTGTGTGTTTTATTCACGAGTATGAACGCATGCGAAAGGTTCAACAGTGGAATTTGACCCCCATTCACCGATTTTTAGATTGGTTATATTTTGTATATGGAGGAATGGACAAAAATGGAGGAATATAAAGTCTCCATCACCATATTAAAGTGAACATACAAGAGAATAAGTGTTGTTTTATAACTTTGCGTGGCAGAAATGGCTTAGTTATTAGCAGCCCTAACTTTGGAGGATAGGACAGAAAACGCAGAACTACCCCTGTATCCTGACCAAAATAGACAATGCTCATAACTCACCACACATTAATTATAACACCATTCATTTTTTTAACATTTAATGTGACTGGCCAGAAAATTCTGTAAAGATTAAAACACCATTTTAAATAAAACTTTACACTAATAATTGAACGATTCAAAATTAGATGTAATATATATTTTGCAAAACAAAGAAGACATTCCTCCAAGAATTTCCTCATTTTTTTTCAAATTTTTGATGGTAACACCATGGAATTTTTATTTCAAAAAACAATGCCTAGAACATACAAATTCCATAGATGAATTGACAATGTCATTTGAAAAAGATGAAATACTTAAATGATGAACTTTTTATGAAAATTGTATGACCAGTTCAACTGATACGTTGAAGATCAATTCTTCTCAAATACAACTTTCTATTAATGTGAGAAATAATAGTCACAAGTTCAACATTAAAATGACACATTCAATTTGTTATTTCCATTTTTAGTATTATAACTTTTACAATTCTACGGAAACTGGAAAACTCAGGTGATTGGATTTTGCCAATGTGTTTTTGTACTGTTTTAATGCAGAATTGAATTCCTCCATCCATTGACAAGCTACATATGGTGGAATTTTACCCCAGTTGAACTGGTGAGCTTTCACTCTAAAAATAAAAATTAAACAACACTTCCATTTTACGTTGTAATGCAGTACCAGAAAACTGTACAGTATATATTAGAAAACTTACCCAGTTAAATCCTGAATAAGTTGTTGTAAGTGATCTGGCATACCATACCTCGTGCATGGTACGATATTTAAAAATTCATCATTGTTGTTGTGTAAATAAAACCTGGAAAAATTAAAATTTTGGAAATGCATGAAAAATACATGAAAACATTTTAAAAGTGTACTTATTTGTTTGATAGACAAAATCAGAAAAACAAAGATAAATCAGAATAATTGGAGATGGTGACACTTCCTTTTCACCTGGTAGACCTAACCTCAGTGTTTTACAATTTATTCAATATCAAATCAAAGTCAAAGTTAAATTTATACCATCTCAATATTTATATTGAACAAACAGACAACAACACATTCTTTAGCTTATTTTAGTTTCTCCTTTCTGTTGCTTCCTGGACACCAGACAGGCGACTCTGTTTGACTCACCACAATGTCTGTGCCCTTTCTGGCTCTGCCTGACTGAATCTTACTTACTTAACAATCAACTTATCCTGCATCAGGCCACTTCTCAACAGTCATGTTTCAACCAGGTGACTAAACTCAGCCTTCTTCTGACTAACTCTAACCAACTATGGGCCCAACTGGCCTTTTTTGCTTTTCCAATCATCCCCTTTTATATTGGTTTGAGGGTTGAGAGAAGGAAAAGCAAAATCCATTGGTCATGACTTAGCTGTCTAGGGAGCTTAAATTGTGCTTTGTATGGCTCTGCAGTGAAAGGTGTACAAAACCCATCTAGCTGATGCGATCCCAAATTTCAGGTCGATGCGCCCCATCCGTGAGGTGCGACACTTACACTAAATAAATAACCCTTCATCTTTTTTGTTACTTATTGGGACTATTTGCTTGTTGCATTTTTCCACCCTCTGGATTTTTGAGAAACGTTCCTTTGTTCCCTGCTGAGTTGGTGAGCCATCAATTTTACAGACCCATAAAAAATCTGTCCAAAATTCTTTACAACTATTTCCTTGTGTACAGCTATTCCTTACTTATTTATTCTAACTTATATGAAGATGGTCCAGGTTACAATTGCAACTAGCAAATTCCTGTAGTTTGGCTGTTTTCAATCATTTTGTTCTGCCTAGCCTTCTTAATCAGAGGAATAGGGTTTGATGAATCCACAGTCGAACATGACAAACTGCCAAAACGTACTTCTCCAAAACAGCAAGAATAGGCAGATAAAAATGATCGGAAATGACTAACCTACAGGTTCAGCACACTGCAGACCACAAAAAGAAATCTTACCAATTGATCTTTATGACTAAATAATAATAAAAAAGTCTAATGACAAAAGAATGTCCACTATTAATATAACCTATATGTTATTAGTAATTTCAACCATAATAATTTGTAACTGTTCACAAAACAGATCATTACAAAAACAATACATGTTAATTCTACTTTAGTTTGCATTTAAGAGTTGTCTGATTTTAACCCTTACCGAACTATAAAAAGTCTTTTATAGTTGTGAATGAGAGTCGGGTTGTGGCGAAGAGCTGAGATTGCATACGTAAACACACCATCTAGATGATGCTCTTTTCTCGACACATCTTGCCAATGTTGTGAATGACCATTATTAACAATAACCACCTTAACATAATTTGACGCAAGAATTTGGTCAACCCAAACAGGATAATTCTGAGTGACTTCTTCACACTGATTGCGTGCCAAAGGATCCCATACCTAAAAAAATTGAATAAGGTTCATTATTTTATTTTTATTTTTTAATTTATGGATAATACCGACAATGGAATCATCACTCAATATCCCATTGGCCCACTTTTTTACTCCAGTTATTCATTCATACAAAGGCACAACCATATTGATAAAAACTGTACAACAAAAGTATAAACAGTAAATAAAAGTCCCTGTTAAAAATCAGTACAGGGGGGCCCCCAGCATCCTAAGGACTACTTTATATCAGGTGCCATGCCCACACGTTACCTGTAAGGGATGGTTAGGGACAAGTCCTGGCACTACTCAGCCAAGTGTGACACATGGAGCGGGGTTCACTACAAAAGCAAGTGTCTGTATGTCAATCGTGTATGGCCTAGCTTCTATAATGAAATGCTACAGTTAAAAAATAAGGTTAAATACCTAGGGATAATCTTTGATAGGAAATTAACCTGGAACCCTCACCTGCAGCACATCATAACAAAAAGTAAAATATCGTTAATGAACCAAAAAGAACTCTAGGCAAATCTTGAGGACTAAAATCGAAAATGGCCTATTGGCTATATACAGCAGTAATACAATTAAATTATTTTATGGCTTACTTATCTGGTGGAGCAAAGTTCAGCAAAAACAAGCTATCTAAACATTAGACAACATACAAAAACTGGTAAACCTATGCAACACAGGGGCAGAAGTAGAAGGCCTATGCTTCTATAATGAAATTCTGCAGTTAAAAAACGAAGTTAAATACCTAGGGATAATCTCTGAGGAGAAATTATCCTACAATCCTAACCTGCGGCACATCATAACAAAAAGCAAAGTATCACTACCACAAGAAGAACTGGGCAAATCTTGGGACTAAAACAGAAAATGACCCATTGGCTCTATACGCAGTAATAAGACCAAATTGTCCTATGGCTCACTAATATGGTAAACCAAAGATCAACAAAAACAAGTGCCCAGACATTCGGCAGCAACGAGTAGCAAACCCTACGACAGGAGCAATGAAAATAACCCATCAATTGCACTAGAAACATTGCTAAACCATTGGAAATATCTGCACCAGGAGAAGTGAGGAAAAGCTCAAAGGCTCCAGAAGCAATCAAACTGGATTAAATAGTTAATCCCTAGTGAGACGTTTTATCAGAAACCCATTCTTAGAAATGGGGACTGACTACTTGATCCCAGAAATATTCTTTAGAACTATAAAAGATGAAATCAGGAGGTACCAGATTGATATGGCATTCAGACGGCTCCAAAACAAGTGAAGGAGCTAGATCAGCTATTTTCTGAACAAGCCCAAAATAAAGAATCAAACTCACTAGGGAAGTACACCTCAGTCTTTCAAGCTAAATACATGCCATCAATACTTTAGAAAATCTTAAAAGAGGATACACTGGCAAAACAATCCTCATAAGATCGAAGAGCCAAGCAGCTATTAAAGAGTTAGCATGTAAAAAAATTACATCAAAATAGTCAATTAGTAATTGAATGCATCCAAAATATCCAAAACTGGTAAACAACCACCTGATGATATTTTGGGTACCAGGGCCTAAGGGAATTGTGAGTAACGAAAAAACGACATACTGCCCTGAGGAGGATCTGCAAGATCATATATAAGCCCTGAACCTATTCTTGGGACAACAAAAACAAACATAGAATCCTTCATCACTGAATGGATCCAGAAAAGACAAACGTGGATCTAGGAGTGCTAGTCACAGTAAGCTTATATTAAAACAACCCTCACAAAAACTGGCAAACTCACTGCAAGTTAGAGAGAGCTAAACTTAGAGGAGTCTAATATAATTGGTTCTATATACCAGTCATTGGTATCTGAGAAAACATCTACATAACATGGGCATATTCAATAATGACCCCATTTGTAGGTTATGCTAGAGGAAAAACTGCGGCCCATATCTCCGAATATGAAGCAACCACTCAGTGAAGACATAACCTGGGATGCAAAATAAACCCAGGGAATGGAATTGCAGCAACAACAATCAATGACCTACTGCTTAGGAGAAGGATCGAGTTGATTGCACAGAACTAGGAAAGTAAAATAAGCTAGAGGAATACAGAAACCCCAATTACTAGTACCCATATTCATCATATCATGGTCTATCATCAAACAGGTGAGCTCGATCCCTTCCTTTTATTTAGGACACCCCGGCCCACTAACTGCCACTGACAAAGTTCTTTTATTGCATTCTTTACTACTCATACAATATCAACAGGCCGTAGTTTGGTCTGGAGGACGAGATGCCCAAACTTTTGCCTTCCAGCACAACAATTCCGAGTAACCAAACGACTACCACTGTTTTTTCACGGCTCTCCAGCTCAGCATATCTCTTTAGCAAGAGCATGAGAGGGGTCCACCGGAATCTGTTACAGACAGCAATAATCACACTGAGGGAGTCCGGTCAGACAAAATAGACACAGCCTCATAATAATAAATATAGATTATAAATAAATGATAACAAGAAAAAATATTTTTTACTCTACGTTTCACAGATTTTGTTTAGTTTATTAATGATAATAATAAGCTAATACCTTTTGAAAAAACAAAGACATTAAATTTCTAAATTTATCCATTAGAAGCAGAAATTCATCACTTTCCCTCTGGTACAGAAGGAGAACTTCAGTGTGTTGATCAATATAAGTTGTGCTCAATGGAGATCGAACATCATCATGTACGCTATTCAATAAATTACTGTCTGTTATTTCATCAGCACTTATTTTGTAGTATGGACAATATTTATTCTTTCCTGAAATAAAATAAAGCAACATAAACACAAATGCACATGTAATAAATAAATTGAGACATTTTACCTTTTAATAATGTGATCAATACAATCGTAAAGCAAATGATAATGGTAATCCGTATAATTCCAAAGAACATATCTTTTGATATTATATCTGTCAATAATACTGGCACAAATGCTGCACTGGCGAGTTTAGCGGCTAAAATTTTTTTTATAATGTCAATGTTTCACATGGAGCTTAACAAATTAATGAAAATTATGTACTTACTTTCGCTTATAATAATTGGTTCAGTTGATATCGCACAACAACGATGCTCTGGGAAAAGCTAACAAAAATATTTACAATCAAAACACAAACAACTACTAAAAAAATTAGGCATAGGTTTAATTAAACATCACATACCCTGGCACAGTAGTATCCAGGTTTGGATGCATTGATCAATTTTGGCTGAGACTGTAAATTAATATTTCATCTTACACATTATGTGGAATTATAAAAAAATAAAATAAAATAAAATATAACAGAAAGGCTTACATGATTCCAAGTGAAATTTTGCACATCTATGCTTCCATTACTGCAACTGCTTGAACCTATAACGCAGTTAATACTACACATTGACGTTAATAATTCAATGCTTAACAGTCCCTTAATATCCTTGTTCAAGAGTCTTAACTCAATCGTTCTGCAAGTAAAGAAATATGATAATATATTAAGATGTAATTTATTAACTATTAATCATAAAAATTAGGCAGGGTGAACAATTAAAGTGAAATATGTTTCTTCTAAATTTCATATATTTTTAGGATTGGGTCATAGAGCCACCTGAAAATTTCACAAAAATATGGAATGAATTAATTTTTTCCAAAAACCAAAATTTAAGTATTTTGGGGATTTAATGACACTGAAGCCTGATGTCCTAATGTAAAAAAAGTACCCTAACATTGATGGACAGTAAAAAAGCATGTCTAAAATGTTGTTTATATTATTAACTTCTTGCCTAAATAAAACTATGTTTTTTATTATTATTATTTTCCAAAATATACTTATGTCACACTTACGCTGTTTCCCCATAGGTAGGAATGAAAGACAAATTTGACTTGTTGTGGAAACTGTTGCATTCCCAATCACTAGTGTTTTGCTTGCAAGGCATTTTAACTAAGAAAAACAAAAATGAAACAAATCAAACTCAAGCATAGAAAATCTTATTCCATATGGTTCAATAAAAACTGCACTTGAACAAGCGCCATTCAAAGAATTCGATTGAAATCCTCACCTTTGATACTCGTTGGTAGCAAGTCATTATCCATGTCATTATATCTATTGGCTGGGATTGGTTTTTCATACTGATTCCACATTTCTTCATCTCTGTGAAATAAGTCTAAACACATGTAATCAAAATTAATCACCTTTCATATTTCATCAACAAATTGTGTTTAGGTTTCTATGTTTTTAGGCCAGTGTTGTAGAAATTATTTATGTTCATCAAGGTACATTTTGATATTCAAGGAGTATAAGATTAGATTAGAGTAAGATCGGTTTCTTTGCACCCTGTGTACTACGACCAGTATTGGTCTATTGTGAATCTCCATTGTTGTCTAGAGCTCCACATTAAGCTTAGGCTTTTTACCAGATTCCAGTTTTTTCAAGGACTCCCTTTCCTTGAAAAAAAAAAAAACCTAGGCTTTTCTTCTCCCAGGAGTATCTCAGCCTACATAAGCTTTGCAACAGAAGACGTGTTCTGCTGTCTCTTCTTCCTGGTATTATCTGCACAGGCTTCCTGCCACACTGAGTCTATATGCCCTGGACTCTACAGTATCCAGTTATTCTAATCCTAAAACGTCCTAGCACAGGGATCAGTGTCCTCATTGAACTTTCCTTGGCCATTTTATCGCCTTCTTTGTTCCCCTCTGCCGTGTGCCTTGGTACCCAAGCAAGAGTGATTTTGTTGTTTTCCCCAATGTCTGGCAGAGCCCTGATGCAATCCCAAACATATCTGCACTTAACCACCGATGTGGTAATTGCTCTCAATGCCAGCTGGCTGTCTGAGTATACGTTCAATCGCCTTGAAAGGCAGTGGAAAATTACCCAAATCTTATATTAATTCTAGTCCTTGGTTTATTTCCATAAATATTAGCTCCTTCCCCATACTCGGTGCATAGGCAAGATTTTGGGCTGGAACAACTTGATTGTTTGGAAATTGGAACATTTGGTTGGACCCCCCCCCCCATAAATAAGGCATTTGTATTGTACTGAGAGTTTCATTCTGTTGTCAAGTAGTATTTTGAATATTTTATACCATCTGTTCAATTTTCTTTTGAGTCGAGTCTGGGGATTCCAAGGAAGTAATTTGACGATGAAAAGTCCCAAATAACGGATGACATTGCTGTGGTTACAGAGCAAATTTACAGCAAATTACAGAGCAATTTGGTCATACAAAATACCAAAATCCATTTATACTTTAGAGAAATGACAGATTAAAAAAAATAAATATATTCTAACAATTATGGTTTAAAGCTAAATTAAAAATATATCTAAAAACATATTTTAAAAAAATCACCTCTGTAGTTTGAGCCAAAAAAAGTTTTGTTCCCTAGCCTTTGAATTATTTCAATATCATCAGTGTTATTCACATCCTGTTGAAATGGGACAAAAGCAATAATAACATTGACCACAGGTTTTTGACAATATTTGTGCGGAATGTTCAAAGGCTGAATTTCCCAGAGCGTAACATGTTGTGAAACTTTTGTCGATAGTAGTTCCATCTCCCGAGACCAGTTTTGAATTACGTCAAAATTTTCTGAAATAAGTATTATTAGGGAAAAAATCACTTTAACTACAAAATCGCCACTATTAATTTATTTTACCTAATACTGAGTTATTGAATGAAACTGAAATATTAAAATAAGGAAACTTTTGCATTCCACTTTTGAATTTTATCTTTTGGTGCTGAATGCGCTTGTATGGTGCCATTTCTGAAACTGAAAACAAATGATTTTATTTCAATAGAAATAATTAATTAAACAAAACACAATGACAAATTATATAGATGTGAAAACTAAATCACCTGAAATTTTTCTTTGTTGAATAAAAGAGCATGGGTGTTCTGGTTGTTCACAGCCTCCTTTGTGCTAAAATTTAAACAGAAGAAATTTAAATAAGGTTTATTTAGCCATTTTTAAGGTTAAACACTCCACACAGATACACATAATTGAAATTTTTTGTTGTTTCAATTGTTCAACAATGAATCAATCCCACCTCCTCATTAAACTTTTTTTGGTGTCAGTAGTTCCATCAGCCATTTTTTAAACACAACTTATTCAGAATGTTTTAAAATGTCATCAGGAGCTCTGATAGCATGATTGTTATTTGTTACATGAGGGAGCATCTGTGATGCTGGTGATGCTACAATGTTACAGCTCACTTTTTCCACTACACCAAGAAGTCGCATGTGTAATTCCTTTTGTCTTCTAGAATTTTTTGGAAAAGTGGGGCTATTGCATGCAAGTTTGGAAAAAAAGGATTACTAATGGTAGAAAGGGTGGAGTGGAATTTAAGTTATCTAGTTCTTGTTTTCACGTATGAAAGATGTTGCAAGATTGGATATTGTCGGCTCCGTGCAAAAGTATCTCATATAAAGTAGTTTGTTAAGGCTTTTTACCAAATCGCAATGCTTTTACAAAGACTCCCTATCCTTCAGGCCCGGGCTTTTCCTCACCCAGGAGTATGAATCTCAGCCTGCATAAGCCTTCGCACCAATAGAGGAATGTTCTGCTGCCTCTTCTACTGGCAATATAGGCTTGTTTTTGCATATGGCATTGATGTCTGCAGTGTTCAGAGTCCAGCTATTATTCTAGTCCTAGCACGTCTTAGATTTAGAAGTTGTGCCGTTTTTCGGCGATGATCTTTGATGAACTTTTTCACAGCCTTTGTTTTTTCCTTCACAGCTTTTTTTCCTAGGCTACATTCCCATTGAACGGAGAACTTATTTTTAATCCTGTCTGATGAACTCATGTTTTTGTATACCACAAAAGTTTAGAATGGAACTTTCATTGGCCAATTTATCAGTCGTTTTGTTGCGCCTCTAGCCTTGTGTGAAATTGATGTCTGAAATTTACGACTGTTCTGTACAGGACATTTTTTATTGCATATTATTATATAAGTTATTTCATTCCTTAACTGATTGCCCATTACTTAACTTTATGTTCCATCTTATCATTCCAGAAGTCATATAACATTCACCATTGATTGCCATAGAAATAATTATGCCAAATTCAGTTTTATACCAGGAACAACAAATATGTTTAACTTGTTCAAAAATACAGGTAGATTTAATGTTAGTTTAAGTAAATTTAAGCAAATTTTATTATTAGAAAATTAAATATTGTATCATTAATATTGATTTTGATTATAATTAATAATTGATAATTACTTAGTTTTAATACATTTTTCAAATTGTTTCAATTCATTTTAAAGTGTTGTTTTATTTTATTTATTTTACTATAAACATTTTTCTTTTTATGTTAGTTATAACCACTATACTTTTATTGTATACATTTGTAATTGGGAAACCAGGAAATAAAATAAAAATAAATAAAATGTGTGCTATGGTACCCAGACAAAAGTAATTTTGTTGTTTTCGACTCTGTACTTTACTACCACTGCAGTAATTGCCTTCAGCACTGCCTGGCTGTCCAAGTAGATGTCTATTCTTCTGTTAACCTAGCCTTATGACAGTCGCCGCTTGAAAAAGTGGCATATTGCCCAAGGCTTGTATGAATTCTAGTCCTTAGTTTATTTCTGTAAATACCAGCTCCTGACCCACATCCAGTTTTAGAGCTATCTGTATATCGGATATGGTCAACATTAACTAGGATCCCTTTCTCCCAGTCTGCCCAACGAGGTATTTTATTTTGTAAAATCTGAATTTAGGGGTCATGAGTACTCCAGTACCCTGTCTGCCTGATCTTTAGTTGCTCCTTGTTATGCAAGTTACTGGAGCCTGTCCCTGCATTAGCCTAAGAATTGTGGCTCTGCCCTCTCTCGCTGGATGTAGTGTACGTAGTGGTGGTAGATTCAGAAGGACCTTCAGAGTACCAGTGGTGGTCATTTTCTTGCCGCAGTGATACTCAGACACACTAACTTCTGAGCACTACTGAGGATCTTGACTGCCCTTAGCTGTATTGTCTTCGTCCACCAAACTACTGATTAGACACCGTATTAAAAAGTTTCTTTCTTTAGCTAATACCCATTTTGAACTAATTCATCAACCATTAAGGAACCTGTGCTACTTTATTATTAGGAAAAATAAGTATAAAAATTATCTAAATGTTTGTACTGATTTGTACAAGATAATGCTTATTTACCCTTTATTCAAAGTATTTGTACTCACTCAAAGAGTGTGTTTTTTATGTAGATGTGTCACTGTTGTGTGTCGTGTTGAGAATGTTAGTGAGATAACACATCAGGGACACATCTACACAGAAAATACACACTTTGAGTGAGTACAAATACTTTGATTAAGCCTAAAATTTCTTTATTGTATACATTGTATAAATTCATATTCATATCTTATATGTGTTTGTATGTTAAAACAATGTTTATAAATCCCAGTCTCTGAAGATGAGCTCAATAAAGATCGAAACGTTGGCACGATAAAGAAAATGTTTTTCTGAAACCTACATCACACCAGACCGCATCTCACGATTTCTGAATAATCATCGACAAACGGTCACTAATCACCACACACGTCTTGTGTAATGTTAGTTAAGTGTTGATGCTCAAGACGGATTTCTGTCATAGAAGTCTTGGTAGTGGTCCAAGTCTTTTGATAAGTTGTTGTCTCATAAGTCTCGTGTGGGTATTCAACATCAGTCTGCCGTTTAGTTATAGTCCTAGGAATTTGACTTGCGTGGATCGGTATCTTTTCTGTTGATGTACAGTTGTACTCCACTTTTCGCACCTGTCTTCCATATGCTCAAGGTGTTCTTGGATGATGGAGGTAACTTGGATAGGATTCGGGGACAAAATAGCCATATTTTCTGCTTAAGTGGTCATAATAGTATTAGGGTGTACAGGTAAGGATTTTACAGGGATTTTCTAATTGAAAATAAAGTTATAGCAATGATAAATTAAAAATAGATTTGTCATCCTTAATTGTTTTTAACATTAACAAACGAGTGTGTAAAGAAAATGTTTTTCTAAACCTATATCACCCTAAGCCACATCTCACAATCTCTAAATAAACATCATAATATTTCAGAGATCATATAATCCTCCCTTGATTCTTTGTCTTCTCTATGACAGTATCGGGGAAAAGCTGGAAATTTTCCCTGATTTCTGTTTTGCAGATATATAAAGATGCTTGATACTTTAAACTACTTTCAGCCTCACACTTAACAACTTTGTAGAAAAGGAAGTTTTAAAAAAGCCGGAATATAACAATGATGCTATGAGATGGAGCCTTTGCACTTTGCTTTTGATACAGGAAAAATTCGCATAAATTTACTACCTCACCTCACCCTGTTTATACCCCTGATGTCGCATCATCTGCCTTTGTTTTTTCCCCAATTTATTTTTAAAGGGTGGCACATTGAAAAAAAAGATGTGAAATTACAATCAAAACCAATGTTCTGTTAGATCAATGCAAATATTTTGTTTAACCTCACTAATTTCGTGGTCCGCTTGACCAATTAATATATTACAATTAATTAAGGTTTTTAGTTGAGATAAAAAAGGCAATGGCACGAGCGGGATTCGAACCCACGATCTTCGGCTAGATACGCCACTGCTCTACCACTTGAGCTATTGTGACCTCGATCTACTCGGACACCAACTTCCTATCTCAACCCCACCTTTTTGAGTTTTCCCTCCTTTTTGCCATTTTGTTTAACAATTTTTATATGAAAATGTTTTAGTCATGAGGGCTTTTGTAATACCCTTATAAAAACACCAAATATGAAATTCATTTGAAACCCTAATATTTATGTTTGTACAAATTATTATTATTTATGTATGTATATCAATTTTTTTACGAGGGTGTGGTTGCAACCTGCAGTTACCACGGTACCCTCTAGGTGTCACTACCAGTTCTGGAATGGTCTCTCCCTCCACTCTTCATTTCGTATATAAGCAAATGCACTGCCCCCAGTGACTTCAGAGTCAGACTCATCTACCCGACGAGACCTCACTTCACACCTCGAGACTCGTCTAACCAACGAGCTCTCGCCAATCACTATTGGAGCACCGACAACAACGGCAAGGGTACTCCCAGCATTAGCCTCGATCTCGCGTTCTCAACACAGCCGACCTGTTGCACCAGAGTCCCTCAACCGCTGCAGAGTCAACCGACTCATGGCCCCAGACCTAAGCCCCTACCACCACCAACGGCGCTCATACAAACGGTCCCGGCCTTATCGTCTCAACATTACAAAACAACACCGGCCCTTCTCAGAGTTACCGAAAAACTCCCAGCCACTAAAAGGGTATTTCAACTACGAGGTTATTTGAACGCTCGGGGTGCCGGTGTTTTAGAAAAAAAGAAGACCCATTTGTATGTATGTAAGTTCGAATATAGGACCGCTATATTCGAACCCGGAATCCTTACCTTACAGTGATGAACGCCGGGTCAAAGCCTAAACCATTGTGGCCACCGACGCCCCCATTTATTCCATAATAACCCACAGATAAACGACTGAAATTTGAAGTTGACAAAACCAGCACTATCGGCAGACCAGACATTTAGTAAAAAGACAAACTTCAGGTCTCGTGCATAACTCAGCAGGCTTCAAGGAGAAATCTGATTTCTATAAGCGCAAATCTGCCCATGCATATACAGAGTTGAGCCTATCACTTCTCGGAACTCGCAGGCAATTCCAGCTTTTAGTAATTTATGACAGATTGCCAGCAGTCCTGAAGAATCACCCACCTAGGGGGTTGGCAGTCCGGGGTCAGACAGTCTTATGCGTCCAGCCACTGAGGTTAGACTCCGGGTGCTGTCAACAACTAGGTCATTTCAGCACGCTTGCTGTTCCTAGATCGCACTGTAGACAGAGCTCTAATAGAGGATGGGACACTCAATATTCCACCATCGGCCTTCTCACACTGCACATTCACTACAATAAATACATTCACTGTCAACACTCACTAGGGAACACAAAACAATATGATATCAGTATCATATATAAATAAAACAAAGCTGTTTTCATCCAAAAATTGGAACAGAGGACCATTTGAACTTACAATATATAAATCCAAATCCACATCAAAAGTTGCAATAAATCACAAATTGTGAATGGACTGAAGTCAAAAGGTTTTATCTGACTATAAGCATATAAGCACAGCTTTTGATGAATAATTCTATTACATTCCACCCACCGTCAAACAGAAACAAATATTAACAATTGAGATGGATAAACTAGAAAAGAAAAAGGTATTCTGCAGACAGAAAATGGTGGTCGATGTTTCATCCACAGAGGAGACGGTCGATCTTGACTCGTAGTACGCATAAAATGTTATCTTAGAAACAAGGGAGCTTTTACATAACAAAGGAAGTTAATGAGTTTAGCTTATAACGGAGAAAGAAAATGAAATTACAAATAAAAATAGGATTTTAAAAAGGACAAAAATTGTTATCTCTTCATCTTGATTAAAAACAACACTTGCATAACAATTCCATAAAATACTCCACCATTTTTTTGGAGTTCTTCGTGCTTATTAAGCAACAAGCACTCAAGAATTCGATAACAACCCTCTTCGCAATAATTAGGAACAAAGATCAAAGAAAAACTGTAGAATCTTGCCCTTTTTTTTTTTTTTTTTTTTTTTTCAAAGGATAATTAATGATCTAGATATCAAAATAATAACAAAAGAATCTAGAACACATGGCATAGTGGAATACTGTTGTGAAGAACATGTAAAATTTCTCCATTGGTTAAAAATGGTGAAACAAATCATTTTGTAAAGAACCGAATGATTTTGGCCGAAACTGCTTACTCTGTGGTTCTTGTGTTCTTTACCTCTGATTGTCATAAAAAATGCAGACTGCACTCAGAGGACACGTATTATGAGATGCCATCCAATGCTGGTACTCTGTTTGTTATCGGGTTTAGGAGGTCTCGGGGTCATCTTCTTGAGCAGTAGGGTTAGGATAGGTGAAAGATCGAAAGATTGAAGTGAAACTTGAGGAAGCGGGAACGGATACTAATGAATGGGAATGGTAAGGTCATTGTGGATAGGTTGAAGTAAGTAGTTTGGAGAATTCTTCTGGAGATTTTCGTTTGGAATGCTTGGATTCATTGGATGTTAGATGCGTCGTAATTCGTTTGAGTCTTGTGTGATTCCACATCAGTCTGTTAGCCTTAAAAATTTTACTTGTGTAGATGTCGAAATTCTTTACTGTTAACGCATAGACTTGGGCAAGGCTGTTTGTTTTGCGTGAATTTGGGTGCATTTGCCCTCGTTCAGTTTCATCTTCCACGGTTTGCACAATTCTGCAATGAGCTCAAGATGATCCTGGATATTGGAGGTGACTTGTAGGATTGTTATTAGGTGATAAAATTGCAGTATAACCAGCGTAGGTTGCAAGAATGGTGTTGGGATGTCTCTGCAGGTAAGTAGCAGAAATGGCATATAGGATGGGATCAAGGATGCTCCCTTGTGGAACGCCGGCCTGAATCGGTCTGACTTCTGAAAACTCGTTGCCGCATCTCACACCGAAGCAGCGGTCGGTTAGATAGGATTTTACGAATTGGTAATAACCAGTGAAAAAGAATTCACGTGTGCCAGATCCTGTCAAAAGCTTTGGGCATGTCTAACAATGCAGCCGAGCAAATTTAATTAAGCTGTGGAACTAACCTGGACGACACACTGAGGTAAGAAAGACGCTGAATCTTTAATTGCAGACGCAAGTGACGCCAGGACGAAGAAGATGAAAGTTATCAACATTTCTCTGAAACAAAACAAAAGATTAAGTTTTTTAATTTTTACATGATTAAGAATTGTGATTTATATCGTCAAATCCATTGTAGGTTAGAAATCTTATTTGTTACAGTCCAGGATTAAGGCAATCTTAATTTTGTACAGATTAAGACGTCCAAACGCTTAGAATTTGTAGACGGTAATAATAACCGGGTCCCTCCCTTTTTATAAAGGGCTGATTAAGGGTTTATTCTGGTCCCACAGGAGAAAAGTTGAGAACTTTGAGCTTTATATCTTTATCTGTTTACTTGGGTAATTTAAGAAGTACAATTAGCCAGGAGTGTGGGATGGGATTTTCTATGAAAATTAATCAGATGATTCGTCGATGTATTGTTAACTTAAAACTCCCGAACCCCACCCCGAATGCCGCAATAAAGTTCGGAAATGTTATGACCTTTTATGAGCCGAGCTGGTGGAAATCGAATTACAAAAATATCAACCGGTGTCGTAAATCCAGTGATATTTAAATTCTTGAAAATGAATAGCATAAAATTCCTATTTCATACATACTACCTTTTCATGCTCTGCTATAAAGTCTTTTCCTGAGATTATAATTTTTTCATTATATTTTTATTTAACCGCTTAAAAAACGGCTTAACTCATTGAAATTGCGGACGATTTCTGGCCCCATAGGAGAAAAGTTGAGAACTTTGAGCTTTATAGACTAAGCCCGGTAAGCCATACGCTTCTACCCACTAGAAATCCTCTTTTGACCTCACACTCTCTATAAATATGTGACCTTAAAAAATATGTAAATGGAATGTAAGAAAAATAAAAAAGCTACGTTCTGAACATATTTAATGAAGACAGAAGTACGGAAGGCAATGGACCTATAGGTTGATTGTATCGAAGTATTATGGTCCGCTTATTCTCGTAGGTTTTGCCTGTCTCACGCGATGCGGCATTTCGGCATGCTCGTGTGAGACACAAAGGACAAAATAGAACACAAAACACAATCCGGCCAAGCTATTAGAAGAATCTACAAAGTGGCCATGTGACCCCTACATTGTGTAACGAATTAAACGTACAGCAATGCTAATATGGTCATCAATGATAGATAATCTGATATTATGGCCAGCGCTGCACCTGGAGGGAGATACCAACTAGCTGGCACTTAATATGAGGGATTAGAGGCGAGCAGGTCTCGAGGACATCATACGGTGGCTCGGGTCGTGGCCCACCACCTATGCTGACCTGTATGCGCTAGCAAGACGACTCAAGAAGGAGGAGATTGACAACTGAGCCAGCCAGGCGACGCGGTGGGAACCGTAGGCTCTTTGACGCCAGCTTGCTGGCTCAAGAATCAGGGTTTGTTAATGCCCTCCACCTCACGACAACGTGACGCATTAGGGAGGTAATGTTTAGGTCTGATAAAAACCTGCGAAACAAATGTGGGAGATGTGGAGCTGGCAACGGATCTCCCATGTGCTGACAACGTGTCCTGAGAATCTCGTGATCATGCCTCCAAGTTCATGTCGCTAGTCTCCGTGATACCGAGTACCAAGGTTGTCTTCGGACGGACGACGGGCAAATCCTCCGGCCATATCGTGGTCACCAATGAGTACGTAGTACAAGTGTTCGACCTCGGTGTGGCATATCAGTCAGCGGACGCGTTGAACCAAGTGGCTGATCTAAGTACAGCGTGCTAGGGTTTGCGCTTCTATGACGGCACCAGAAGCATTTCTTCAGGGATGATGGCTTAATCGTGGACGCCTATGGAGTCATACCAGAGCGTACAAAACGTACGCTACGGGACCTTGGGGTGAAAAGGCTACCTCACGCTGTACTGGTGGCTCTAAGATCGTCGCTGGACATAGCCTGCTGCCATATGGACAGAGTTATACGTTTTGCTCCACCTGATCACGTATATAGCAGTTAGAGTAAGTTTAAGGTCACTACGAGTATTAATTCATCCCTTCGGACAGGTAAAACCAGGCCAGAATTCTACGATACTATCGAGTTATAGGTTAATCACCCTCCAAACTTCTTCCGTCTTCAGAAGTTCATTAAATAACTTCAAAGCGTAGCGTTTTGTGTTTCTTTCATTCGATTTAAGTATTTTTTAACCGCACATACGTGTGTCACATTTCAATTGATTTCAAAGTGACAATGTTATGATTTAGATGCCGTGATTAGGCTTAGAGTAGAAAAAAATAAAAGAGAATAGGGAAGAGACAGTCGGGTCAGGGAGGTGAACAAGATTCCGTGTAGATGAGAGACAAGATAAGTGTGCGATCCTCAAAAGTGTTGTATTCCCTAAAATAGAGTGCTTCGGTCCACTGCGAATTGACTGGAAATAGTGAGTACGTATCCACCCTTGTTCTAAATGGTCTGGCAAACGCTTTGTAGGAAATTACTGTTTATTTAAATTTATAAAAAGTTTTAATTGTTTGTTCACAATTTAAAAGGAAATTTATTGGTTTTAATTATTATTTTCTTGTGTGTTTAATAAATTGTTTTTAAACTTTAATTAAATTTTATTTTAAAAAGGCACCTGATCGGCTGTATTCAGGTTCGATGAAGACCTCTGGGGCTCTGTTTCTCATAAAAAGGATTCAGAGTTGGGCCCGTCTTGTTGAATCGAGAACAGATCGTGACAAAATTGGTAGCAGAGCGTGGTTGATTAAATAAATAAAAAAAATAATTTAAAAAAAATAGTTCAGCTAATATCTGTGATTCGGAAGAAAGTAGTCGAAATGAAGTTAGGTAAGAACCTGATGTTTTGGATAAAATAGGGAATTTAACTTTCCATTCGAATGAATACATTGAAATAATAGAAAACGAAATTTCAGAATTCTTAAATGATAGCCCGCAAATCCAACAAAGAATTCCTAAAAAACAGAGGCAAACCTTTGTCACATCAATATCATCCCGAATTTTAAAAGCTTTAGAAGAAAAAAAGAAATTTATTACAGATCGAGAAATTTGTCGCGAAGCCTCGCCGCCGCAAACCGTAGAATTTAAAACTCTAAAAGGCTTAGGATGTAAAAAGACTGTCGTGCCGATCACTGATAAATTCAACAATATACCTTTCGCTCCATCAATGGCGATGAGGCCTGTGCTAAGCCCAACCGACTCAAATTCTAATCCCGATGACCAATTCATTCCTAAATTTGTAAGCTCGGAATCCGAGGAAGAAAACCCGCGACAAGTTAGAAAATTGGAACAAAAATTTATCAGGGCATCCAAGCTACATCATTCCCTCTAAAACAGAATAAATAAATTACCGCCATTAATATTAAATGATCCTGAATCTATTTTTAATTTCTTGTGTGCATTGTATCCTCTTTTGACTCATTATAAATCGTTAACTTCAGAGATTCTCTTTGTTTTAGCTGAAAATAGCCACGGATCCGTAAGCTCCTTGCTGTAAAATGCCGCACAAAGAAAAGATATAAACTTTAGATCTTTACGTGATTCGTTATTTAAGTTTCACGTATCGCCACAACAAATCCTCAAATTGAAAACCAAATATTTACTTCGGGCACAATCAAAAAGGGAGTCTATCCGGGAATACGTCGACAAACAAATTCAATATGCGAAAATATTCCGGGATACAACGGAAATAGAAACGGTTCGTATTGTTATTGAGCGACTCGATCCTAAATATTTGAGTTTATTGGGTACCAAATTTGAAATATATTCCATAAGTCAGCTCTATAAGGAAATAAGTAAAATAGAATTAATTCTGACTAATAGAGCAGCTACTTCACGTAAATTTTCTTCGGACAGCGACTCAGATTCATCCTATCAACCTAGGAAGCACAAACAAAACAAAGGATACCGAAAATTCATGTCATTAGGCCTAGAAACTAATAAAACCTTTCCCGAACCGATTGATAGAAACCGAGAAAGAAAATACTTCCGCGGATACGACAGACCAATATCATCATTGTCGGAATCTGAATCAAGTGGTCCCGCAAAACCAAAATTTTTTAAAGAGAGAAGATCTTCTGGTAATTATGTAAATAACAGGAATGTCGATTTCAAATCAAACCAGAAAAAACCCAGATATTTTGAACCGCGATATAAAAATAATTTTGGTAGGAATTTTAACAATAGACAATACTACAGCGAATTTTACCAACAAGGTTATGACAGAGGAAATAGGTTTAGCAGACGGGAATATGAACAGGATTTGGAGAGAAGAAATAGTCAGCGTACTCTTGGAAGAGACAATTACAATAAGAGACATCGATTTTGATTACAGAAGGTACACAAATAAAAGTCCGAATTTTCACTGCACTGATGCACGCGAATCCCTTCACATTAATAAATTTCATGACAGACAAAACAAAAATATAAATAAATTTAATGAAGGCTTTGGTAAAGGAAAATACTTGGTGCCTAACAATTTCGAGATGGATAGAAAACAGACAAGGTTCAAAAAGATTATAATTCTTATAACTACCATCCGCAAATAAATAGGAACGAAAACAGGCTCAACCCGCACTATTTTAATAAAATAAAATACCGACGATTTAAATTTCGGGAATCAGCAAAAAACGGAGAGATCTCTGACCAATCGCGTCGGAGAAATTAACAGCAAATACACCAAATTCATCTACAACGGAACAAAATAATAAACATAAACTAAAGCAAAGAAATTTTAATGATGTAAAAGGATTTATAGCTGTCATCGATAAGATCAGTTTAAAATATAATAAATTTCAAAAAACAAATATTTTAAAAGCAAAAACATTCCACTGTCAAAAAAATCATGTAAATTGTAACAAAGGGGTTGGATTAATTACGACCATTATAAATAACAAAATTTCAGTAAATGCACTGATAGATTCAGGAGCAACGAAATCATCAATTTCAGAAACCTTTTATCATAAGCTTGTAAATTCAAGAATAGTTAACCAAAAAAACGAATTTAAGACTAATTTAAAATTAATAGCTGCAAACGGAGAAAATGTAGAACCCAAAAAGGGAATCGAATTAAAAATTAGAATTGAAGAGTTTTCATGAAAATTTAGGTTTTTGGTCATAAAAAATCTTCCGGTCTCAATGATTTTGGGATATGATTTTCAGAAACATAGTGACTTGATTTTATATCCGAGACAAAATAAGTACTTTGGTTTCAATAAAAATCTGGTATATCCTCTAAATACCGTTACCAATATGAACTGTTTAAATGTAACACATCAAAATTTGAAGGAATATTTACAATCGAAATTCCCAGAAGTATTAAACGATCAAATAGGAAAAGCCAACGCTTTCCAAATTCGATTAGAATTAATAGACTCTAATCCAGTACGTTGTCGTCCATATTATTTAATTCCGGCTCTAAAACGAGCAACCCAAGAAATAATAAAAGACTTAAAGAATCAAAACATAATTTTTGAAAAGGTTTCAAATTATTGCATTCCGTGTTTTCTAGTTAAGAAGGGACAAAAAGGAAAATATCGTCTTGTCATAGATTATAGGGAATTAAATAAAAAATAAAAATATTTTGAGTACCCAATCCCCCCTCGTAAATCGGTCATGGACAAGTTAGCGGGCCATAAATATTATTCAGCTCTGGATCTAACAAAATCATTTCATCAATTGCAATTATCGCCAGAATCCCGATTTCTTACCGCATTTACCGACGGTGAAAAAATATATCAGTTTAACCGCGTACCTTTTGGTTTGAAAATTGGTTCCCGAGCAATTAGCATTTCTGCAAAAGGAAAATGGTCGAGATGGGTTAGTTTTTTGAAAGGATATGATTTCGATATAATTCATATTAAAGGTGATAAAAACGTAATAGCGGACCTTTTCACACGAGCATCTATTCAACGAAAAATTATTACAGAAAATTTTGAAAAACAACTAGAGGAACAGATAGGCTATGGTTTAACAAATGTGATCGGTTTTCCGGAACTATTCGAAAGTTTAATAGAATGGCAGCAGATGAATTTTCCTCAAAAATTATAAATCAAATTGAAAAGGGAGAATCAGTTCCAAACTATAAAATTAACGCGCGGAATGGACTTTTATATTTCAAAACACGCACCATGTTTCAACCAAAAATCTACTTACCGGTCTCTTTAAGAAAAGTAATATTTGATTATGAACACAATAGCATATTCGGAGGACACTTAGGAATTACGAAGACCTTACAGAAAATAAGTAAGCATTTCACCAACATTATTTTAAAAAGGACATTGAACGGTGTAAACAATGTAAGTTATGCGCAGAATATAAAACAAGTAATTTTACAAAATACTGATTTATGCAGTCCCAAATAGAAACTCAGCCCATGGAGAAAATCTATATAGACTTTTGCAAATTAACAAAAACCATAAGCGGAAATTCTTATTTGTTCGTGGCAGTTGATAGTTTTTCAAAATTTGTTTGGGCCATCCCGACTACAGATCAAAAAAGAGAAACCGTTTTGAAAGTTTTACGGGATTATATTTTCGCCCAGCATGGAATCCAGAGATTTATTATATCAGATAATGCAGCTATTTTTCGTTCCCCCTACTACCGAAATTTTTTTTTCAAATTTGGCACACGTATGTGTTAGGAACGGCTTATCGGCAGCAGGGAAACATGGCGGAAAGATATGTTGCTAATTTGAAAAATGCTATACGGGTGAACTACTCGGTAAACCATGATTCTTGGGATGATTATGTAGCCTGGATTACCGCAAATCTAAATAATTGCATCAATGAATCTACCAAAATATCTCCTGCAGAAATATTTTTGGGTCGAATTTAAATACACCTTTGGAAATAAAATGGGAACAAGTTGAGTCCAGGGATGAAAATGATAAACAAACTAAAATAATTTGGGAATGTGCAATAAAAAATTTGAAAAGGGCACACGAGAGACATGCATTTTATTACAACAAAAATAGGAAGTTGGGTAAATTTAAAGTCGGTGTCATGTTAAAACCATATCATATCTCAAAAAAGGCGCAAAATATTAATTTGAAATTACAAAAGAAATACCAAGGTCCGTTTTTAGTCAAAAACATAATAAATCAGGTCTGTTTTGTGTTAGAAGATATAAATGATCCCCAAAAAATAAGAAAGGCACACATAACGCAACTTAAAGCATATAGTCAACCTACTATAAATTAAGCTATATTTTAATCCTTTATTATTGTTTATTGAAAATTACAAACATTAGTCCCTCTAAAGTTTCATTTTGTTGTTAATTTTATTTATAAAATAAGTACAAAATCACGCTCTTAAACGTTGACTTCATTTAGATTGTTAAAAAACAGAATAAATAAAAAAGAAACAAGACAATAGTAAATTTGACAATTATAAAATTTAATAATGAAAGCTAATTTTAATTGCTATAAAACAGGATTTTTTGTATAAGCCAATGCCAGGTCTGCCCCTCCGTGCTCCAAATGCTATCCTCTTGATCAAAACCTACTCACTACTACGATGAACAGAAGACATATAATTCCAAATTAAAGCAAGAATTCAGTCATTATGGACTCGGTTACGTTTGAATGAAATTGAACTTTATGGGTAAATCCTTTGATCAACCGAGAAAGATGCATAGCCACAAGACTACTTCATACCATCGCAGAAAATGGTTCAAGTATTAATCAAGAATGAAGAAAGAAGAACCAGATGCGGAATTTTGGACTTTCGAGATTTACGTCAAGACCTTAATGGTTTTTGGATCCACAACATCATGTCTCATCTTCTGAAACCCACGGATATACACCGGCCATCCACACATTGTATGAGCATACATGACTTCAGAGGAGCATGACTTTAGATGCAGCGAACAGCAAGACGTCGATCATCATTAGCTATCCGAAGGGGGTCAAATGTACGGTGGGGAGAATATTGTAAATAGTTGACAATTGAGCCAGCCAGGCGACGCGGTGGGAACCGTAGGCTCCTTGACGCCAGCTTGCTGGCTCAAGAATCAGGGTTTGTTAATGCCCTCCACCTCACGACAACGTGACGCATTAGGCACCTCACGGCAATGTGTAGGTCTGATAAAAACCTGCGAAACAAATGTGGGAGATGTGGAGCTGGCAACGGATCTCCCATGTGCTGACAACGTGTCCTGAGAATCTCGTGATCATGCCTCCAAGTTCATGTCGCTAGTCTCCGTGATACCGAGTACCAAGGTTGTCTTCGGACGGACGACGGGCAAATCCTCCGGCCATATCGTGGTCACCAATGAGTACGTAGTACAAGTGTTCGACCTCGGTGTGGCATATCAGTCAGCGGACGCGTTGAACCAAGTGGCTGATCTAAGTACAGCGTGCTAGGGTTTGCGCTTCTATGACGGCACCAGAAGCATTTCTTCAGGGATGATGGCTTAATCGTGGACGCCTATGGAGTCATACCAGAGCGTACAAAACGTACGCTACGGGACCTTGGGGTGAAAAGGCTACGGGACCTTGGGGTGAAAAGGCTACCTCACGCTGTACTGGTGGCTCTAAGATCGTCGCTGGACATAGCCTGCTGCCATATGGACAGAGTTATACGTTTTGCTCCACCTGATCACGTATATAGCAGTTAGAGTAAGTTTAAGGTCACTACGAGTATTAATTCATCCCTTCGGACAGGTAAAACCAGGCCAGAATTCTACGATACTATCGAGTTATAGGTTAATCACCCTCCAAACTTCTTCCGTCTTCAGAAGTTCATTAAATAACTTCAAAGCGTAGCGTTTTGTGTTTCTTTCATTCGATTTAAGTATTTTTTAACCGCACATACGTGTGTCACATTTCAATTGATTTCAAAGTGACAATGTTATGATTTAGATGCCGTGATTAGGCTTAGAGTAGAAAAAAATAAAAGAGAATAGGGAAGAGACAGTCGGGTCAGGGAGGTGAACAAGATTCCGTGTAGATGAGAGACAAGATAAGTGTGCGATCCTCAAAAGTGTTGTATTCCCTAAAATAGAGTGCTTCGGTCCACTGCGAATTGACTGGAAATAGTGAGTACGTATCCACCCTTGTTCTAAATGGTCTGGCAAACGCTTTGTAGGAAATTACTGTTTATTTAAATTTATAAAAAGTTTTAATTGTTTGTTCACAATTTAAAAGGAAATTTATTGGTTTTAATTATTATTTTCTTGTGTGTTTAATAAATTGTTTTTAAACTTTAATTAAATTTTATTTTAAAAAGGCACCTGATCGGCTGTATTCAGGTTCGATGAAGACCTCTGGGGCTCTGTTTCTCATAAAAAGGATTCAGAGTTGGGCCCGTCTTGTTGAATCGAGAACAGATCGTGACAAAATTGGTAGCAGAGCGTGGTTGATTAAATAAATAAAAAAAATAATTTAAAAAAAATAGTTCAGCTAATATCTGTGATTCGGAAGAAAGTAGTCGAAATGAAGTTAGGTAAGAACCTGATGTTTTGGATAAAATAGGGAATTTAACTTTCCATTCGAATGAATACATTGAAATAATAGAAAACGAAATTTCAGAATTCTTAAATGATAGCCCGCAAATCCAACAAAGAATTCCTAAAAAACAGAGGCAAACCTTTGTCACATCAATATCATCCCGAATTTTAAAAGCTTTAGAAGAAAAAAAGAAATTTATTACAGATCGAGAAATTTGTCGCGAAGCCTCGCCGCCGCAAACCGTAGAATTTAAAACTCTAAAAGGCTTAGGATGTAAAAAGACTGTCGTGCCGATCACTGATAAATTCAACAATATACCTTTCGCTCCATCAATGGCGATGAGGCCTGTGCTAAGCCCAACCGACTCAAATTCTAATCCCGATGACCAATTCATTCCTAAATTTGTAAGCTCGGAATCCGAGGAAGAAAACCCGCGACAAGTTAGAAAATTGGAACAAAAATTTATCAGGGCATCCAAGCTACATCATTCCCTCTAAAACAGAATAAATAAATTACCGCCATTAATATTAAATGATCCTGAATCTATTTTTAATTTCTTGTGTGCATTGTATCCTCTTTTGACTCATTATAAATCGTTAACTTCAGAGATTCTCTTTGTTTTAGCTGAAAATAGCCACGGATCCGTAAGCTCCTTGCTGTAAAATGCCGCACAAAGAAAAGATATAAACTTTAGATCTTTACGTGATTCGTTATTTAAGTTTCACGTATCGCCACAACAAATCCTCAAATTGAAAACCAAATATTTACTTCGGGCACAATCAAAAAGGGAGTCTATCCGGGAATACGTCGACAAACAAATTCAATATGCGAAAATATTCCGGGATACAACGGAAATAGAAACGGTTCGTATTGTTATTGAGCGACTCGATCCTAAATATTTGAGTTTATTGGGTACCAAATTTGAAATATATTCCATAAGTCAGCTCTATAAGGAAATAAGTAAAATAGAATTAATTCTGACTAATAGAGCAGCTACTTCACGTAAATTTTCTTCGGACAGCGACTCAGATTCATCCTATCAACCTAGGAAGCACAAACAAAACAAAGGATACCGAAAATTCATGTCATTAGGCCTAGAAACTAATAAAACCTTTCCCGAACCGATTGATAGAAACCGAGAAAGAAAATACTTCCGCGGATACGACAGACCAATATCATCATTGTCGGAATCTGAATCAAGTGGTCCCGCAAAACCAAAATTTTTTAAAGAGAGAAGATCTTCTGGTAATTATGTAAATAACAGGAATGTCGATTTCAAATCAAACCAGAAAAAACCCAGATATTTTGAACCGCGATATAAAAATAATTTTGGTAGGAATTTTAACAATAGACAATACTACAGCGAATTTTACCAACAAGGTTATGACAGAGGAAATAGGTTTAGCAGACGGGAATATGAACAGGATTTGGAGAGAAGAAATAGTCAGCGTACTCTTGGAAGAGACAATTACAATAAGAGACATCGATTTTGATTACAGAAGGTACACAAATAAAAGTCCGAATTTTCACTGCACTGATGCACGCGAATCCCTTCACATTAATAAATTTCATGACAGACAAAACAAAAATATAAATAAATTTAATGAAGGCTTTGGTAAAGGAAAATACTTGGTGCCTAACAATTTCGAGATGGATAGAAAACAGACAAGGTTCAAAAAGATTATAATTCTTATAACTACCATCCGCAAATAAATAGGAACGAAAACAGGCTCAACCCGCACTATTTTAATAAAATAAAATACCGACGATTTAAATTTCGGGAATCAGCAAAAAACGGAGAGATCTCTGACCAATCGCGTCGGAGAAATTAACAGCAAATACACCAAATTCATCTACAACGGAACAAAATAATAAACATAAACTAAAGCAAAGAAATTTTAATGATGTAAAAGGATTTATAGCTGTCATCGATAAGATCAGTTTAAAATATAATAAATTTCAAAAAACAAATATTTTAAAAGCAAAAACATTCCACTGTCAAAAAAATCATGTAAATTGTAACAAAGGGGTTGGATTAATTACGACCATTATAAATAACAAAATTTCAGTAAATGCACTGATAGATTCAGGAGCAACGAAATCATCAATTTCAGAAACCTTTTATCATAAGCTTGTAAATTCAAGAATAGTTAACCAAAAAAATGAATTTAAGACAAATTTAAAATTAATAGCTGTAAACGGAGAAAATGTACAACCCAAAAAGGGAATCGAGTTAAAACTTAGAATTGAAGAGTTTTCATGGAAATTTAGGTTTTTCGTCATAAAAAATCTTCCGGTCTCAATGATTTTGGGGTATGATTTTCAGAAACATAGTGACTTGATTTTATATCCGAGACAAAATAAGTACTTTTTTGGTTTCAATAAAAATCTGGTATATCCTCTAAATACCGTTACCAATATGAACTGTTTAAATGTAACACATCAAAATTTGAAAGAATTAATTAAGGTTTTTAGTTGAGACGAAAAAAAGTTAATGGCACGAGAGGGATTCGAACCCACGACCTTCGGCTAGATGAGGGGTTGAGATGGGGAGTTGATGTCCGAGTGGATCGAGGTCACGATAGCTCAGGTGGTAGAGCAGCGGCGTATCTAGCCTGGTCGTGGGTTCGAATCCCTCTCGTGCCATTAACTTTTTTTCGTCTCAACTAAAAACCTTAATTAATTGTCTTGTATTAATTGGTCAAGCGGACCACGAAAATAGTGAATTAATGATTTAAAAATGAAGTACACTTCACTAAAGCTCTCCGTCGCCATTTCAATTGTCGTCGAGAATCCAAACCGATTACACGACATTTGAAAAATGGCAAAAGGAGGGAAAACTCATAAGGTGGGGTTGAGATGGGGAGTTGATGTCCGAGTGGATCGAGGTCACGATAGCTCAGGTGGTAGAGCAGCGGCGTATCTAGCCGAAGGTCGTGGGTTCGAATCCCTCTCGTGCCATTAACTTTTTTTCATCTCAACTAAAAACCTTAATTAATTGTAATGTTTTAAAGAGTATTGCATAGTGACTGGGATTTTGATGGAGTGTGAGTGTTCTGAGTTGATCGGAGTCCGTGGACTGGTCACTGGTGTAGATAAACCGGCTGTAGTTGCATGAAGAGTCGGTAGCGAGCGAAGGGCCATGTGCAGCAGGCAGCCCCATCGGCTGTTGAGGACGATGAGTATTGTTGAGAGTACACATGTTGCTGTTGCTAGTACTTGCGGCTTGCTCCATTACTGAAAGATGGTTCAGATCTCGTCGACGAGTAAAGCAACCACCTCATCCTAGTATCCATCATCATCATCTGCTTTAAGCAAGTGAGCCCTGCTCATACAGAAGTCCTAAAAGCTAGTTAACCGCAGTATGGAAGGCGAAACCATTGTTGAAGTAGTGGAATGATGAAATGCCGCATCGCGCCAGGCAAACAAAACCAACGAGAATGCTTCAATCTTCAGAAGTTCATTAAATAAGTTCAGAACGCGGCGTTTTATTTGTCTTACATTTTATTTAGGTATTTTTTAAGGTCACATATTTATATTAAATGTGATGTCAATAAGAGAATTCATAGTAGGCAGAACCGTAGGGCTTACCGGGCTTAAACAATAAAGCTCAAAGTTCTTAACTTTTATCCACACCGTAGACCAGAAATCTACAATCACAATGAGATAAACCGTTTTTTAAGAAGTTTTACATAAGTTTTTGATTCATCTTTCTTAAAGATTTTAATTGATTTTGACTTATTTTCTATTTTAATTCACTTGAACTAATTTATACAAATATTAACGGTTTTTTATTTTTTTAGCTTATCTTCCGATTAAATAATTTTTAAGAGCATTTTATCCCCTTTTTTCTCTTTATTTTCCTTAACTTGATTAAGCACCCTGAAGTAGTCCAGTTAAAATTTCAAGGGCGACAAAATCAATTGAAGTCTGGCAATCGATCCACACCAAAATTATTTACCAATTTAACAACCATTGTGAATTATATGTATATATATTATATGTGTACGACGCGCACTACGCCAATGATTGTAAGTGCAAGTCCCAAAGTACTGAAATATTGAGAAATGTAATTATTAATTTTCCAACCCTGTAATTAAAATCGCTCAGAGTTGTGTTTCTCATCTAATATCGGTAAACCAATTTAATTATTGATTATTTAGAAGTCTAATTATAATTCTGTATGCGCCTAACGATAAAGGGGAAGGAAATAACGAGATTATTATTGTCACCTGATCTGGGAAAACTTACATGGTCATAAACAATATATTTTGACATTTTGTTTCTGATTTCTTCCCTACCTTCTCAACGTTCGGTTATTATCAATATACAATTAATTAAGGTTTTTTAGTTGAGATGAAAAAAAGCTAATGGCACGAGCGGGATTCGAACCCACGATTTTCGGCTAGATACGCCGCTGCTCTACCACTTGAGCTATCGTGACCTCGATCCACTCGGACATCAACTTCCCATCTCAACCCCACCTTTTTGCCATTTTTCAATGGGTTCGAATCCTGCTATAGTGAATTAATGTTAAACATTAACCTTTGAGCAATATTTGAAAATATTGTTCTGACGAGAGTTCCCACTATCCCAGTCAATATCGAAATTAGGGACCAACTTTTAACTCTCATGAACTCTCAAATCCAGAAATCCGGATGAATTCCCTCAAACGTCCCTCACATATTTAACAGGGGATAGTCGCACGTACTCGTTCCTTAGTGCTAGTGACACTAGTGTTAATTAAATAGACAACATTGCAGCATCATTAGATGGCCAATGGGTCTTGTTTTTATTTGATGTATTTGTATTTCCTTCCACATCATTAGTATTGTTACATGTGACAGGATCAAAATAATCCTTGATCCTCTATTTTTTGCTAATGAAGCTATCCGTTTTCCCTCCTTTTTGCCATTTTTCATTTGCCATTTAATTGGTCAAGCGGACCACGAAATTAGTGGAATTATCAATATATTTATGTAATGATTGGCTCAAGTTAATAAGAAACTAATTAATTGCCAAACCTGAAGGCTGAGTTGCATGGAAATCCAAAGGGGAATCAATTCCTCATTTAAACTATAATCCGAGAGGTTTCTCTTTGGAAAACAAGTGATGACTAATAACAAATTGTTAATTTTGTTATCGGTGTAAAAGTGGAAAATCACCTAGTTTGTTGGATGGAAAGAGAACAACGAAAACATAGCTTTCGCTGGATTAAACACAAACTCGGAATAAATTTGATTTTTAATATATTTTTTCTTTGTTGAAACAAAAAATTATCATAATAGCAATTAATTATTATTAATATTTTCTTAAAAGCATGGTTTTATGTCGCGAAGCTCTCGACCGGCAGATGCTTTGGTTGGCCTAGAGCGGTTAAGTGTCACCGGAATTCTGGATCGTTTTATTGCTCTTAACTAGGGAAACGGTCATTTAAGGCCTTCCTTGATAAGTAATCAACTCTAAACGGTCCGTAATGTAAGGATGAGCTCTAAAACAGATATCAGAAGACTTCGTGAGCATAGTCTCTAGACGTCCCGCAGGTTTTCTACTGGAGAGGTATCGAGTAGAAAGGCAGTCGCCAATGATTTTTTTGATTCGAAAATCAGCTTCGATACTTGAACAATGGGGACGTCCTTTTCACAGTTGAATGCTGGTTTGTGGCTTGTGACAATCAGATGACCGATGGAGAAGGCTTTGTTTCATGTGTCAGTCGAAGCCTTTTCAAAAACAGTTATGGTATGGGGTGGTCTCAACGCCCATACCAAACTCATTGTTGTACAGTATCTTTAACTGCACTAAGGTACACTGAGGAAGTTCTTTTGGAAGCTGTGGTCCCATTCGCTCCATTTATCGAGGACAACTTTGTGTTACTGCATGTTAAAGCTCGACAGCACGTAGCTCGAGTTGCCACCCATTACTTGGAGGATGTTGGGATTACCACAATTAATTTGCCAGCACGTTCTCCCGATATGAAAACAAAAGAACAATTTTTTTTTGTCTTGGAGTATAGAAGGGCAGACTGTAATTAGATTTAATTTTGTAAGAAATAATCGAGTGGATGAACATATCAAGGGAAAATGGTTAATCGGGTTGAATTAGAGGGCAATCGGTCAATGCTATTATTTTGACAAATTATATTTTTTAATATTATCGGTATACATTTATCATTTAAAATCGGGAAATATTCTCGTTGTAATTAAACCGTGCTTAAAAATATATCAGGGTTTATTTATAATTTTTTTTTATCTCGTGTCTTCCGTATTTTATTATCCTGCTTTACTACTACGAGACTCCTTTCCCTGTAGGCTGAACGCTACAATTTGTAAACAAGAAAAAATAAACAAATTCGAGTTATTTACACTCAGCAGGTGTTTCCAAGATAGCCGAACAGTCTCAATTGTATTTATTTATTTGTAGAGATACAGGTTCAAGGTTTAAACAGATATTTTAGAGACACACAATACCAATATTCATAACATTTTTTAAAATAATATTTATTTGTATCCTGTACGTGGATTATACATTTTACAAATTGTTATGATGGTATAAAAATCCCGGGCAAAACACTCATACACTATGGCCAGTACTGTACTCGGAGGACATGTGTCGTGGGAAGCCAGCCGGAATTTTGGCACTTAGTTTGTTATTGGCGTTATAGAGATCTGGAGGCCATCATCGTTTGACGAGACGTGGAAGGTGCTTGGGATGGAAAGAAATGTAGAGGGGTTGAGCAGAGGGTTAGGATGGAGTGAAAGATTGAGGAAGATGGAACGGATCAGTTCTTGGGCGAAGGGAATGTTAAGGTCATTGTGCACAGTGATATCGGAGTCATTAACAATTCAGAACTAAAAATAATAAATTAATATTGCCACAAGGGAGCATACTAGGTCCACTACTTTACTTGTTATACACCAGCGTTTTTCAAAAATGGATGGAGTAAAAATTGGTACGTTTGCAGATGACTGCGGTGATATCAGTACGTTAACCATCAACCATTCATCCAAAATCGTTCAAACGTAACGAGCATAAGCAAAAAGAGGAGAATCACGCTCAAACAGCATAAATCTGTACACATAAATTTTACAAACAAACAATTGAACCATGTTCCTTCTCTCACCATACAGCGGTACAGCTAAATGTCTGAGAAGGACCTTAGATGCCGAGCTCCAGGAAGGGAAGAGTGGGCCTGAAGGTCAAACACTCCCTGGTACGTCGATGGCTAACACCGATAAGCTGGAATCTTCTGGATGAATCCTAAGACCGAACTGACTTTAAACTTAGGTAAATACCCTACAGTTTTCCAATATGAAATCATAGCAATTGCACACTGCGTCAGAGAAATAATAAGGCTAGGAACCGATTCCAGGAAGATAGCCATTTATTCTAACAGTCATACGGCCCTTAAGGCAGGCTCATGGAAGGTACAGGCAAAAAGCGTATGGAGTTGTATGGAACCCCTGGCAGAAGTCAGTGGCACGAAGGCACAAGCAACAGGCCTAGGACCTTGCCACAAAAAAGGACACACCTGAAATCCTTAATGAGTCCGAAACCTTGCTGAACAAAACTCTAGACATGAGGATCCATAGAAGGGCCTGCGCAAGACTTAAAAAGGAATTACTGGAGGGTAACAGAACCTGGATTCTGGTTCGACTCTTGACAGGGCACTGCTGCCAAACAGACAGAAGAAACACTGGCATATACTGTCAGAAAGAAGAGAGATCGCAGAACACGTTTTATGATTCTGTGAGGGTCTATGTAGGGGTAGTTTCTTGCAACTAGGAGAGAAAAGCTGCAAGCACGCTCCTACACTAAGGAGCCAGTGACAAGGCAATGGAGGTTGATTAACAACCTGAAGCTGGTCAGTGATTTACAATAATAGAGGATCACAATAATCTATTCAGGTCGAGGTGCAGAAGGCCTTGTGGCCACCTCTTTTACCCCTATTCCCATCCCGAAGATATGCTGAAAAAATGATCAAACTCGGGCATCATCCGGCCAGAATTAACTGAGATTCTGTTGTTTTGTTTTTTTGTTTATTGATTTACACTTGCGCCAATTGCTGCGCTTAAGTAAATTTGATAACATCTTACAGCGCAAAACAAAACAAAATGAACACTAAAAATGTACATAAATAAGAAAAAATAGGAACTATTCATTAGTAGTCACACCTATAGATTAGGGTTTTTCTCTTTCACTGTCTCCTGGGAGGTCGCAAGGCCTGCGTCACTTCTGATGTCTGGCAGGATTACTTGGAAGGGTGCGGGATAAAGGTTTCTGTCACGAGGGGTTTGTGTGATGGATATTTGTTTGTGAAACTTCTTCCAGAGGTTTTTAAAGGACATATTGGATATTAATCTCATTGTAAATGGTAAGATTGTATACATAAAAAGAAGCATTGACGACGGTCGGAGAAATTTGGATTGTTGGATTTGATGCGTTGGAGGTTGGAACGTTTTGCAGAACCCCAAAGTTAGATGCCATTGTCCATATGGGTCTCGAATTAGTGCATCACCAGAAGAAAGGCTTGTAAGGATTGGGGGTAAAAATTTTTTTCAAAAAGTGACTAACAAAGAGAAAAAATGAGCAGCGATTTTAAGGATAATAAAATAAAATTTTTCAAGCTGCTTATTTCTCCCAAAGAGAAATTCGTACCTGGTTGGTGGGTCACGGATTTGGACAAAACTATTTTGGTGATTCTACACTCCAAAATATCCGCCACTTATTGTGAATAGACCCTGATTTCGCCAAAAATAATTTTCTAGTTCAAATTTTCCGTTTTTTATTTCGCCGTTCTAATTGCTCAAATCAACTATGTGAATATATCATTTTACAGCAACTTTTTTATGTAAATTGCAAAAAAACATGTAGTACAAGCTATCAAAGTTTATCAACTACCAAAAAATTTATAAAAACCAAATATTTTTCAAGTAAACTATGTCATAATTTTTGTCGTGAAACTAATATGAAATTTCATTTTAGCACCTCTAGAGACCCTTAAATATAAATTTTTGTTTGAATTTAAGTGTATCGATTTTTTGACCTCTAAAATTTTTTCGAATTTTGAGACGTATAATTCAAAAACGCCTAAAAGATTTTAACGTCAAACAGACTGTTTGAAAGAAGAAAATCGTAGCCTTTTAACGACGTATGTACCATAAAAATATATACAAGATTTCTATAAGAAAACAGACAAAATAGTAACATTGTTTAACAGAAATTAACCTGTTTTTTACATGGAAATAGTAACCCGATTTTAATGTCTGATAGTCTGATTTAGTTATAAAATGCACTTGATAATTTCTTTAAAACCAATTATCAACTACGAAAATTGGTCCACCAAGCTTTGAGAAAAATTATCTTTGGTAGATGTTTACTTTGCTTACAGAATATTCTTTAAAATATGTACACAAAAAAACTGTATTTTGTTGATTTATCTTTTAAATCATACCAAATTAGAATAGTTATGTTTTGTTAACCAACAAGGAAATTAATTAAAAAAATTAAAAACATTTGTTTAATCTAACCTAACGATTTACACTCATTTAATTGTGACTGAAATTCGATTTTTACTCTCTTTCTGTTTCTCTCTCTCTCTCTCTCTCTCTCTCTCTCTCTCTCTCTTTTATTCTCCCTCTCTCTCATACTCTTTCTCTCTCTTCCGCTCTCTCTCACTCTCACTCTCTTTATTTTTCCCCTTCTCCTTTTCTCGTTATTTATTTTTCTCTCTTTCTTTCTCTCTCTCTCTTTCTCTCTCACTCTCTCTCTTTATTTTTTCCCTCTCCTTTTCTCATTATTTCATTTTCTCTCATACTTTTTTTCTCCCTCTCCCTCTTTTTTCCGTCCTGAAGACGCCTAGTTGTTTGTTTGTTTGTGTGTGTGTGTGTGTGTGTGTGTGTGTGTGTGTGTGTGTGTGTGTGTGTGTGTGTGTGTGTGTGTATGTGTGTGTTCACTTCAATATCATGATGGATGAAAAATAAGAAAAACTAAGCTTAATTAGCATAAGCATAATAAAGCATTAATTCTCAAGTCTTAGATGCAAATAATAATCGCAATTATACAGAGGGATCGTAATTTATTTTATTATAATTATAAAAATTTAATTTTATTTAAATTTTATATAAAAACATCACCCTGTGGCATACCTGATATTTGTATTTTCTTATATTTTTCCATAAAGATTTTATGGTGTCTGTAATGGAGACGTGTAAAGCGTTTTAGTATTTTTACACGTAGTAGGCAAAATAAAAGCATGTTAAGAAAATTGAATTACGTGCAGTTCAATTTTGCCTACCCAGTGATTTATTTGCTATCGGAACGTTTCACCGATAACTCACTATACATGGACATAGGAGTGCTATGCAAGATCTAATAAGCATTTTATGTTAGAACATGGTCGGGTAGGCCTAGTTTCTAAGAATCTAGAGTAAGCATAGTTGCATTTTCTTCTCTTCAGAAACCGACTCCTTGGAAGCTACGTGGATTTATTAATTTTTTTTTCAAATGAGTTATAAATTGATAAACAATTATCTAATCAGAGAGGGTCAAACTACCAAATAAATTTAATTTGATCTATCATACACACACGTAAAAACAAGCGCAGAAACCTGGCAAGCGTAGAGGTCATTGGACATATTTATTATTATATTATTTTAAATATAATATTAAATATATATTATAACAAGGTCAACGCTTAGGATTATTGACATTTATAATTGATACGAAAGTATTGGTATAAACAGATAAGTTTGTGGGACCGAATTACCTTTAACGTGTGTTATGTAACTCCTTCGTTGACTACTTCACCATTTGATTTCGCACTGAGTTTAAATTATTTAATCAAACCAACACACCTAGGTACAAATATGAAAGCACGTTTGCGGGTGTTTCCAGTGTTGAAAGAGATCGAGATAGGCCACTTTTCTGGTGGAAAGAGTCCTCCGAGTGTCACCGGTTCAGAGAATGAACGAGGACGTTACTCTGTCATCAGGCCGTGTAAACGTGGAGGGCATGGAAAACGTGTTAATGTAAGCTACAGAGCTGTACAAATGCCCATCGATGGGGGGTACGACGCACAAGATAAACCACACCTGTATGAAGAACGCAGACGCGGTCGTCATAGAGACCCGGCCCATCTTCCCAAATATTGCACATAATAGAATTAACTTATTTTTCGAAACTCCGCCTTTTCGTCTTGCTTTCTCCTTCTTTTTCTTTTAATTATTAAATCTAAAATTAAAAAAAAAAACTACCCCTACCAGTACATCAATATTAATAACACGAAAGATAAAAATGGTCATCATCCGTCATTTTACTTTTTTTCATGTAAATAATGTCATATACGGACGCAAATAAATCATTTTAAACCCTAGTAAAACCCGAAATAAAAATAAAAAAATGAAAAATACTGGAGAAAATTCAGACTGAATCTACTGAGGGGAAGAATTTGCACTGTAAATGGAAATATGTATCCTAAAATTTTAAAGCATAAAACAGATTACAACATGACATATATGTCATGGTTAAAGAGATTAAAAAAACATTTTACTGGATTAAATAATAGTCTTATACAATGAATTGTTACAATCTTATATTAAGTTCTAAATTCCAGAATTTCTTCATTTTCAGCATAAACTTAAACTTTATAAACATAATTTTAATTATTTATACTTGCTTTTGTTAGAGAAGTAATGTCATTTTCTTGAATGTTTATAAGTTGTAAAAATTTTTGTGAAAAAACCTTTTATTGTATAATGTGATTTATTAAAGATTAACGATTCTCTCTCTCTTTCTCTCTCTCTCTCTCTCTCTCTCTCTCTCTCTCTCTCTCTCTTNCTCTCTCCCTCCCTCATACTCTTTCTCTCTCTCTCACCTCTTTATTTTCCCCTTCTCCTTTTCTCGTTATTTATTTTTCTCTCTCTCTTCCGCTCTCTCTCTCTTTTATTCTCTCTCTCTCTCTCTCTTACTCTCTCCCTCCCTCATACTCTTTCTCTCTCTCTCACCTCTTTATTTTCCCCTTCTCCTTTTCTCGTTTTTATTTTTCTCTCTTTCTTTCTCTCTCTCTCACTCTCTCACTCTCTCTCTTTATTTTTTCCCTCTCCTTTTCTCGTTATTTCATTCTCTCTCAAACTCAAAGTAATGTCATTTTCTTGAATAAGATGTAAAATTTTTTGTGAAAAAACCTTTTATTGTATAATGTGATTTATTAAAGATTAATGATTCTCCCTCAAACACGCTCTCTCTCTCTCTCTCTCTCTCATACTCTCTCTCTTTTAGTCTCTCTCTCTCCTTTCTGTACAGCTTATATCAAATCAAACTTAAAATATAATCAAAATATCGAAAAAGAAAAAGGAAAAAACTGTGTATATGTTTCTCTGGTTTGATTATATTAAGCATTACAGCTCTCCCACCACATCTCTCCCTTTATCACTCCCCTCTCTCTCACTGTTTCCTTAATTCTTAACTATTAAAAAAGGTAGGAGATAACGTTTTCTTAGGGTTACTTTTAAACCCGTCCTCAAACCATCCCTACAGTATTTACGGCGTTTTGCATCTGATTTTACGGAGTGTCATCGAATTTCGATGGTCTTAATTAGACCATCTAGCACTAGAAACATAAAAAAGTGGCGATAGTACCTTCCTTGGGGGCAGGTATCTCTTGGCCAAAGGCCTAAGTTTAGAAGTCTTCGTTTAGTTTTATAAATAGCCTAAACGAGAAAAATAATAGATAAAATTTAAATCATGTCCCTTTGCGGCTTCCTCGGGAGTCCCGCAAGGGTCTCATCTTGGACCAACTTTGTTTCTCTTATTTATTAATGATATCCATCTTGCTCGCCCTTCTGCTCAATTTTTATTATTTGCTGATGATATGAAAATCTATTCCAAAATTACTACTCCTTCTGATTGCTTACAATTAGAAAATTCTATCAATAATGTGCTAACCTGGTGCTCTAATAACAAATTTGCTCTTAATGTTTCCAAATGCTACACAATTACATTCTCTCATAAGAAACAACCTTTTATTTATCACTAAACTCTCCATGATGCTCTTTTAACGCGAGTTGAGGTCGTAAANATTAAATATGTACCTAAATATTGTAGTTTCAATTGTCTTTCAGCTTTATTTTGTTTCCTTTGCCTTATTTGGTTAGTAATTATGTCTTTCATTTTTGTTGTTCAGTTTTTACTCTTTAATCGTATTTTTATATTTATCATTTATATTTACCATTTATATTATTACCATATATGTCCTTATTCTTTTTATATATATTATTTGTATTTTTTGTTATTGTAAAATGTCTTTTTATAGTGGATTTCGATCCATAAATTTAAAAAAAAAGGCCTAATTTGACAAGGTTCTGTTTGATCCTAACGAGTTTATTTTGGTACGTTAATTTATTTTACTTAAGGTGTTTTACTCTTAATTACCACGCCTTTATGTTTCTTTCATTGATGATTGGAACATAATAATTCATTGCACTTAATTGTCTTGGTGCATTTTTCGTCTTAAGCTTTAACTGTAGAATTGGCTACCATTTTACAATTATTTGATGAAAGGTTTGTGATAATTGGACCATTCCATTTTCGTGTTTCTTGTCTGTCCTATATTCAACTCTTGTCCGTACGCGCTTTGCTTTTGAACATATTTCATTCAAAAACTGACAACACTTTTTTTCAATGGAATGTGATATCCTCGCATCTCCTTATATCCAATTAGAATATAATCCGGAGATAACGATGTTGGTTTCAATTGTGAGAAGAATCTCATCGTGGGATTGTCAACACCAAGCTTTCATCCAAAATACATCCGCAATGGTGATATTTTTTTAATCAGGTTTCCTCTAATACGAGAACGTATAAATTTCTCTGAAAAAAACGTCTTTTAAGCAGCAAGAGCTTCAAAAGAAGCTGTTTAATAAATTATCTTCCTAAACTAGTCTGTGACCCCTCAAAGATCGAATACTGTCACAGAGGATAAATAATTACAACAATCAATTAAAATACAAAATGAAACTTCTATCAGAATACTTTATAAATATATAAAAACCAGTCAAACTCTCTAAAAGACTTAAATATTTATTAGGCCGCAAACAATTTTTATGTAATCAACAACAAGGAGTCATAAATATGTTAAATATTTAATCATGAAAGACAAAACAAGTGCTGCTCTATAATTTGACCGATCGGGGTCAATAAAAGCTAATATTGATTCGTTTTCAAATCAATTATTTTTCAAGGAATGACTGTTGTTCGGTGACGCGACACAATAGTACAAAATGATCAAACCTAGTAAATAATGACTAGTAACTGCTCACAGGTCGAAAAGTATGGACAGCGAAGCTTCAGACAAAGAGAACAATAAGGAGCGCGGCCGCGATAAAAAAAATGGCCGATCATTCGTCGTCAAGCAGGTAGTATTAGCAGTTCTTTCAGCATCTTTTCTGAATCTTTCGAGGTCGAGGTCAAGGTGTAGTTTAAGCTCGGGCTCATCAAGCTCTTCCAGGAGCTTTTTCGAGCTATACGATGAGTCTTTCACTACGAGCTCGAGCTGAAGGTCTAGTTCAAGCTCGGGTTCAGCGAGCACATCCAGGAGCTTTTTCGAGCTATACGATGAGTCTTTCACTACGAGTTCGAGCTGAAGGTCTAGTTCAAGCTCGGGTTCAGCGAGCACTTCCAGGAACTTTTTCGAGCTATACGATGAGTCTTTCACTACGAGCTCGAGCTGAAGGTCTAGTTCAAGCTCGGGTTCAGCGAGAATTTCCAGGAGCTTTTTCGAGCTATACGATGAGTCTTTCACTACGAGCTCGAGCTTATGGTCTTGTTCAAACTCGGGTTCAGCGAGGTCAGGGAATAGGGGCTTTTCCAGCAAGCTCTGGTTTTACCTAGCATCGACGTTTTATTGAAGTTAAACTCTTCAAAGTACTGGAAATTCTCGGATTTTTAATTTTGTCTATTTCTATTCCACTGATTTCGTACATAATTTCATCGAACCAAAATTGAAAAGCGTTCAGAGTTAATTTACTATAGTTACACCAGATCCGTCTTCTTTTAAAACATTTCCTCTAAATCCATACCTCTTTTTACATGTTTTTTCTAAGGCTATTCCCACCTCTAGCAGAAAGGTAGACACTGAATTGATTTTAGAAATCGTTTATTTTAAAAGGTCTAACAGAAAGAGCAAGCAAAGATGGCCGCAGTGGTCGGGACCGCGGTTTGTTCACAGTTATACGGACATTCTTCAGATGCTTGACGAATTGAGGAGTAAGTTTTCCTTTACCAGTGCTACCAAAATATGTCATCAATTTCCCTATTTTTTATAGCAAACCCAATGGGTTCCATGTACAGAATTTTTATCCAAATTCAATAATGCAAATTCGTTTGTACGAGGTATGTCAGGGAGGTATGTCACTGAAACCTCTGAAACCTGGAATCTTTATCGAACGGGCTATTCTAGATATTCAAAATTTAGTAGACAATATTTGTTTAGCTTTCTTCGACAAAGGGTATAAATTACAACCACCGATGTTCTTAGGCGGGTACGTTTTGCATTTGATCAAGCCGCTTGATAGTGTAGGGGCACCTTTAGTCTTCGCTGCTTTGCAGGAGGGGGTATGTTTGGCTGCTGCTCTTGCGGTTGTGTTTTCAATGCGTGCTCATTAAATCGTGGAGTTTTTGATAGCGTTCTTTTATGACATCAGCAATTGATGGTATACCAGGGGGCGCCTGTTATTATGCGGAGCACTCAGCTTTGAATTGTTTGTATCCTTTGGATTTGGGTCCCGCGACGCAGAACCCCAGATATCACATCCATATGCCCATATTGGGCGTATGACTACAATATATATCAGGCGCTTTAAGTAGTTTAGATATCTAAGTTTTTGATTGTTTGATCAATATGCCACGTCAGCTTCTCATCAAGGTTTATTCCTAGGTATTTTTCTATTGGTCCAGAAGGGATGCTTTGGCCGTTAATTCCTATCGGGATGCCGTTACCTTTCTTTTTAATGTAAACTTAACCAGTCTAGATTTGCTGACATTTAATTCCATACGCCAGTCCTTGCAGCATTTTTCCACCATTATTGCATGCGATTTTATGTTTTCTGCTGTACTTTGGCATGTCCCTTTATTTAGTATCGCAACATCATCAGCAAATTATGCCAGTACGTTATTAGTTATTATGGGAAAATCAGAGGAGTATATCAGGTATAGATAAGGCCCAATGCAGCTACCTTGTGGTACCCCAGATCCAATATTAGCGGCAGAGGATGATGCGTTTCCACATTTAACGGCAAACGTATGATTTGATAGTTATGACTGAACTTTATCCTGTACAGGGTGTCTAGAAGTTGATCTTTAATTTTGGCAAGCAATCCTTCGTGCCATACGCTATCGAAGGCTTGATGTGTGTCCAAAAATAGACAGAGGCACACATCTTTCTTTTCCAGAGCGTCCAGGATTTCGTCCGTCACTCTGTGCAGCTGTTGACTGCCCGAATGTAAAGGTAAGAAACCGTACTGAGCCTCCGGTATGTTTTGTTGTAGGTACTGATGAAGATGAGAGATTAATAGCCGTTCGAAGATTTTAGAAAACTACAGCAGCAGACTAATAGGTCGATAGCTGTGTGGATCGTTCTTTAATTTCCCTGTTTTGTGACTATCACAGCATGCTTCCAAACAGTTGGAAAGTAAGTAAGACGAAGTTATACAGCATTATAAATTTGCGTCAAGTACACGAATGTCCTTTTTGGGAAGGCCTGAAGAAGTGTCTGAACGATCAAATCGTATCCAGGAGCTTTCTTTGTTGGCGACCTTCTGATCGCATTTTTAACTTGTGCCGGAGTAAAAAATGTTTAAACGGTGATAGTTGAAGGGGCTCGTTTAATTTAGCTGAAATTGCTTGAGTAAAGTCTGTATTTTCGACATCATTTGGTGAGAACAGTTGTATGAGAATATCCTTGAATAACTCAGCTTTTTCGTTTTCAGAGGTGACATACGAGTTTCATACTGATAACGGTGGAATCCGTGCATAATCCTTAGTCAGATATCTTGTCTTTTTCCAGAAGCCACCATCCTTTGGATTGATTATCATCAGTTGTTGTTGAACTGCATTTTCTCTTTCTAAACGTAGTACTCTTTCAAGTTCGCAGGTTGCTCTGTTGTAGGCTGTTTTATGAGGCGGAAATCGTGTATGCTCCCACGACTTCCGACATTGTTTTTTAATAGTACAGAGTTGATGTATTACCGGGGACTGTATTTGTCCAGTATTGATGGCTGTACCCCGAGTTTTTCTAGCAGTGCTGCTTGCTAAGTTTGAGGCTATTTGTACATTTCTCGTCAGTTCAGCTACAGTCACATCCATATCACGTTTGGTTTTAAGGGGTATTTTAGGTCAGTGCGTTCTTCAAGTGTTTGCTTGTATATCTCCCAATTGAACGGGTAATTGATTAATGAATGTGATTTTCCCATTGGTATTGTTAGATCAACATCAATACATACTGGAAAGTGATCTGAATTCATTTTTCTATAAACAGGGCACCCTGTATAATTTGTTCACCTTTACAATTGTAATACAGGAGTAGTTTCAGATGGTTTTGCACAATCTGATGATTTATGGCATTCGTCGGATTTCACACACTCTGGTGCCTTGTTGCCACAATTTTTGCTAAGGCCGAAATCTTGACAGTTCACACATTGTATTACGATCTTTTAGGGCTTTAGGGGGGACTCAGTTCGTCGCTTTCGTGGATGACCTTGTCACCATCATAGATGCCGATGCGAAGAGAGAGCTAGAAGAAAAATCAAAAGCAATGGTGACGGCGATCAAAACATGGTGCGAAGAGGCCAAATTAAAAATTGCTCCTGACAAATGCCAATCGCTATTGCTAAAAGGCAAATTAAGTACAAGCCCCGTGATTAAGATCGAAGGGAAAAGAATCAAGCTGAGCGAAAAGGTAAAGTACCTAGGCATAGTTTTGGGAGAAAGGCTAAGTCCTACACACCATGCCATCAAGATCAGAGNGTTCTTAGGGTTTGGTTTTAGGTCCAGAAATAACAGTGACAGTGGGGTTTTGGTTACAGGATGGAAAACAGGGAGCATTTGTGCCGGGGAAAATCGAAGTTTAGTAAGCTCCTCCATCATGATATTAGTATCATGAAAAGTGAAGTCCTCTTTACCACCCGGAAACATTTCTCACTTTTACATTGATCTGTATCGAACTGTGCGTTTTTTTGCTCTACGTATTTTGTGACAATTCTACAGCCATCAATTGTATCGACATTTAATTTTACTTTATTGCGGGTTAGCGTTATATGGCGGATGCACCAGGTTTGAGAGAATTTATTTCGCTTAATAGAATATTCATATTGTTGACATTCGAAATAAATATTGGAGGAGGCTTTGGGATCTTCTCATGTGTTGTTCCCTCATCTGTTGACATATGAGAGTCCAATTTGTCCAGCGGACTGAAGGGATTTGGCGTAACAAATGACTCAATATCAAAACGTTTCTTTCGTCGGGGATTTCGGATTTTCCATTTTATCAGGAAGACGTTTTCCCATTTCGGCGAACTTCACCTTTAATGTAGTTAATTTAAATTGAGTTTATAGTACTAATTTATTGTCCGTTTAATCGTCTAATCGCACTTTTACGACAGCAACTCACCGTTGATCCTTTTTCGATCGCGGCCGAGTGAAGACTGTTTTAATCCTATTAAAAAAATTTTCTTTGAATCCTATTTAAAATTTTTATAATAAACTTGTTTCAATTGTACCGGGTTTTACTATTGCTGGTGCCATTCCGATGTCTTTTATGGTTGTATTCATTGAGAAGAGATTTCAACAGTGTATCCATTTAAAAAAGGCTAAATTTCTTCCAAAACATTGTTTTCAAGGTTCTAATACCTCGTTAACTATAGCTGTTTTCACAATACTGTAGATCGAATAGTGATTTATACCAAATTTTTTAAATATAGAATAAAATATATAATTTGCTTATTTATAGTACAACTCTTTACCCTGATCTGTTTGAAAATTTCTTGGTGCGGACATGCCATATTTTACTGAACGCAACGCCTCAGTTATTTAGATAGATAGATATAATAATTCAGGGTATGGTATGCTGCGCCCTTTAAGAGCTATTGTATCCCCTGTGCTCTGCCTAAAGCACATCGGTGAGTCCTATTTCATCAAGAAACTTGATTAATAGGCCCGGTTTCAGTGGTTGTAGTTCTTCTATGGTCACATTGTACATCCCAAAACACTTCCTCCTGCGGGCTAGTGTAGCTCCGCAGTTTGTTAGTAAGTGTGTTGGTGTCTCTTCTGCTTCTTTGCAGAATCTACATGTGCCATCTTGGATTATTCCAATTTTCTTTA